>NC_135328.1:5938444-6251119 GCF_023851605.1 Tamandua tetradactyla
AGGTTATATATAGGTTACTAGAATAAAAATTAAAAGAAAATAACACACAAAAATAAATATATGCCAATACTTAAAACAACAACAACAAAAAAGCCTCCTGGACATAGGCATGGGTGAATACATTTATCATGAGTATGCTACAAATCAATGAAGCTATGAAGTACAGACACATAAATCAATGTGTATGAGTTAGGGACATAATGTCAAATTTAAAAAAAAGCAATTCACAGCACTGAAATGTATTAACTTTCTAATAAACCTCAAAAGAAGCAGAACTAAAATATTATTACAGACTCATCATTCATTATAAAAGTATTTCTGAAAAGGCAAAGTACTGATAAACGTAACATTTTGAATAGTATTTACCTCTGAGAGGGAAGGGATATGATCAGGAAAGAGTACAAGGTTGGATGAACCATGATAATATTCTATTTCTTAAGTTTGCTGGTAGGATTATAAACATTTCTTTATTATGCTGAATAACCTGCATATCAATTTCTACATTCTTCTTTTATGCTTCAGTTTTCTTTTCTTCTTCTTTAAAAAAATTTTTTTTTAGAGATAACCAAGAGTCTGAACTATCTCTGGTTGTGGAGATGGAATGGATGAGTATACGTATGAATTATACTTTTCTTCTTCAGAACTTGATTTGTCTATGTTGAATCCATAGCATGATGGGGTAACCCCGCATCATAACTGGGCCCTATAACCAACTATCATCATGTTTTTAAGACCTTTCTGAAATGGTTCAGAAGCCATATCCCAAACAAACCAAGTATCCAAAAGCCTACCTCTGTATCAGTCAGGGTTTACTAGAAAATTGGGTCACATGCCATGGGAATCTGTGAGTCTGAATTCTGTAGTGTGGACTGCAAGTTGGGAACTCCAATGAATGTTTTGATGAATCCTAGAAATTGGGGGGCTCAAATTGAGATAGAAATTCTTCTTTTTGACTCCTGAAATCATCAGTTCTTCCTTTAGGGCCTTCAACTGATTGAATGAAGCTTCTCTCAATGTTGAAGGCAATCTCAATTGATTAGAGATGCAATCATCCAAGATGCAATTAACTTAATGGCTTACATCACAATCACAGTAACAATCAGACTAGTGCTTGCTTAACCAAATAATCGGACACTATAATCTGGCCAAGTTGAAACATAATTTAATCATTATAACCTTTAACATGGGAAAATTATTTGCTTTGATAATGGGAATATGCTTATCTCCAAGTAATTACATGTTACACTAGAATCATCCATATAATCCTGAGATGGGGCACTTATATGACCTTTAATCTTTTATACTTCCACGACTTGTTGGAGCTGTATCTCTTCCTCATGGAAATTAACACAGGTCATCCTAGCATTACAAAATTTAAGACTGGTGAAATATTTTAAGCAACAAACAGACCCCCAGCTCAGAATAAATAATACCTTCCATAGCTGAGAGGTTCCTTCAGGTCTTTTCTGAAATGCCATTTAGGGATGAAATTTTGTAGAGATTACTACATTATTTGCTCTTTAAATTTTCTTTATTCTCCCTTGTTCTGCTTTAAAAATACTGATTCCATTAATTTTCTATATGGCAAGTGATAAACCAGTTTCATTCAGTGGCACTAATATAAAATTTCCTTTTAAAAATAAACATATATATAAATAAAAGTGAGATGCTTTAGACCAAAAAACAAAATAATTATGTAACTAGCCTTCAGATATTTTTTTAAATTGTGGGGACAGTTCAAGAAAGACTGAAGGTTGAGAAACTAATCTGTCACTCAAATCCTCAGAGCACCAACTGTGCTGTGGCAACAGAGCTCCAATTCTTGGCAATTTTCAACCCACTCAATCTTTGAGACAAATTGCATCTGTGAAAACAAGAGAAGCATATATCTGACACTAAGTCTGGTCAGATCCAGCCCTCACTGTGGTTGTCTGCTGAGATAAGACAAGGGGGTAAGGCTTGGGGACTGCCCTGGGCAGGGACGAAAGAAAGGAACCATAGTCACCCCCTAAGCATTGCAGGAATTCCTCTTGCTCTGATTTCCATCTCTCCTTTGGTTCCCTCCAATTTTCCCTTCAAGTCATGTCATCTCCATACTTCGAACTTCCCTTGCCTCTCAACACAATCTGTAAGGATCTCTTAGGAGGTGGAAGCTGAAAGAAGAGACATGGCAACTAACATGGCTGTTGCTCTCAGGCACTGGGACCTTGGTGCACTTTAATCTTCAGTGTAACCCCACAAGGTGGCTATCACTGTCACTATTTCACAGATGAGTAAACTGAGGTTGAGGGAGGTGCAGTCACTGGGCTAGTAGTCAGGATTCCAACCCAGGTCTATATGACCATCCCTTTATAGGTTTACATGGATCACTGATCCCCAGTTCTCCATGAACCCTATCTCACCCAGGAAAGGCTGGTGTTTACATAGCCTCCCTGGAGGGTTTGTCTCCTTCATTAACTCAAGAAGTATGCTTTCATTAGCTACAAGTTGCCAGGTCCAGTCAAACAGATATTTGGCCTAGTTCAGGTCTGAAAAAACAATAGGAATGACCAACTCAGGCCAAAATTCTGACAAATGACAAGGCTTGAAACAGAAAGCTGTCAGTAAGTAGTTTATAAGAGAGAAGACCTATAGTTTTCTGAAACATTTGATTTGGAGTGTAAGCTTTCCTCATTCAGTATATTCATAAAGTTTTCCCTATGTGTGTTTGTGAGGTATGACTTCTTAGAATTTCCATATTCATTACATTCAGTGAGTATTCTGCTCTAAGTTCCCTGATGATTTTAACTTTTCATTTTGAAATAATTGCAAACTTACAGGAGAGTTGCAAAAATAATACAAACCCCATACAGAGAAGTTCAACATACTACAACCCTCACACCACAAGATTTTGCCACATTCTACCAATCGCCTATTAATCTATCATTTATCTATTGATTTGTTATCTGAACATTTCTTAGAAGGTTGCACAGATAATGCTCCTTAAACACACAATACTCCCATGTACAATTACTATGAAAAAGGAAATTCACTTACATAGTCCCCCAAAGCGCAGTTATCAACTTTAAGAAATTTAACTATGACATAAAGCATATATTCTACATTCTATTTTTTCTATGTCCCCATAAAGCTTTTTTGAGCGTTTTCTCCTCTATTCTTAGATTCCATCCAGTATCATATAATGCATTTGCCACTTTTTACTTTCTTTTTTTAAATTCATGAGAACATATATAGAACTCAAATCTTTTCATTCCAGCCTCTCCCAAGCATAACATCTTCCAAACATACAACAATAACGATATTGCTTTATATCCTCCACCACATATTACTAGCACTTTCCTTTTACATAAAATCTGTTCCCCTGCCCCCACCTCTAGTAACAAATACTCTATTTTCTGTCTCAATGAGTTTGCATGGTCTTTGATATTTTCTTTATTGTTAAGAAGTGGCTTAAATTTAAAAACCCAAACCTATAATGTTTTCATATGCATTGATACCAACTTTTAATAATTTCAACAGTATAAATAAACTGTTTCTAAGCCCCTCCGTCTTCCCACTGTTATGTAGTTCTTATCACGAATTATATATTTCTACATTATAAAATGAGTCCAAAAACACTGACTTGTCAACGCACTTTTTGCATTTGCCTTTTAATCTTGTAAGAAGTAAAAATGAATTTAAAATCCAAAAATACAATAGCACTTGGATTTGTATTTACCCACATCATTACCTTTACCAGAGATCTTCATTTCTTCATGAGGCTTCAGTTGCTGTCTAGTACCCTTTCATTTTAACCTGAAAACTCTCTTTTAGCATTTAGAGTTGATCTAGTGGTGCCAAGGTTCTGCAGCTTTGACTTCTCTGAGAATGAGTTAATTTCTCCCTCATTTTGAAAGAAAGTTTTGCCAGATATATATATATATATATATATATAGAATTGCTTGGTTGGGTGATTTCTTCTTTTAGCAATTTAACTATGTTTTTTCACTGCCTTCTGTCCTCAAGGTTTCCTATGAGAAACCAGCCCTTAACCTCATTGAGTATCCTCTGTATGTGACATGTAGCTTCTCTCTTGGAGCTTTCAGAATTCTCTTTATCGTTAGCAGTATACAGTAAGATTATAACTGTTTTGTACTAATGGATTATCTGTGCTTATCCTGCATGGAGTTTGTTGAGCATCATGGATGTATATATTTATGTCTT
This sequence comes from Tamandua tetradactyla, assembly GCF_023851605.1. Lineage (NCBI taxonomy): Eukaryota > Metazoa > Chordata > Mammalia > Pilosa > Myrmecophagidae > Tamandua > Tamandua tetradactyla. Next base: position 5,942,648 of record NC_135328.1, read on the forward strand.
TCATTATATTTGGGAAGTTCTCAGCCATTATCTCTTTGAATATTCCCTCTATCCTTTTCTCCCTTGCTTCTCCTTCTGGGGCTCCCATAATGCGTATAATGGAAGTCCCACATGTTCTTCTAGCTCTGTTCATTTGTCCCTCCTTCTCCTGGGACTTGATTTGAATTGTTTTTCTTCAAGTTCACTGATTGTTTCTTATGCCAGATCCAATCTGCTACTGAATCCCTCTAGGGAATTTTTAATTTCTGTTTCCATGGTCCTCAGTTCTCTTTGGTTCTTTTTTTATAAATTCCATTTCTTTATTGATACTCATTGTGTACATCTATCATTTTTCTGATTTCCTTTAGTACTTTATCCGTGATGATCTTTAGCTCTGTGACCAAATTTGCTTTAAAAAGAAATTCTGGGCGGGCCGCGGTGGCACAGCGGGCAAAGTGCTTGCCTGCTGTGCCGGAGGACCTCGGTTCGATTCCCGGCCCCAGCCCATGTAACAAAAACGGAGAAACAGAATACAATAAAACAAGAAAATGTTTAAAAATGTTTCCCTTTCTTCCTTCCTTCCTTCCTTCTATCCTTCCTTCCTTCTCTCTGTCTTTCCTTAAAAAAAAAAAAAAAAAAAAAAAAAAAAAAAAAAAAGAAATTCTGTGTCTAGGCTGTCTCAGTTCTGATCCTCTTCACTGACAGGTTCAAATGTTTTAATCTTTTCCTTTGCCTGGATCACCACTTCCTGTTTCTTTGTATGCTGTGTAATACTTTATTGCGATCTGGGCATTTTGATATTCTAGTACATTATAACTAGAGTTTAGACTGTGGTGTCATTCCTTAAGGATATATATATATACACAACTGTTGTTTTGAAAGAGCCATCCTTGAGTGTCAGGAGCTAACAAAGGAAAAAAAAAGGAGGAGGAGGAGAAGGAAAAGAAAACACAAGGAAGAGGTGGAAGAACAAAAGAAAACACCTTTCCTAGTTTTTGACAATTGATCTGTACATGTGCTCCCTTCAGGTTTATATGTATGAGTTTGGAAAATAGCTCAAGGCCAAAGTATAAGGAACATCCTGATCATTTCTGCAAATGGTATGTATCTCTCATCTTGGGCATGTGTATGTGTGACCCTAGTCATTCTCCTATTTATATGGAAACAAATATCAAATTAGTTTCCTCACAGTCCCAGGCACTATACTCTACATCATACGAAAAGCAATCCATTGCCACAGGTAGTATGACTTGACTGACCTTCTACAACATTCTGGAGGAGAGATCAGTGAGCTGCGTTCCCCACTCAGGGCAAGTTCTGGGATAGCAAGTCACTCAGGCCTCCACCAGAGAGCTTGGGCCAGACATACATGCTCCCAGAATTAAACCTCCCATAAGGGTTACTCCTTACTTCCTTACGAGTCCCATGGCTTCACACTGGGAGTGTAGGCCAGCTCCATGCTGAGCTGATAAGGGAATGAGGCATAGGCCAGCCATACTGTCACAAGATACTTCTGCTTTTAAGTGAACTTTTTCTTGATTCGGTGCTTGCTCTGCTACCATATTCCATTAACTGTTTTCTGGAGCTCTCAGAAGGATGTTCTTGCCAGTCTTTCCTAGCTGTTTAGAGCTTCTGCAGGGGAACAGAGGGCTGAAACATCTCACTCAGCCATCTTGATTGGGGCGGAGCATCTCGGATATTTTCTTAGGTCTGATTTTTTATTGCAAGTTTCTCATATTCATCACATTTATAAAGTTTCTCCCCTTTATGAGTTCCCTGATGTCCTCTGAGGGTTGATTTGTAAGCAAAAGCTCTCCCACACTCATTACATTCATAGGGCTTCTCCCCTGTGTGAGTTCTCTGATGTGATCTTAGGCCAGAATTCCTGCTGAAAGCCTTCCCACATTCATTACAAACATAGGGTTTCTCCCCAGTGTGTAGTCTCTCATGAACTCGTAGACTTGCTTTCGTGGTAAAAGCTTTCCCACATTCATGACAGTCATAGAGTTTCTCCCCTGTGTGGAGCTTCTGATGTACTCTTAGACTTGCCTTTGTGGTGAAAGCTTTCCCACATTCATTACAATCATAAGGCTTCTCCCCTGTATGACTTCTTTTGTGTATTCCCAGGCTTGACCTCTGACGGAAAGCTTTTCCACATTCCATACACTGATAGGGTTTCTTCCCTGTGTGAGTGCTCTGATGTATTTTCAGGTCCGACTTCACCCTGAAGGCTTTTCCACACTCATTACACTGATAGGGTTTCTCCCCTGAGTGAATTGTCTGATGTCTTCTTAGGGTTGAATTCTGGGCAAAGGCTTTTCCACATTCATTACATTCATAAGGTTTCTCCCCTTTGTGAAGTGTATGATGCAGAATGAGGTATGACTTCTTACAAAACCATTTTCCACATTCATTACATTCATACGGCTTCTTCCCTGTATGAATTATCTGATGACTTCTAAGGTTTGCATTCTGGGCAAAGGCTTTTCCACATTCATTACATTCATAAGGTCTCTCCCCTGTATGAGTTCTCTGATGCAGAGCGAGTTTTGACTTCTTACAGAAGAATTTACCACATTCACTACATTCATAGGGTTTCACTCTCATGAAGGCTGGCTGATAGTCAGTTTTCTTACACATACTATAATCACAGGATGTCTCAGTTCTTTGAGTTGAATTAGGGCTGATATTTTGCCCAAATTCCAAAGTTTTCACCCCTGAGTGACTTCTCTGTTTTTTCCTAAAATGTGACTTCTGGCTAAAACTTTTTCCTCTTATTTCAGGTCTCTGAAGTTCAGTGAATAAAACATGCCATAGATGTCTGTCTTGAATTTCCAGGCTCTTCTCTAAGACATTATCAAGTTGACAGTTTTCTAAAAACAAGAAAATTAAAAATATCTTATGAATCTTAAACACAATTTAAAGTTTATTTACATATTTTTATTGTGTATTTGACTCTTGGTTTTCCCAGATCATGTAACAAGAAAAAGTAATTACAAGTTTTCTACAATCCAGTTGTCTGAGGAAACAAAGTGTTGCCCCAGAAAAAAAAGGAGAAAATAATGGCAATGCATATAAGTATACATTAGGCATTTTTAAAAAGTGATTTTCAAAATATAGAAGAGAAATAAAGGAAAAGATCGGTGAATAGATAAAGAGACAACAGAGTGACTGACTCTGGTAACTGGAAAAATGTGACAATAGGATGACTTGAACAACGATGATGATGAACTGTAAACAGACTGTAAAGGCAAATCGGTGGGTCAGGGTTTTCAAAGCATAAATAAGACAAAGATTTTGGATTGGGGAAGAATATCAGTCTAGGTTCTTACATTGTCAAATACGGATCACAACAGTAGGATACTCCTATTTGTATTTTAATTTGGATTCCTTCTTATCACTTTATACATCAATATTGAGTTTAATTAATAATGGCATCAATTTTCTTCTGAATAAAAGAACAGTCCTACAGCCTACCACAAACTCTTTTTGCTTTCATTCACAGGATTATGAATGCACATAGTACATACTATTGACTGTTTAGAAACTTAAGGATGATGTTTCAATCTGTTTCCAAAACCTTAGAGTTATCTTACATTTATTTATCATACAAGTTTTTACATGCTACAAACATGCAATGATTTCATATCTATGGTACAAAATTAAGAACCCAATGCCTCAGGAAAAGACAAAAGAATTAGGAAACACTCCGGAAAACATGGGGTCCTATAATTCTGAATATGAAAGAAGTCATAGTTTCAAAAATGACACAATGAAGGTACACATTTTAAGAACTTTTGGCAGAAAGAAAAACAAAAATTTCTTTTGATGCTCAAAACAGTTCAATTTCTTTACACCACTGAGTCACAAACATAAATAACATAAAACCCTTAATAGGAGTCATATGGCCAGGGCTTTTGAAACAGGGACTTCCCGAGAACTTCCAGTTCTTACCAAGAAGGAGTAACACCAGACAACAGGAACTACAGGACAGTGACTCCAGAGGTAACAGGAAAAATATGAATTTTAGGTCATAGCACAGAAAGAACAAAGGGGAACAAAATGGGACATTGTCAATAAGTTGATTATCCTAGTTAACAATTCATGGAGGCCAAAACAACTAGAATTTGCCTGGTAAAACAGAGAAAAAGAAAAAAGAAAGAGTTATGCTGAAAAAGAATTACTGGCATCTGTACAGTGATACCTTGGATCTTTGGGTGAGTACTCTCCATGCAGGTAAGAAACTACCCAAAATTTCAGGAAGAACCACCTGAAGCACTCAGTTGAAAAATCTCTATAACACACTCAGAAGTTTGGAAAAAATGGAATTGACTTCTTAGTATACAGGGCATTCAGTATTCTCTTCCCCAAAGCATATAGAGTTGTAGTGGTGGTGGTACCTACTTAATCTTGGATTAAAGCATACTTTGGATCCAAAAAAACAAATCTAAAAAACAAGCATTGAAAGGCACAAACTACTTCTAAGTCAATTACTGAATCCTAGAAAAAGTCCCAGATTTAAACGAATATAACAAAAATTAGCATCCAAAATATATGGATCAAATGCTTATAGTAATAAAGGAGCAGACAAATGCACAGTCATACTTGGATACAATGCTCCTTTGTCAATAATTAACAGCACAAACAAATAAAAGCATCATAATAACATAAAAGACTTGAGCAATAATATCAGCTCATGTGTAGAGCATTAAAACCAAAACAGAAGAAAATATAACATTTTCATGTGCATATGGACCACTCTTCAGGGTTACAGCTGGGCAATGATAAATGTTTCAATAAATTAAGAAAGATTGACCATGCAGGGCATTTTTCATCAAACAAAAAGAAATGTAAAATCTGTAACAAATTAAGAGAATAGGAAATACTCAAGTATTTGAAAGTTAAATATATCTCAGCATTATCAATGGATAGTTGAAAAAAATTATAAGAAAGTAAGAAAATATCCTGAAACAAATGAAAACATAGCGCACAAAAAAATCTGTTTGACACAGCTAAAGCAGTTAAGAGTCATGTATACAGCTCTGAATCACAAGCTAAGCTTTCATTTAAAATAAGCTGGAAAGAAATGGCAAAGAAAACCAAAATTATATAGAAGAAAATAAATAAATCCAATCACATTCATGAAATATAAAAATTCCGTGAAAGACACAAACTATCAAACCTCATTCAAAAAGCAATAGCAGATAGCCGCTGTGGCACCATATTTATAAAAAGAAAACTGGGTTTGTAACTAAAACCTTCCCAATGAGAAAACACTAGACACAGATTGCTTCTATGGTAACACCTACAAAATACCTAAAAAAGAAATAACACTATTTCTGTAAAAATTTTCTAGATTATAGTAGAAAGTGTGACACTTTTTAATAACTTTTAGGAAGTAAGCTTTACCTAAGCTATGAAACTAGGAAAAGACATTATAAGAAAAAAAGTATATTTTAAAAAGAATTCTTTAGAAACATAGGTAGTATACACTTATGTTAGCCAATGAAATCCAGTAATATATAAAAAGTATAATATGACATGGCCAAGTAGTGTTCATATGGGAATGCAAGGTTAACATTTCAAAAGCAATGTAATTCACAATAATCTGAAAATGAAGTATTGTAAAATGATGTCAGTAGAGAAAAAAATGCTTGAAAAAACTGAACAACTATTCATTAGTCCAGTAAAATAAAAGGGAGGGGAGAACTTCCTTAATCTGATTAAGAACAGCTATGAAAAACCTGTACTTATGTTATACTGAATTATGAACGTTTGGATGTTTTTACTCTCAGATCAAGAACAATACAAAGTTATCCCCACCTCACTATTTTAATTCAATAAATATTATATTCCAAGTCCTAGGCAGTTCAATAAAGAAAAAGAAGTAAAAGATAAAAAGACTGGAGAAGAACAAAAGAAAAAAAGCTTATTCACAGATGAAATTACTTTATATATAAAACAGTTTAAAGAATCCCCCAACATCTACTAGAACTAGTAAGTGAAGTTTAGCAAGGTCACAAGATACAATTTTGGTATATAAAAATCAAATGTATTTCAGTATTCTTCCAACAATTAAAAAATGAATTTAAAGAAACGTCATTTGAAATAGCATTCAATGCATGAAACAGTTATGGTTACAACTAACGAAGTAGGTATTAAGACACAAATTGCAGAACACTGTAGAAGAAATTTTAAAGGACTAAATAAAAGAAAATACATGCACGCCATCGATTAGAAGATAAATATTGTTAAGATGGAAATTCTCCCTAAATAGACCTAGGATCAATGGCAAGCCTGATCACAATCTCAGTAGTTTTGGGAGAAAATGATGAGTAATTCTGAAATTTATATAGAAAGGCAAATAGCAAAAAAAAAGTCAAGACAATTTTGAAAAAAAAAAAAAACGGTTGGAACACATACTCTTCCTCATTTCAAAAGTTATTACACAAGTATAATAAAGAGTGTAGTATTTTCATCGAGAGACATTTCTATCAATGAAATGGAATGGAGTCCAGAAATTCATTAATACATACAAAGTCAACTGATTTTCTCAAAAGGTACCAATGCAATTCAATGGAGAAAGGATAGACAGTGTGGTAAATATACTGCTAAAATTGGATCTTGTGATGAAAACAAAGGACTGAAATCCTTGCTTCACACCATATACAGAAATTAAATGAAAAAGCTCAAAAACCTAAATGTAAAACCTAAACCAATAAATTTACAGGAAAAACAAAGAAAACTGTAGAGATCATGGGTTAGCAAAAATTGTGTAAATTGGACCAAACAAACATGAAATATAAAAGAAAACAAAACTATATGAATACATCAAAATGAAAATCTTTTGCCCATCACAATACGTGGGGAAAAATCTTTGCAAAGCAAATATGTTATAAGGTCATCCAGATCATACAAAGAACCACTGAAATAAGAGTAAAACAAAGTAAACCAAAACCAAAAGAAACAAACAAGAAAACAAAAATTGTAATAAGATAAAGATTTGAAGAGACTCATCACAAAAGAAGATGCAAATTTATCAAAAACCACATGAAAAAATGTTCATCATCATTATTCATCAGGGAAATGTAAATGAAAAGCCAGTAAGACACAGACTGATGCTGACTAGAATGGCTAACACCAGTAAGACAATACTAAGTGTAGGTGAAGATGAGGAGCAACTAGAACTCTCACATTGTTAGTGGGCATGAAAAATGGCATAGCTACATTGGAAACATTTAGCAGTTACTTATAAAGGTACAAATACACTTCCCATAACCACTCTTAAGTATTAACACAAGAGAAATTAAAATATATGTCCACACAAGGATTTGTACTAAATACTAATAGCAGCCTTATTCCTGCAGCACCAAAATGGAAACAAATAATAACTACACATGATGGTACACTCACCACCAATGAAAAGAATAAACTACTGAGAAATGAAAAAAAAAATGTATAAATCCAAACAGAAAATGATTTTAAAACTGAAAGAATTGAGGGAATAAAAAGAGTACATGCCATATGACAGACACACTGTGAGTACATATATATAATATTCTGAAAAAGGCAAAACTACAATAGAGAGCAAATCAGGGATTCTCAAAAGGTATGGAGAGAGAAAAGAAGAATAACTATAAAAGGGAACATTTTAGCATGGTGGATGTTCTGTGTTATGATTCTGGTGGTAATAATCAACCGAATATAATTTCAAAATTCACTGGATTATACAGAAACTTGCTGAAAATTATTTTCTGTTAATTACATCTCAATATGTGGTTTAAAAAGTAAAACAGAAAAAAAATGCACACAATAGGGGGTTACATGTTAGGATGTGCTCACCCACTGAGAGGAGGTGGCTGTAGTTCTCCAGCATCACATCTCTGTACAGGGTCCTCTGGGCAGGGCCCAGGTGCTGCCACTCCTCCTGGGTGAACTCCACTGCCACGTCCTTGAACGACATTGATTCCTGTAACAGCACAGCTCTGGTCAATCTGAAGGGTCCAGAAATAGGTGACATGGAAAATACCACAGGAAATTGACTCTTAACATGTTTGCTGTAGAGAGTTTCTAACAAAATGCTATAAAGGATGCCAGTGATGGCCCTAACTTTGTCTTATGGTTTGGGGAAACTCACATAATTGGTATAAACATTATTCTCTTACCCTTATTAATTTGTAACTAATTACAAATTATATAGAGGCACTAGCCATTAATTCTGTGTCTATGAGGCTTGGTGGATTTTTAAAATAAAGTTATTAATATAAGCTTCCTAAAACTTTATCTATACTGCAATGGCTCTTCCTAGGACACACAAAACCCTGCTCAGATATCTCTACTAGAACTAGAATTACGTGGAATAAGTGAAGAGATATCTTAAGCCATGGAGGTATTTCACACAACCAAACTGTATTTCAGAAGCAATGTTCCAGAAAAACACTGGAAAATATCTTAAGCATCAAAACACAAGAGACCAATTTAGGAAGTACCTATCTATTAAGGCAAAGCAATGAAATAAAGCATTGGACACTGATTCCATAAGAGAAAAGAAATCACTAATTTGTTGGCAGCTGCCAAGGAACACAGCATGATCAGTGGGGTGGCTGCTGATTTCATAAGCCGAGACTAGAAGAACAGATGAAAAGCATTGGGTGGTCACACTGACGCTCATCCCATGCACGCTGCACCCAAAGTACTGTAAACACACAGGTAGAAGTATCCCCAGCACAGTTGTTTACATGATTTTAGAGCATTCAGGGCAGGTCTGAAATGAAGATAAGGATTTAGGAGACATCAGCCATTAAGGTGGTGTACTGGGTTAAATGGTGTCACCCAAAGTTCACGTTCACCTGGAGTCTTAGAATGTGAAATTATTGTAAAAGGTACAGATGTGATTAGTTAAGATGAGGTTATACCAGAGTTAGGTATCCGGTAAATCCCATCTGACTGGCGTCCTCGTAAGAAGATGGAATTTGTGCTGAGGTGCGAAGACACAGATTCAGAGGGAAGACAGCCACATGAGGATGTGACAGACAATGAGATCACGCTGCTAAAATCCATGAATGCCAGAAGCTAGAAGAGGCACGGAAGGATCCTCTCCTAGAGGATTTGGAGGGAGCCTGGCCCTGACTACACCTTCATTTCACCCTTCTAACTTCTAGAACTATGAGTGAGTGACTTTCTATTGTTTAAAGACACCCAGTTTGTGGTAATTTGTTACAACAGCACTAGAAATCTAATACAAAGAGTATTTGAAATCTTCAGAGAATATTCTGGCTCACAGAGAAAATATGTACTGACGAGAGAAAAGGAGCAAATACAGAATTTGGGTAAACACACGTTTGGCAGAAAAAGACTAAGCCAAGAAGGTTTAGATGGATTTTCTGAACGTGGGCAAGGAAAACGGAAAAATTTTCAAGTATACATGATTTCAAGTATAAATGATTTCCCTAGTTTAAGAAGACAGACAGAAAATACACATTTACATCTTGTGTCTCCTAAATACATTTAGGTAAAATTAAAAACCTGCTATCAATGTACGATAAAAAAAGGAATACAGGGCAGGGTGCCAGCAAAGGACAGGAAATTTAAAGAAATTCTGGGAAACAGAGTAGAAAAAAGGGATGGTGCCCACAATCTAAAACAAACACACTAGATGGAAAAGGAGCAGGCTTCTAGTGAGGGCTCAGGAAAATATCTAAACTCAAGTTCAACAATATTTAGAATCATAACGAGCTGTGGCCTGAATGACTGGTACAACAGTCAATTGAAGAACAGTCAGAGAATGTTGGAAGGTGCTCAATTTGTGAGTATCCACCAGAAATCTGAAACAAATGTTGAGACAAGCTCCCTACATAACCAGCAGGAAATGCTTCAAGATCTCAACTATAGACAAGGCAGATAAAGGGAGACACAGAGGGCTATTCTGGGAATTTGTTAGTTGATGACAACACATTTTAGAATTTCATCTTAATTGGTGGTGGTAGAGAAATATATATATATATATTTTTAAAGAAATACTGACCTTATATCCAATAACCTTGCTAACTTCATTAATTCTAATAGTGTCTCTACAGGGGCGTCCAGATTTTCTACATCTATAAACACACGAATTTAATTTCTTCCCTTCCAACATCTTCCATATAACATGGCCTGCTTTACTTTTTCCACATGAATTATTTACTTCCAACATATAGTATAAGCTTTTTTTTTTAAGTCACTGTTTCTTTTCCTTAACCTGAATATATGCATAGCTTTTATCTGCCTAGTGTACAGGAGGTGCTCAGTACACCAATCGTGAATGAACAAAGAATTTGCATGCAGGAATGCAAAATATTACAATCACGTGGGAAACAACTGTGCTGTACTTAAACAACCAAAACTTGCATTTGACTATGATAACGTCGTTCATTCCTATCATGCTACTCTGAAGTTCCATCCTCACAGATAAGAAATTCCATATATATGGGCTTATTCATTACAAATAACTGAAATATCTTTCAGTAGGAGGCTGATTACATAACCTATGGTGGTTTGAGAAATTGAGATACTAAGAATCCAGAAAATAAAACCAAGGATGTTCATTAAGTACCCGCATCAAAAATGCCCAGAATATAGTATATGAAAAAATCACCGTATGGAACAGGTGTACCAAAAATAATTGGTGATGGTTAAGAATGAGGAGGAATTAGTATATATCCATATTTGCTTAGTTTTCATAAATAAAGCAAGGAAGGTTGTGACAAACTAATAAAAGTGGTAGAACACGTTGGGTAGATAAGGACAGGGAAACCTAGCAGGACTTTTCATGGAAACCTTAGAGCTCTCTCTATATATTACTTTTCTAATATTAAAGGGAAAAAAAGAACAGCAGAAGTGGAAGGCACCAAAATGTTGAGTGGATGGTCCCTCAACTAGCAGTGTTAGTATTCAGATTACACAGCCAGCACAAAATGCAAAGCATACCCTCAGACCCAAACTTCTAGGTAGGTTTCACATTTGGGCAAACAAGAACTGAATTTTGGAAAAAAAATTACTAAAGTAACATCTTAGAAAACTGCTAATAGGAGGAATATTTCTTACTCCGATAAAAGTGTCTGTCAACAGTGGACAGTAAGCATCATAATCGATGGGGAAACAGTGAACATTTTCCTTAAAGCTTAACTTTATCTACTTGCATTTCTATATTTCCAGTTAATGTATGTACCTTGCAAACTTTATAAATCCATTATAACGCAAAGCGGAAAATGAGGCGCTCACCTGACGTCTGTTCATTTTGTGCCTCTCGGGAGGGTGCAGAGAACTGTGAAGGTTCAGCTGGGGGAACAGAAAGAGGATGGGGGTGATGAGAGATCAGACTGATTTACGGGTTCGAGATGCACCTCTCACCTCCCACAGAGCACAGCCCTCCTGTCCCTGGAAAAGACAAGGCAAGGACCACGAGGAAGAGGCAACACCTGTCCACATGAGACTCAGCCTGGTTATGGGGTCTGAAATCTGCAAGTTTTCACTGCGTTAATATACTTTTCTATGCACGTAAAATATTAACGGAAGAAACTAACAGCAGCAAGTAATTAAAGAATATGAAAAGATAAGGCACTGCTCTTTCATTGAAATGTAGACAAAATTTAGGCCGCATCTTTCATTCATTTTCATACAGTGAGTTACAGAATGCAAGAGCCATCGAAAGGGATGGGGATTTTTAATGCAACGCATTGGGTAGAGTTCCTCTAACTGGGCTTTCTAAAACGGCCTCCTGATAGGATGTTTTGGTAACTCAGATGCGAGAGAACCGAGGGCACTGGGCTGAGTTTCTGGGTGCCCTGGACAAGTCGCTGAGCCCCTCGGGCCGTCACCTCGGGACCCTGAAACGGGGTGCTCTGAGGGGCCCCGCGCGGACACCCGCCCTGGCCCCGGGCTAACCGCCTCCCGGGCATTCTCGCCCAGCGCGCCGGAGCCCGGGGAGGGGCTCCCAGTCGGGGCTGTTTTCGGCGAAGTGGCTGCTCCCTCCCCGGGTCCCTCAACCGGCCCCTGGCCGCACAGGGCACCGCGGGCATTCTCCGGGTCCGGCTGGCTCCGGGGCGCGGGCCACCGCCCGCAGTGTGGGCGACGTGTACCGTCCACTTTGCAAACGCCATTCCCCGCCCGCACGGCAGGGCTTGTCTCCGGGGGCCCGCAGCGGGGCCGGGCGCAGGGTGGCCGCCCCCGAGCCGCGCCGACCACCTTCTCCCGCGGGCGCCTCAGCCTGCCCGTCAGGGCAGCGTGGCCCGGCGGACCTCGGGATCCCCACTCCCGCCCGCAGGGAGCAAACCAACGTCCTGGGACCGCGCCGAGTCAAACAGACTCCCGGGGACCCTCGACCCCCGGCCCCCGCCGCGCTCACCCAGGCGCACCCCCGGCACCCGCGCGGTAAACCCACACACCCCAGGATCTCTCCACCCAGGCTCCGGCCGGCTGCGGGGAGGAGGCGGTGCCGGGCGTGCGCCTGCGCAGACGGGGCCAGAGCGCTTTCCCGGAGGAACGCACCGCGAGCCGGCGCGGGGCGGACTACATTTCCCAGAACGCCCCGCGCCCGCCGGGCTTTCCCAGCTTTCCCTGGCGGGTTGGCGGGAAGCGGGCCGGGCCGCCTTTGCTGTGGGAGTCTCGGGGCCGCGTGGCCGCGCGTCGCGCTATGGACCCCGACAGGCCCTTGGTGACACCCGGCTGAGTTCCAGCAGCTGCCCGGAAACGCTGGAGACGGTCTGGAAAATCTCAAAATGGACCGAAGTTTACCATTATTCGAGAATATTATGTCTATTCCTAAGTGTGAAAATATTTGAACTACTTAGAAAAATTAGGTAATTATCCCTAGTACAGTATGCTGATTGTTTTTAAAATAATGGACACGAATATACTGAGGGTTGAGTTACACATTTGTTAGCTGACTTAATTTAAAACACACTAAGCGTATATGGCAAAAAAAAAAAAAGTAAAAGTGTTTTTCTATATTCTAATTTTCTGCCTGGAGAAATTGTACAAAGAAAAAAGGAAAAAGGAAATATTTAAAAGTGGGTTCTCTTTAAGAAATGTGCCTTGTCGACTGAAAGCTGCAGAGGTCATGGTACATAAAAGTATCTTCTAGGATTAAGGTTGTAAAATGTACATAAATTAATAGAAAAAGCAGGATATGACAGTGAAAGAATACCAGTTTTGACAAAGTAAAGATAAAAGGGTAGGGGACAAGCACACTTTTCAAAAGGTTACAAAAAATATACAAAGCAAAATAAAATGATTGTGCAAATGTGTGTCTTACAGCTATGCCTAAGTAGATATAACAAGTGGGGATGACTCTACTTAAAGTTAGAAAGTGCAAGTTCTGAAAAAGGCTTAATTAAATGTCTCCTAGATGAGAAAACTCAAAATCCTGGCCAGAAATTCCAATTAGAATTTTCAAACCTACATGATTTACATCTTTGTGATTTCTGTATCTTCTTTGATTACCAAAAAGGACGATTTTAAATTCCATAAAGTTTACGGTGATTAGTACTGTGTTGAGAAGGAAAGCACGTGATTTCAGTGCTGGCGTGGTTGCACGCAGGGTGGGACCGGGCACTGGAGGACTCGGCCAGCGGGAGCAATGGAGACGTGGCTCTGCAGACAGCAGGAGGGATGAGCGTGCAGCAAACCTTCCTAGGACTCGGCCTCAGGTGTCTGCAATAAAAGGAACACAATCCCATAGCTCAGACATTACCATATGTAACATTCACAGATAGGTTTTCCAAGATACGAGCATTTCTAAGAAAGTTTCAAGAAAACCTGAATTTTAGAAATAAAAAATTCTCAGGTCCTTCCCTGGAGAAAGCTCAATCCCTGCGCTGAACTGGAACCCAGTCCCTGTCCCTGCACAGCCTCAGGAGCCACCTGCTCATTGTAGGATTTGGCCATGTAGATGTTTTAGTTTTGCACGGGCGATTTACCAGTCTTTCACTTTCTGGTCATTGGGATTTCTGCCATGTTTGTAAACACTGTCCCAAATGAATTGTTTTCAACATATTAGTGTATTTATATTTTTGAGTATGTTTAGTTTATTTTGGAATAAAATTTGCAATAAAGGTGCAGATTTTCTCCCAAGTTAATTATGATTCTGGGTGTGGCATAATTTATTTAACAACCCATCATTTCCTAAAATTCATTCTAATTTGAATGATTTGTAAAACGTTTAAAGTTTATGTACCTATGTCTGTTCAAGGACTCCTGTTGTTTGGTCTGTCTCTTTATAGCTGCGCCGTAAAGAACACTATGTTAATTACTGTAATTTAATTATGTATTTAATGCAAAGTGATGCCAATTCCTTCTTGTGAGTCTTAGTTTTCAGATTTCTCTAGCTGTTTTCACGTGCTATTCATACAGAAAAGCTTTACATAATTCTATAGGGCCCAATCTCTAAAACAATTTTGTTGAGTTTCTGATTAGCATCATATTAATCCATTAGTTAATTTGTTAGAATGATATTTTTAAATTGTAAAGTAATGACATCTTCCAATTGAAGAACAATACAATTCCTTCAAATATAGGTGATGTCTTCTATAACTACTTTAATCCAGATTAATAGTTTTCTTTATAGATATATAAAGATACGTCTTTCTTCGTAAATGTTTATAAGTAAACCTTTATAATTAAGTTTATTTTTCCTTAATTTGTTTTATTATTATTTCTAACAGAACTTTTTTAGATATTTTGTGAGTACTATTTGCAGATAGAACACCTATTGGTTTTTATACATTAACATTGTTTTGTCAGAATTTTACTATTGTTTTACTAAATTCTATTAATTATCAGAGTTTCCCATGAACATAATAACAAGTTTGCCTGCTCTCTTCCAAAATTTATAATTATTCATCATTCTTAAAAGAATTAAAACTAATCAACACAAAAATAGTGGTGGACCTCTATGAACGTAGTCACATTAAATTTTAGCATATAGATCACTAGTGGAGAGAAATTAGCCAATACATACATTCATTCAACATTTTTATTGAAGCCCTAATATTCTACACGCTAGGATAAAAACAGGAATAAATGAGGTAAAAATTCCATACCCATGTAATTTATGATTGGAGTTGGCTATAGGGCATCTACTAGTTGGGGTCCATGGAAGAAATAAATGTTACTTACATGGGGAACAATTGGAGAGAATATAATAAAGCGGAGTAGGGGAAATCTGTCAAGTCTTGTCAACTTGGCAACTTCAAGCATCACCTTAAACAAGTGCAAAAATTCTCTTCTTGCTGTGGACCTGTGAATCTCAAAACAAGTTGTCTGATGCCAATATGCAAAGAAGGATAAACACAGGATCCATAGGGAGAAACTGGAAAGAAAGCCTGCAGGCAAACACCATTGGATTTCAAAGTCTGAAAGTCATTTATCCTTCGCCTGTAGATAGTGGCAGTCCCACCCATTCCAAGGGCCTATGCAGTGGCCGGCCTCTTTCCAAATCAACCTCAGGGAACATCGAGGAGACCACCTCTGGGCTCCACTCTCTCTAGGTATCAGGGCCACCCCTGGGCTCTCTGCCATTTCTGGGGCACATGCTCAACCCCTCCACATGCTGGCAGCCAGGCTCTCCCAGTCCTCCAAGGAGCGTGCTACGCCTTTTCCAAGGCCCGAGGCTGCACAACTCTTCCACTGCAATGAAAGGGGAGACCCTTCAGGGTAAACTCACCCTCTCCATGTATATGGGTGGGTTCAGTCTCCTGGCCAAGGTTTCTTGGCTTCAGACCCGAGCTTCCATGGTTCTTACTCTGCGAACTCCAATTTTTCCCTTTTGTGTCCTCCTTTGCCAAGATTGGCAGTGGTTCCATTTACACCAACAGTTTCTTCAAGCCCTCAAGGACTTCTCCATCATTCTCTTCACAGTTCCTCCAAAATCTTCCCTTTAGCCATCCAAAAACTGTTCCAACATATCTGGTATTTGCAAACCGCAGCAGCACCCCACTCTCCGGTACCAACTCTGTTCTGGTTTGCTAGCTGCCAGAATGCAACACACCAGAGATGGATTGGCTTTTAATAAAAGGGGATTTATTTTGTTGGTTCTCCAGAGGAAAGGCAGCTAACTTTCCACTGAGGTTCTTTCTTACATGGAAGGCACAGGATAGTCTCTGCTGGTCTTCTCTCCAGGCCCCTGGGTTCCAACAACTTTCCCCGGGGTGACTTCTTTCTGCATCTCCAAAGGCCTGGGCTGAGCTGCGAGTGCTGAGATGAGGAATGCCGAGCTGCTTAGGCTGTGCTACGTTGGGATCTCTCATTTAAGCACCAGCCAATTAAGTCAAATGTCACTCATTGCAGCAGACACGCCTCCTAGCTGACTGCAGATGTAATTAGCAACAGATGAGATTCACGTACCATTGGCTTGTGTCCGCAGCAACAAGACTAGGTATGCTCACCTGGCCAAGTTGACAACTGAATCTAACTAACACAGTAGACCTCAAGCTCACTCAGCCTACAGCAACTATTCTCTGGGGAGCATTTGGATGCCTCCACTCTGTGCCTATTTCCAGAATTCTATCCACAGACCTTTACTCTAGACCTCCTTGTCACTAGTTTTCCAATCTTTTTCTGTTCCTATTCCCTTACTACTAGTCAACTCATTGAGATATTGGCCACAGATCAATGTAGATCTACAATATCTATCAATGTATATAATGTATATAAAATAACACTTGTTATTAAATACAAGCAGGTATTAAAACAAAAACTGAAAATGGATAACAAAACCTTTACTTAATATTCTTTTATAGCAGGTCTGTTGTAACTAATTGCCTTTAATTTCACTTCATTCAGAATGTCTTTATTTCACTTTCTTTCCAAAGGGCTATTTTCACTAGATAGAATTCTGGGCTCGAGGTGATTTTCCTTCAAACTTGGAAAATATTGTGCCACTTATTATTCATCTTCATGGTTTCTGAATGGAAGTCACAAAAGTCATGTAGCATATTTATTTTTCCATTAACCAGTTGACAGATTGTTTCTTGTTTTTGGTGACTATTAATAAGGTTGCCACCAAGATCCCCGTATAGATTTTTGCATGAACATAGGTCTTCATTTTTCTTAGATAGATACCTAGATGTGAGACTGCTACATCATATGGAACTTTTAAGTTTAATTTTTAAAGAAGCTGCCAAATTGTTTCTAAAGAGAGTACACCATGTTGTAGTCCCATCAGCTATCTATAAGAATTCCACTTGCTCTGCTTTCTGGCTAGCACTTGATATTGTGAGTTTTTGTCATTTAAGCCATTCTGATAGGTGCTTCATGGTATTTTATTGTGGTTTAAATTTTCAGTGCAATGCTTACTAATTATGCTAAACATCTTCTGATATGTTTATTTGCTGTCAGTATCTGTTTTTTGGTGAAGTTTCTTGTGAGACATTTTTCCTATTTTTATTGGGTTGTTTATTCTGATTAATGAGTTGTGAAATTTCTTTTTATGTTCTGGATTTACATTATTTAACAGATATCAGTCCCATGTGTTGCATCACTTTCATTTTTTAAGTGTCTTTTAAAGATCATAAACTATGAATTATTTTGAAGTCCTATTTACCAATATATTTTGTGGTTTCTGCTTTTATCTATCCTAGGATTTTCTGACTAACTCAGGCTGCAAAACAACCTTTTCCTTATATGTTACTTTAGAAATTTTATAGTATTAGATTTTATCTTTAAACCCATCATCTATGTTCAGTCACCTTTTGAATGTGGTGTAAAATATTGGTTGAGAGCTATTTTTTCATGATGAATGTGGTAGATGATTTTCTAAGATGACCCTCAAGCTTCAGCCCCTTGGTATACATATCCTGAATTACCAATCTTCTTCTTGATTCGGAAAGAACCTGTGAATATGGAATATTATTCCCATGTTACATTATGTGGAAAAGGTAAAAGAACTGTTCAAATTTTATTGAGGTCCCTTAATCAGTAGATTTGGAGTTAATCAAAAGATAGATTAACATGGGTGGGTTAATCTAATCCATTGTGCCCTTAAACTAGATTCTGCTGCTGGCTGTGAAGAAGTAAGGTTCTGTGTTGTGTGAGGACCACATGGTTACATTAGCGAAATTCCCCCGCTAACAGCCAGGAAGAAAACAAAGATGTTAGTACCATATCACAACAAAAACTTCTTCCACCAACTTGAATGAGCTTGGAATATTCTCTGAGCCTCACATGAGGTTGCAAGACTGGCTGGCACCTTAGTCACAGCTGGTGAGACCCCAGGAAAAAGACCAGTTAAGTGATGATTGCATTTCTGACATATAAACTTTATGATAATAAATGAGTGCTGTTTAAGATACTAAATTTGTGGTAATCTGGGATTGACAATACCAGCAGGTTTAAAAGATGATTTTGTTGTCAGATCGGATTATTTAGTTAACCAAATTTTAGACACCTTGAAATTTGAAGCACATTCCAGGTTCATTGTAAGCCCAATGAACAAGACATGCTTTGTGTGGTTAAGGTCCTGAAACATGAAAAAGGACCTACCGATAATAAAGCAACATTTTATATGATAGTGAAAAATGCAGCATACATGTCAAACATTGGTTTAACAAAATTATCTTTAAAAAATGGACTTTGTTTCAGGATTGTGAAGCATAAGTCCTGTTACATACGTTGATGAGTGGCACAGACAATTCAGAAAAAAAAAAATGAGACCAAAAAGACTGGATAATCAGATTCAGGTATATATTATAGAGTGAATTCACCTTCACAGATGGAGATAATATTAGAGGTGGGAAATGTTTTAATTAGTTTAACCTCATTTGATTATATGCCACATGTAAGCATACAAAGAAAAAAATAGATTCATTCAAAGCAAATCTTTAAGTATAGCAGAATACTGGTTTTTGTTTGTTTTTGTTCTTGGGATTCAAGGACTCAAGCTTCCTCACCCTGCTCGTCATGATTGAGATGGAATGTTCTTAGATCAGACAATATTTATTAATCAACGCTCTAAAAGCAGAGCATTTGCTATGCAGTATATCCCTAGAACAAAATAAAGCAGCAGTTAAGCAAAATGAAATCCCAAATGCTTTTCAATAGCTATACTGGGATGCCATTTTCTTCTTATTATTAACATTAGGAAGATTTTCATTTTTTTCGTGCCTTCAAAAGAAAGCATACTAAAATAGTGAGCCTAAACTATTTGCACTACAAAAAGTTAACCTGATGTATCATTTAGGGTCTAACAAACACTTATTTGGATATTTCTGAGAATGGTGTTAATATTTTCATTTAATTCTCTTTTATACCCTTATTCTAAGATAAAAGAAAAGAGCGCTGGTCATTTAACATGAAAAAAATAAGATTTAAGATATTAATTTATTTGCACTTCCTTAATGGCTAATAAGCATCTTTTTCTGTGCTTTTCAGAGATTTGTCTATCTTCTTTGAAGAGATGTCTATTCAAGTTGTTTGACCATTTTTAAATTGGGTTGTTTGCCTTTTTTAAGTTGTGTTGAAGGTTTTCATTATACATTCTGGATATTAAGGATATGTGGCTTTTATCTTTTTGTTTTGTTTTGTTTTGCATGGGCAGGCACTGGGAATTGAACCTGGGTCTCCCGCATGGCAGGCAGGCAAGAATACTGCCTGCTGAGCCACCATGGCTCGCCCTAAGGATATGTGGTTTTGAAATATTTTCTCACATTGTATAGTTTGTTACTTTCATGATAAAGTCCTTTAATGCAGAAAAGTTTTTCATTTTGACAAAGTCCCATTTACTTATTAATTTATTTTTTACTACTTGTGCTTGGATGTAAAGTCAAAAAACATTGCCTAACACAAGGTCCTGAAGATGATCCCCTCTGTCTTCAATGAGTTTAATAATTCTGGCTCTTATATTTAGGTCTTTGATCCATTTTGAGTTGATTTTTGTATGTGGTGTGGTGTAGGAGTCTTCCTCTTTTTGCAAATAGAAACCCGGTTTTCCCAGCACCAATTGTTGAAGAAACTATTCTTTCTTATTTGCGTGGTCTTTGCCCACTTGTTAAAGATCAGTTGGCTGTAAAACTGAGGGATGATATTCTTAATTTGGTTCCATTGGTCAATGTATATGTGCGCTCTTGTGCCAGTTCTGTACTATTTGATTACTGTGGATATGCTTTCACACATACTAGAATGGCTGCTATAAAAAAAGGAAAAATACAAGTGTGGGAAAAGATATGGAGAAATAGAAACATTCATTCATTGCTTGTGACAATGTAAAGTGGTGTAGCCACTGTGGAAGATGATTTGGCAGTTCCTCAGAAAGTTAAGTACACAATTAACATAGGGCCTGGGATAGGACCCAGTATAGGTATATACCCCAAAGAATTGAAAGCAGGGACTCAAACAGATATTCGCAGCGATGTTTATAGCCTCATTATTCAGACTTGCCAAAATGTGGAAACAACCAAGTGACTATCAACTGATGAATGGATAAATAATACGTGGTATAAAAATATAGTGGATTATTATTCAGGTGCAAAAAGAAGCAAAGTTCTGATGTATGTGAAAAAATGGATTAACCCTGAAGATAAAAAAGAATTAATATTGTATGACCTCACTGATATGAAATAATTATAATAGGCAAATTCATAGCGTTAGAATCTATAATATAGGTTACCAGGGGATGGGGTGGGGATATTTAAAGGGAAGTGAGACATAAAATATACAGGATTCCTATTTGGGAAAATGGGAATATTTTGGATGATGGTGATGCTAGTGCAATATTGTGAATAATTAACAGCACTGAAAGCTATATCTGAATGTGATTAAAAGGGGAAATGTTAGGTTATATATATATAATAACAGAATAAAAATGAAAAAAGTCATGGAACTACACTATACAGCGGACCCTAAGTTAAACAGGAACTACACTAAGAGTACAATTATAAAAATGTGTTCTATCAATTGTAGCAAATGCTCCACACCAAAGCAAGGCATTAATAATAGAGTGTAATTTTTTTAGCTGTACTACAGTAATGACATGACTATTGATTACCATTTTCAGGGCCTAGAAGAAGGAAAAGGAAGGACAAATGAAACTAGTTGCTCTGAGTTTGAGCCATGCCCATCTGTCGTAGTTGGGACTGATGATGATGGCTTGGATTATGCTCAAGAGACACGCTGTGCCAATGGAGAGCCCCCAGTTGACACTGTGAATATATATCATGACCTTCAACCAAAATCACTGATAATATGTTTATTTCCATACAAGAACACAGTTTCTGGGATTCCCCTAGTAGTTATAGTAACCAGGTTAGCCAGAGTCAGCTGTGTGAAGATCTGATCTATGCACCTCCTCGCAGAGCATTGGGTGAAGGAGACAGAGTTGCTCACCATGAACACCAGGGCGTTCCCCAGAATTCCAATGTCAGTTTGAGAGAGGAAGACAATTCCTAAGATCATGTCTTTTGAAAGACTTTCTGGTGACTTTCCTAGCACGTAAAGTCCAAGAAATCTATACAGAGAGAATTTGTCACAATTTACTGAAGCTTAGGAACAATGACAACGCATGCTATGGTAGAGAGTTTTACCAAATAAAGACAAATTTCCAAATATTTTGAAATAGTGTGCAGCATATTCAGGTATTTTTATTCCAGTAGTGATGTGATTACTATTCACATATTTACTAAAGTTTAGAAAGAATTAATTGCATGCTTCTCTTTTTTTCCTTAAAAAAAAGGATGCTGTAGAGGAAGACAAAATATGCTTAGTACTTGCTTATGGTAGTCTTGACAATCTTTTATGTAGATGCTATAATAGAGGCTTTATAAAAGCAATAACTTTTCACTGCATGAAATGAAGAAAAAGTATAGGGAAAAGGTTAAAAATAATGCTCATTTGTTAAACACACAGAGTAAGCATCAGAACATGTCAAGAACATGCCATTCTTTTGCATTTTCATGTATGCTGCTATAGAGAATCATACTGTATATACATATATACCATACATTTTCAATTGACATTATAATCGAAGTATTTTTTTTCTTTCTTTTTTTTTTTTTTTGCATGGACAGGCACTGGAAATTGAACCCAGATCTCCGGCATGTGAAGGATTTTTTAAAGTAGAATGTTATAGGTTATTGTAAACATAATTTGATATCTAAATATATCCCTCTATGCCGATGTGGCAACATCTATATAAGGATTTCCTTTTCTCTGTGTTATTTCCTAATTTTCCTTAGAGTCAATGCTGCTCTGATTGATTTGTATAAAGTGTTATCTTTCACTGATACCAATCATCAATTTTTTTCTGAATGTTATGCTAAAATAAACTTCCTTTATTAAATATTTTGACCATCTAACCACCTTGAACTTCACTAGCATTGAATATGATCACTGGCTAATTTCTCATCAATTTGGTGAAGATACAGCTTTTCTGATTGTAACTTGCGTGCCTGTATTTCTAAATTAGACAGAACTTTTAAAATACATTCTTGTTCCATGTACATTTTCTCTTTCATTTATTATCCATTCAATGTCCAAAAAAATCTTGCAAACATTAAGCAACAAAATGATAATGAGAATCTAGTAACTCTTTTCCTAAATTGTTAAAAAAAGGTTCTATTTATTAATATTATTTTCAAATTGATTAGTATTTTTATTCTTCTGTTTATTGCTTTCATGTAATAAGATATTTCTCATAATAGGAATACAGCAATAAATATTTTCAAATATTGTAATTTGAAGTAGCCCTACTTTTTTATTTTATTGTTTCAAAATTTTCCACATGTATTAAGAAAAAAACTTCTCCATACTAAAGAAAACTGAAAATTAAACACATCTGGGATTTGTTTTGGTACACTATATGTAGTTATATTTGCACATACTATACTCCTTCCCACAATATCAATTCAGCTAAAGGAAGAGAAGTATCAGACAGCAATAAGTCTGTATGTAAATATTCACAATGTATAAAAAGATAACTTTCAATGTCCCCTAATTTTTAACAAGCAGCACACTGCTAAATCAAACTGTGGATCAGAAAGGAATTTTTAACATAACCTTATAAATCTATTGAATTAAATGAACATGAAAGTATATCAAAATTTGTAGAGGCAGCTAAATAAGTGTTTAGAGGGGGATTTCTAGCATGAAATGCATTTATTAGACATAAACAAAGATATATGTTGTTAGGAATAGTCATGTCCCTGACAAAATCATGTTCAGTTCCCAGCCTATGGTTCTGTGAATGTGAAACCATTTTAAAAAGGCCGTTTTGAAGATTTTATTAAGGTGGCCCAAACAGAATGAGAGGGACCTTAATTAAATAGGTAGAAATTCATATTAGCAAAGGGGCTTGGACATGAAGAGAGAAAGAAACGTGGTAGGACATCAGAAGTCAACTTCGGCAGTTTGAGATATCTGGCTGAGATTTGCCTAAGACTAAACTCCAGAATGACTTCCCAACTCCATTTCTTTTCTTTATATGCTGTATGACAGGGGTCACATTTCATTCTTTTTCCATGTCCATATCCCTTATTGCAGCACCATTTATTGAATTTTTGTTTGGTTTTCTGATTGTTTACTTGTTTGTTTGAGAAGTGCATGGTTCAGGAATTGAACCCAGGCAGGTCTCCTGCATGGCAGGCAAGAATTCTACCACTGAACTACCCACGCACTGCCCCCAACTCCATTTTACATCTCTTATTCATACTGTCTCTATTTTATTTTTATTGTGTGTAGAGGGAGAGCTGGGACAGAGTAGGGAATAGTGTCAACTACAGCCTAAAGAACTCTCTGAGACCTAGACAGTCGTGCTCCTTGGTACTACAGAACAATTCTTGAGGATTCAAACTCTATGTTCCAACCCAGATATCGTCAGGATAATCAGATGAAAGGGATGGCAGAGCTTTTCTTATAATCACTTCTCTCTCATTTTGCTAGTTGATGAGGTAAAAAAATTATGAGTCTTTCAATAAATTAAAACTTGAATGTAATTCATATAAATTGGAATATATTTGAATAATATGTTATATATGTATTATATTTGACTATTATTGAGTATGATTTATGCCTCAATCAAGATAGGTAACATTTCCATCTTCACATAGAGTTCTCTATTTTTGAATATATTAATAGTACTTATTTTAAATATATGTATTTCATAAATCCAGTATCTGGATAATTTGGTGTTTTTATTGCCAATTTTTTTCTTCTCTGTTTCTCACACATCTTTATTTGTCTGCTGCTTCTTTTTATAATTTATGATAAAAATTTTATATAAATCTTGGAAAGGCTTTAGATAATGCCATGTTCTTAAAGCAAAGATTTATTTTAGTTCCTGATATGCAGCTAGTTAAGGACAGATCACCTAAACTTCATCAGGTTTGAAATGACTGGAGAATGGGTGGAAGCGGTTTTGGTATTATAAAGCTGGAATATCTCACAACATCCTGGTATTGTTATGCAGGAGTCAGGAAGCTTTTGGCATAAAAGGCAAGAGAGTAAACATTTTAGGATTTGTGTACCATTTGGTCTATGTCCAAACTAATTAATTCTGCATTTAAAGCATCAAAATAGCCATAGATAACATGGAAATAAGTGGATGTGATTGAATTCCAATAGTATTTATTTTCAGAAACAGAGAGCATGCTCATTGTGACCTTCGGGCCTTATTTTTCAAAACCCTCTCCTCATGAGCTACCCTCCATCTTCCCTCCATGTCTAGTCACCAGCAGGGATACCTTGAATATTTGTGGTATTACGACATCTCTGGGTTGAACAATATCCAGTTTCCTCAGTAAGGAGGTCATGCATAAGCTATGAAATGTGTGACCGGTCTAATATTAGAATCCCACTTTAGGTGTGTACTTCCAAAGCTGGTAACTCTGTCAAGGTTTGTGTTAGTCAAGGTCCCCACAAGGACTACCTGGCATACTAAAGCATGGGTGATGGAGACAATTTAGTGCAGGGTCTATTTATAGGAAATTTATAGCATTAAAGGAAATTATAGCGGAAAGCTGCTATAATTTTATAGGTCAAAATGGGGAAGGTAGTTCATAGAGATGGAAATATATGCAGTGGTAGGAGAGCGATGCCCCAAAGGAACTATGACCCTCGGTAGAGAAACAGCCAGAGTCATTTCTTTTTTTTTTTGAGGGGTGGTATCAATGTCTCTGAAAACTTTGTGTCTTTCTCTCTCTCATCGTCTTCCGGAGGCTCCAGGGGCTTAAATGTACTACAGCAGAAGTTGACTCTGAATGATGCAGTCAATGTAGGTCAACCTCACAGAGCCTATAGCAAAATGTAAAAGGTTGGAGAGGTGATCTGGAGGAGGAAAGGGAGTGGTAAATCCAGCAACTAAGAGGTATGATTTATTGCAGGTGACATTAGCCTATCTATAGAAATCCCAAGGAATCCACCAAAAACCACTAGAGACAGGAAATAAAATCAGTAAAGTGGTAGGGTACAAGATCAACACATAAAAATCAATTGTGTTTTTATACACCATAAAAATCAATTGTGTTTTTATACACCAGCAAGGAACAATCTGGAAAGAAATTTTTAAAAAATCCATTTACAATAGCACCTAAAAGAATAATATATCAAGGAATAAATTCAGCCAACATAGACTTATACAATCAAAATTCAAAATACTTCAGAAAAATTTTAAATAAGACCCTCCCAAAATGAAAAGATGTCATGTGTCCATGGATTTGAAGTCTTAATAGACTTAAGATGTCAGTAACACCCAAAATGAGCTAGACATTCAATGGAATTCCTATCAAAAGTCCAGCAGGTTTCGCAGAAATTAAAATGCCAATCCTTAAATTCCTATGGAAGTATAGGGGGCCCCAAGTAGCCAAAACTCTCTTGAAAAAAACCAAAGTTTGGGAACTTACATTTCATAATTTCAAACTTTTCTACAAATTTTGATTTTCTTAAATCTACTGTATTTAAGACCAGGTGCTAGATAGACATATAGATTATTGGAAAAAAATCTAAAATCCAGAAATATATCCTTACACTTAGAGTCAATTGTTGGCCATTCTGTGGTAAGTTTTTCAGTGTATCTAAAAAAGTTGGATGAGATTTTGATAGGTGTTGCATGGAATCTATAGATCAATTGAGTAATATTGCCATCCGAACAATAATAAGCCTTCAGATCTGTGTTTATGGGAGTGTGCTACATTTATGCAGATCTGAATATCTTTTAACACTTCTTAATTTCGAGCAGATACATTTTCACTTTATTTGTTAAATTTATTGCTAGGTTTTTCTATTCTTTTGATGTCATTGTGAATGAAATTATTTTCTTAATTTCATTTTTTGAATGCAAATTCAATTATGTTCTGTTTACTCATTTTTTATCCTTGAATATTGCTGGGCTTATTTATGATTTCTAATAGAATTTTTGGGAGCTACTTAGTATCTCCGGTTAAGAAGATCATGTCATCTTCAAATAGAAGATGTGGCAGCTCAATTGTGGGTTGGTCGTTTGGGTAGATGGAATTTTAACTCCACTCATCAAGGTGGATCTTGATTAGTTTACCAGAGTCCTTTAAAAGGGGAAACATTTTGAAGAAACCTCAGAGGCAGAGACTTGGAGAACAGTTGTTTCAGAGCTGACAGAGACATGGATGTTTGGAGATGCTTGGATGCCAACATATAGAGCAGATACCTAGACACAGGTAGAGCCCAGTAGATGTCACCATGTGCCTTCCCAGAAGACATTAGCAAGCCAGAACCCAGGGTTCTGTCCCAGAAGAGCTAAGTGAAGGCCCACAGATACTTAGAGGTGAAACCACCGGCGTCAGAAACTGGAAGCAATGGAACTAGGAACAAGGACCACAAGATGCCAGTCACATGCAGCTGACAAAGTTGTTGCATAAGGTGTCAGTCTTTCTTAAGTGAAGGTAAACTCTTGTTGGCACTGTAATTAGGACACTTTTATAGCTTTAGAACTTTAACTTGTAATGTTATCATTTCTTCTTTTAAAAGCCATTCCATTTCTGGTATATTGCTTTCAGGCAGTATTAACAAGCCAATACAATAGCTTTAGCTCTATCCCTTATGAGTTTCTACATTTTATCTTTACTTTATTTTCTTCTGAAAACTTTTCTGATTTATCTTGTGCTTTCTTTTTTTGATACCTTTTTAATTAGAAGTAGTTGTTTGGGATCCATATATTTGTATATTTTCCAATTTTCCATTTTTATGCTTCATTTCTAATTTAAGTTATTTCCGTTATGATCAGTGAACATGCTTGTATGATTTCAATCCTGAGGCTTCTTTTATGTTTCAACATATGGTCTATTTCTGGTGCTCAAGAAGAATCTGTATTTAGTAATTGTTGTTTGGAATATTCATTAGATGTCTAGTAGGTCTAGATGGCTTAGAATGTTTTTTTTTTAATACTATCTTTTTTTAATTTTTTTTTTGCATGGGCAGACACCAGGAATCGAACCCAGGTCTCCAGCCTGGCAGGCGAGAATTCTGCCACTGAGCCACCGTTGCACTGCCCCTTATAGTGTCTTTGAGTCTCCTATATCCTAGCTGATTTTCTGCCTAGTTACTCTATCTAATAATGAGAGTGAGGGATTGAAGTCACCAACTATTATTGTTTAAGCTAATTTTTTCCTCCAATAATCTATTTTTTACTTTTGTTTTATGTTCATATTATGTCATTCTTTTTTGTTAAGTACATAGTTTCTAGATTATCTCATTTAATTCCTCATTTTTACCTTTGGCTTCTTTTCTTTCAAGTAATTTTCTTAATGATTGTCCAGACAACTACAACTAGATACTTAACTTAAAACAATATTGTTTAGATTAAAATCAAATACATTTCAAAGGTATACAGAAATTTTTCTCTAATAAAATTCTGTTTCCCCTTTTATTTATGCTACTATTATGATATATATATATTACCTCTTCATATACTATATGTTCATCAAGGCACTTTCATTATCCTTTTATATTGTTTTATTTTATGTAAAATAAGAAAAGAGTTATAAAATTATATATTGGTACTGTCACATATTTAGTTATCTGTTTAGCTATTAAATATCACACCAATGAATTGAATCTTCATAATCAGGTACAAAGTGGTAGTGGAATCTGGATTTCCGCTCAGAAGTAAAATGTTCCTGTTTGGGTTTGGGAGTGAATCACAAGGTCTCACCACATTGAACAGAGATATCTGAACTCAATACTGGAGCCCCAACTCAGATTCTAATAGAGGGAATCTTACCCATTACTCGTTTTCTTGAGTATTTGTCAGCAATAGTGATCTCAAATGTAGAAGGGGAAAGATTTTCAGCATAATCTCGTGCTATCCAAAATAGAATCCAATAGTATTCCCATAAATCCTACTTTCAGTGTAAGTGAGCATGACCACAAAGGGCTAAATTAACCCTAAACCTCTAGTAATGTCAATACCAACTTGTTTCAAAGAGGTTGCATTTCATTATCAGATCAGATTTAGTTAGTTAACCAAAGTTATGCACCTCACATTTGAACCAGATAGCTCAGGTTGGAAACCACGTGGAGGTCCAATGAATAAGACCTGCATCCTGTCCTTAGGAGGAGAGAAAATTTAAAGAAGTTACCAATAATAGACAAATACTTTATATGGTAGTGAAGAAATACAACATACAGGTCAAAAATCTGTTTTGAGGAAATGATTCTGATTTATATTCTTAGGGATTACAAACATGAGAGTCCTGTTACACAGAATGTTGAGTGGCTCAGACACTTTAGAAACAAAAAACAACCTAAACAAGCTCAGATCATCAGACTCATCATACAGGATGTCACCTTTACAAATGCAGATATTAGATGTAGGAAATATTTTACTTATCTAACTTCATTTAACTATACACAGTAGGTAAGAATAAGAAGAAAGAAATAGATCCCTATCCCCCACAAAAAACACAAAGATTACTGTATATATTATTTTGGCTGTTTCTTTGCTTGTTTTTTTTTTTTTTTCTTTTGGCCTGGGCAGGCTCCAGGCTTTGCTTGCTTTTTGAGATTCAAGATGTGAGGTCTCCCTAGTCTTTTGTCATGTTTGAGAACAAAAGTCTTTCAGACCACACACTGTCTATTCCTAAAGAGTCAAATATTAGAGTATCTGACAATGTTGTTCTCTCTAGAACAAAATGAAGCATTAATTAAGCAAAATGAAACCCCCAAATGCTTTGCAATAGCTATAGTTGGCTGTTACATTTTTCTTATTCTTAATATTAGGGGTATTTTCATTTATTAACTTTCAAAGGGAAGGACACCAAAGTAGTGAGCCCCACTTATGGCTATTTGCATTAATAAAGTTCACCTTTTATCTATCATCTAGAGTCTAAGTAATCATTTATTGGGATATTTCTGAGAGTGGAGTTTTCATCTCCTAATCTATCCATCTTCTTGTTCTAAGATTAAGGAACAGAGCATAAGTGTCCTAAAGTTGAAATACCAAGATATAAGATATCAATTCATGTATGGATATACACAAGCAAGAGAAATAAAATCACTTTTTTACTTATCTGATATCCATAAAGAATATCTCCTAGATAACAGTCACAGTGTCATTTAAAAAAATTGACATTTTTATGTGCTGAATAAAATCTTATTTTCACTTACTCTCAGATAAATATAGCAAAAAATAAACATAACAAAAATGTAAGTGAATAACTGAAACACTGGAGAGTGGCAGTGTTTACTAAAATTCTTGGAGGATGATCTGTTCTTATAATGGAACTCTCCTCATGGATTTTTTGGATGCCACAGAACAACTGGGACTGATGTCATCAATTATCTGCTTTTGTAACTGAGGAATTATTACTCTTCTGAGAGTATGGGCTATTTTGGAAATTCTGCTTTCACCACTAATGAATAAGAAAGGGCACAAAATTGGGTAAGGGAAATAGAAAATGACACGGATGCCCTGTAATTAGTATCTTTTTTAAAAAGCTAAGTAGACAGTAAGGGAAAAAATTGATTAAAAGAAAAAAAGGAAAACAAAACACGTCACCTGGCAAAGGATAGTTTGTGGCTCTTGTTTCTGGAGAACATTTCAGGATATGCTTGCTCTTGTGCATTCCCTGTAATTTTTTTTTTTTTGGCGTCTGCACAAGAAAATAACATTTAGCCACTGGATAACACCACGAAGAACAAAAAGAGAATATCCCAAATAACTATGCTACTTATAAAGTAGCACCTATGCTGGTGATGTGCATTATTTCATAAAACATCTGTTTCAACATGAAGTGTAATTTTCTGTTGCTGTTCTCTCAGTAATGACATGGGTATTGATTAACATGTTGAGGACTCAGAAAAAGGAAAATGTATGCTAAATGAAATTGGGTGCTCTTAATTTGATCCCTGGCCATGTGACATTGTTAGGACTGAGAATAAGGGCTTAGATTAAGCTCAGGAGACAGGTTGTGCCAATGGAGAGCCCCTGGTTGATGCTGTAAATGTACATCATGGACTTTCATCCATACATCATCCAGTATATGTTTGATTCCAAATGAGAACGTGGTTTCTGGGATTGCTAGAGAAATCAGTAGCTATCTGGAGGGAATGAAAATGAGGCTAAAACTATCAGAACTTATGGTGTGTGGCAAAGGCTTTGCTGAGAGGGAAATGTATTGCCCTAAATGCCCATATTAAAAAACAAGAAGGAAAAAAAAATAAAAAAAAATCAAGGACTTAACTGTTCGCCTGGAGGAACCTGAGAAAGAACAGCAAACTAACCCCAAATCAAATGGAAGAAGAGAAATAACAAAGATTAAATGTACAAAAAAAAAAACAGCAGAAAGGATCAATAAAAGCAAATTTGATTATTTAAGAGAACCAATAAAATCGATGGGCTTCTTTTCCTAGACCATGCACCCCCTAAAAAAAATTCAATGGACCACTAGCAAGGCTGAAAAAGAAAAAAGGAGAGAGGATGCAAATAAACTAAACCAGAAATGAGAAGGGGTGCATTACCACAGACCCTGAAGAAATAAAATGAATCATAAAACAATACTATAAACAACTATATGCCAAAAAACTAGGCAACTTAGATGAAATGGACAAATACTTGGACAAATACATATAAGCTACACTGGCTCAGAAAGAAATAAAAAAGATCTCAACAAACCAATCACAAGTAAAGAGATTAAATCAGTCATCAAAAATCTTCTAATGAAGAAAAGCCCAGGGCCAGATAGCTTCACAGGGGAATTTTAAGAAACATTCCAAAAAGAACTAACACCAATCCTGCTCAAATTTTTCCAAAAAATTGAGGAAAAAGGAACACTACTTAACTAAATTTATCAAGCTAAAATCATTTTAGTGCCCAAATTGGGTAATGATGCTATAAAAGGAAAACTACAGGCCAATATCCCTAATAAACACAGATGCAAAAATTCTCAACAAAATACTAGCAAACTGAATCCAACAACACATTGAAAGAATTATATACCATGACCAAGTGGGGTTTATACTATTAATGCAGGGACGGTTCAACACAATGAAATCAACTAATGTAATACAGCACATTAACAAATCAAAAGGGAAAAAATCACAGGATCATCTCGATTGAAGCTGAAAAAACATTTGACAGAATTAAAAATATTTTCCTGGTAAAAACACTTCAAAAGATAGAAATGAAAGGAAACTTCCTCAATATGATAAAGGGCATAAATGAAAAACTGATAGCCAGAATCGTACTCAACGGAGAGAAACTGAAAGTTTTTCCCTTAGATTGGAAATGGGACAAGGATGCCATCTGTCACCACAAGTTTTCAACATTGTACTAGAAGTTCTAGCTAGAGCAATCAGGCAGGAAAAAGAAATAAAAGCCATTCAAATTGGAAAGGAGGTAGTAAACTTTCATTATTTGCAGATGACATATACTATACTTGGAAAACCCTGAGAAATCTACAACAAAGTTACTTGAGCTAATAAACAAATTCAGCAAGGTGGCAAGATATAAAATTGATGTGCAAAAATCAATAATGTGTCTATACACAAGCAATGAACTAACTGAAGTTTCAGTTAAGGAAAAAGTTCCATTCAAAATAGCAACTAAAAGAATCTACACCTCTATATCTATTATGAATATTGTTATAAAATACTCAACAAAATACTTAGTAAGCTGAATTCATAGTATATAAAAAGCATTATATACACCATGACCTTGTGGGATTTATACCAGGAGTGCAAAGTTGCTTTAATATCTGAAAATCATTATTGTGCTACATCAGGCCAATAGAATAAAAAACAAAAATCACATTATCATCCCAACAGATGCAGGAAAAAAAAAAAAAAAACACTAGAAAAAAATCCAGCAACCTTTCAAGGCAAAAATCTTCAACAAACTCAGAGAAGAGAACTTCCTCAGCTAACAAAGGGGCAACTACAAAACCCCACATTTAAAATCATGCACATTGGTGATGAATGGATGATTTCATCTGAATATCAGGGAAAAAAAAAACAAAAACAAGATGCCTGCTCTCATCAATTCTATTCAACACTGTAGTGGAGTTCTAGCTGGGGCAATTAGGAAAGAAAAAAATTAAAGTCATCCAGATTGGAAAGAAAGAAGTACAACTATCTCTATTCATATTAAAATGCTTTGATATATTACTTCTCTACTAAGATCAAATGTGGTATCCGTTCTTTCCGTTTGGTGTTGATGTATCCTTTATCCAAGGATATTTATATTGGATGGATTTTTGGAGCAGGGAGATAGAATGGGAGCTTGCTCCATCCACTCCACACATCAACCTGATATTGCAGTACCTCCAGGATCGGTGCACACATGCAAAAAAAATGCTTTGGTATATAGAAAGCCCTAAGTGATCCACTTAAAAACTGTTGGCACTAGGGCGGGCCACAGTGGCTCAGTGGCAGAGTTCTTGCCTGCCATGTCAGAGACCCGGGTTCTATTCCAGGTGCCTGCCCATGCAAACAAAACAAAAAACTATTGGCACTAATAAATGAGCACAGAATGGTTGTAGCCTAGGCAATCAACAGTCAAATATCGGTTGTATTTCTACTAGGAATGAACAATCTAACTAATGAAGAAAATAATTCCATTTAAAATAGCATCAAAAGGAATAAATTTAACAAAAAAGTGCAAAACATATCCTTTGAAAACTACAATATGTGGTTTAATGAAACTACAGAAGATCTGTATAAATGAAAAAAATACCATGTTCATCAATTAGAGGACTTCACATTGGTAAGATGGCAATGCCCCACAAGTTATCTAAAGATCAAATGAAATTCCTATCAGAACATCAGTTGAATTTTTTGTATAAACTGACAAACTGATTCTAAAATTTGCATGGAATAACAAAGAGATCTGAAATAGCAAAAAGTATCTTGAAAAAGAGGAATAAAGTAGGACTCACACTTCCCAATTTCAGAACTTACTGTAAAGCAAACAGTAATCAAAAGAATGTGATCTTGGCACAAGCATAGACAAATAGATGAATGGAACAAAACTGAGAGTCCAGAAATAAAGCTAAGTGACTATGGTCACAAGATTGCTGACAAAAATGACAAGACCATAGAATAGGAAAAAGTAATCTTTTCAAAAGATGGCGTAGGGACAATCAAATGGCCACATGCAAAATAATGAGTGTGGATGCCACACCTTTCATCATATACAAAAATTAACTTAAAATGGATCAAAGATTTAAATTTCATAGGTAATTTTAAAAATCTTAGAAGAAAACATAAGCTGCGATTTGGGAAAGGATTCTTAGATATGACAACCAAAACATGACTAAAAAAAGAAAAAAAATAGATAAATTGAACATCGTCAAAATTAAATACTTTTCTCACTTAAAAATATACCATCAAAAAAGTGAAAAATAATTCACAGAATGAGAGAAAATATTAACATATCATATACCTGATAAGGGTTAGAATCCACAATATATAAAGGACTGTTCCAAATCCATAATAATAAAAGTAAATCAATTGAAAAGAATAGTCAAAGGATCTGAACTGAAATTTCCCCCAGGAAGATATACATGTGGCTATGAAGCACATGAAAAGATGTTAGACATTATTAGTTATCAGAGAAATGCAAATCAAAGCCACAGTGAGATACCATTTCACACTCACAAAGACAGCTTGAATTTTTTAAAAATCCTGGAATTTAATTTTTGGTGAGGTTGTAGGGAAACTGGAATCCACATTAATGGCTGGTGGTAGTGTAAAATGGTGCAGTCCCTTTAAAAACACACAGGTATTTCCTCAAAGAAGTAAATGTAGAGTTACATTATGACCCAACAATTCTACTCCTAGTTACATGTGGAGGAAAATGAAAACACATCCATGCAAAAACTTGTACACAAATAATTATGCAACATTATTTATAATAAGCAAATGATAGAAACAACTACTGTTCATCAAACATCAAATGGTTAAACAAAATGTGGCATATCCATTCAATGAAATATTCTTCCCATACTCCTTTGACCCCCTATTATTTATTTTTGTCTTTATTTTTTTACTTAGCAGTCCACACGCTGGATAAAGGGAGTGTCAGTCACAAGGTTTTCACAATCACACAGTCACACTGCGAAAATTATGTACTAATAAAATCATCTTCAAGAATCAAGGCTACCATCAGCATATACCTATAATGAATATTACACAACTGGAAAACAAAATAAAGTCATGGAACATGTAACAATGTGGAAAAAACTTGAGGACATTATACTGAGTGAAATTAGCCAGAAGCAAAAAGACAAATCCTGTATGGTCTCACTAATGTGAACTAACATTACTGAGTGAACTTTGAGAGTTAAAGTTAAAAACATAGGTATGTTAGTTTGTAAGCTGCTGGAATGTGATATACCATAACTGGAATGGCTTTTAAAAATGGAATTCAATAAGTTACAAGTTTAAAGCTCTAAGGAAGTGAAAGTATCCAGATTGAGGCACCAACAAGAGGAGATCTTCATTCAAGAAAGGCTGATGGGTCATATACACCTCTTTTAGCTTGGAAGGCACATGGCTAGTGTCTGTTGGTCCCTTGCTCCTGGGCTCCATCGCTTTCAGCTTTCGTTCTGTGGAGGTTCCTTACTTGATTCTCCAGGGCTGGCATTCATACCTTGGTTTCCCTTGGCTCTCTCCAGGTTGTGGCTTGCTTAACATCTCATGGCAATGTCTGCTGGGCTCCATGCATCTCCAAAGATCCATGTCTGGGTTCTTCACAAGTTCACTTTGGTTCAGCTCTGCTGTGATGTTTTGTTGTCTTTGAGACTTCTGTCATTTCTCTTGTTTCTATCATTTCTACTCTGTCAGTTCTGCTCCGAAGTTTCTGTTGGCTCTGTCATTTCTGGCTGTCTGCAATGTTTCCTCTTTTAAATGATTCTAGTACACTAATCAAGACCCCCTGGAATGGGCTTCATATCTCCATATAATCAAAGGTCACACCCACAATCAGGCACATCACATGTCCATGGAGATAATCTAATCAAGTTTCCAACCAACTGTGCTGAATAGGGATTAAAAGAAATGGCTGCACCCACCAGATTGGATGAAGATTAAAACATGGCTTTTCTGGGGTACATAAATGCTTTTAAACTGGCAGAACAGGTTAACAAGCGATAGAAAGATATGCATTTGTTGCTAAGAAATATGGAATGTGCAACAGGCCTGAATGTAAAATTCAGAATGTATAACACAATATTATCTGTATAGCACAATAATATAAGTACACTGGATGAAACTGAACGTGAGTATGGGTGAGGAAGAAGGGGCTGTAGTCAACAATAACATTGTAGTATGCTTTCACTGAATGTGACAAAGGTATTATGCCAGAACTAAACGTCAACCAATGGGGCATATGGGGGACAGGTATGGATTCTTTGTGGAAGAAAAGGAAATGTCTTCATATAGATTATGGTGGTGAAGGCATGTCTACTTACTTAGGTTGGATTGTATGATGAGCGAATAAATCTTTTTAAAAGCAAACAGAGAAATGTACTAGAACAAATGTGGAGAAAGAGATACACCCATTTATTGTTAGTAGGGAAGCTGAGGTGCAGCCTTCACTGGAGGGCAGTGTGGTGGTTCCACAAGAGGCTAGGGGTCAGGTTGCCATATGATCTTACTAACCTGTTGCTAGGTTATCTGGGGGGACTGATAGTGGGGACACAAATAGATATTTGCACACTGGTGTTTATGGTGGTTAAGTGTTCGCAATTCACAATGGATGGAGGTACTTAAGGGTACAATGACTGAGAGAATTTATGGGGGAACTATGTGGTAGATGTATAATGGTCTACTGAGAAGGTCAAAAAGGTATGAAGTTTTGAGGCATGCAACTGGGTGAATGAACCTTCTGGACAGTATGTTAAATGAAATGTCAGAAACAAAAAGACAAATATTATCGTGCCTCACTCATATGAACTAACTATAATGTCCAAACTCAGAGAACTGAAGTTGAGAGCATAGGTTATCAGGTAAGGGCTTATTGTAAAGGGTCCTAGATTGTAAGCTCTTACAGCAGTCATATATATTGAGGAGTTGCAGTTGTTATTTCTAAAATCTGGATACTGAGATATTTGCATATAACTTGGTCATTCCCTGAACCTTTGTGTATTTATGTGACCTCTGAGACTCTGAGTTAGAACACTGAAGCTATGAAAGTCATCATTAACCCATACAGTTAGTTAGAAAAGTTGCAAAAGTGATCAGACAATGACTAGAGATATGAATGAAGCTGATCTGGATAGAAGTAATGTAAATCAGAACACAGGGTAAAGGATGATATGGTCCATATTTTAAAACTTCAACTTCCATGTGAGACCAGAGGAAGGGATGTTTATTTGGTGCAAAATTAGTATTTTGGGTAATACAATACCTAATTTAACTTGTTTGGCCAGTTTAGTTGAACACCATAATTACGCTGGATCTTGAATAGGGTGTGAGAAGCCGTTGGTTTGTACAGGATAGTGTGATGCCATGACACATCCAACAGTAATCTGAGCAGAGAGCAAAAAGTATTTTCAAAGTTCTCTTGGGGTATTGGGGAGACAGGAGGAAATATTAGCCTTGCCCATATGGGAAATTTCCAGTATTCTCACAAGCAGTGGGGAACAACCAATTCAATAGAATGAGCCCTAAATCTTAGGGTTCACTCCTATGAAACTTATTCTTGCAAAGGAGAAGTAAAACCTACTTATAAGTATGCCTAATTGTCACCCCCTGAGAACATTTTTTGTTGCGCACATTGGCCTCTCCCTCTCTCTAAGCCAACTCAGCAGGTGAACTCATTGCCCTCCTCTCTATGTGGGACATGACTGCCAGTGGTGTAAATATCCCTGGCAATGTGGGACAGGACCCTGGGGTGAGCCAGGACCCAGCATCACGGGATTGAGAAAGCCTTCTTGACCAAAATGTGGAAGAGAGAAACGAGATGAAATAATATTTCAGTGGATGAGAGGTTTCAAACAGAGTGGAGAGGTTATCCTGGAGGTTATTCTTATGCATTATATAGATATCTCTTTTTAGTTTATGGTGTATTGGTGTGGTTGTAGGGAAGTACCCAAACTGTTGACCTATGTTCCAGTAACTTTGATTCTTGAAGAGCTTTATATGAACATGTAGCATTTACAATGTGACTGTGTGAATGTGAAAACCTTTGGCTGATGCTCCTTTGGTGTTTCTGTTTGCAAGCTGCCGGTATGTGATATATGGAATTGGAACAGTTTTCAAAAAGGCAAATTTAATAAGTTACAAACTTACAGTTCTAAGCCTATAAAATTGACCAAACTAAGGCATCCAGGGAAACATACTTTAATTCAAGGAAGGTCGATGTGTCAGGAACACCTCTGTCAGCTGGGAAGTCATGTGGCTGGCATTTGCTGGTCCTGTGATCCTAGGCTCCATTGCTTTCAGCCTCTATTCCTGTGGAAGTTTCTCACTTTACTTTTCCAGGGCTTGATTTCACTTTTTGGCTTCCCTTGGCTTTCTCTAAGTTGTGGCTCAGTTAACATCTCATGGCAACATCTGTTGGGCTGCAAACATCTCCAAACATCCATATCTCTGTTCCCCAAGTGTCACTATCTGTGTCAGTTCTGCTCTGAAGTTTCTGTTGGCTGTGTCATTTCTGTCATTTGTGGCTCTCTTGAAAATGTTCCCACTTTTAAAGGATTCCAGTAAACTAATCAAGATCTACTTTGAATGGATGGAGTAATGAGTCATGTCTCCATCTATTCAAAGGTCAGCTCACAGTTGGGTATGTCACATCTGCATGGAGATAATCTAATAAAAATCTCTATCCTATGGTATTGAATTAGGATTAAAAGAAAAAACTTCCTCCTCAAGATTGGACCAAGATTAAAACATGGCTTTTCTGGGGTACATAGTACTTTCAAACCAGCACACAGCATATGGATAGATGAGTAAAAAAAGGTAAAGATAAGGAATTAATAAATAATAAGGAGTATTTTGGTTTGTATATGCTGCTGGAATGCAATACCAGAAATGAAATGGCTTTTATAAAGAGGAATTTATTAAGTTGCAAATTTACACTTCTAAGGCCATGGAAATGTCCAAAGTATGGCATCCAGGGAAAGGTACCTTGATTCAAGAAAGGCCCATGGGTCCAGAACACCTCTCTCAGCTGGAAAGGCGCGTGGCAATGTCTGCTAGCTTTCTCTTCTCATTTCATAAGGGGTCTCCTTCTGCATCTCCAAAGAGCTCTGATTGTGTGGGCTCAGTCAACACTGTAGATTGTTAAGCTTTTTACAAAATGTTTCCCTTTTCAAGTGCCCCAGTGAGTGACTCCACCTTGAATGGGTGGAAATGCATCGCCATGGAAACCATCTAATCAAAAATTACTACCACAATTGGCTGTCTTTTTCTGAAATGACTGTTTGGTTAAATCTCATGTGGAGAAGTATTCTCTGGGGTCTCCCTTACTAGAAGCCTAGAATTTACCAGACTATCAATTTTTGGTTTTTTGCCTTTTTTTTTGTACCCAAGAGTTCAGTTCTCACCTTATCTCTTTACTATCTATAAGGAGAAGCCAGGCTGCCTTTTCTACATTTAGTTTGGGAATTTCCTCATCAAAGTATTCTCGAATGCTGCCTTTGAATTCTAAATTCCATACAACAGCAGTACTCAGTTGGCCAATTTATTTGCCATTTTAAAACAAGGGTTACCTTCCTTCCAGTTTGCAATGACACATTCCTCATTTCTGTCTAAAGCCTTATCAGAGGTGTCTTCAAAGTCCACATTTCTACCAACAGGCTTTTCAAAGCAATTCAGGCCTTCTCTATCAAGCTCCTCACAACTCTTCCAAAATATTCCATTTAAAAACCTGTTCCAACATGTTTGATATTTGTAAATTGCAGTAGCACCCCACTTCTCTGGTACCATTAGTTTGCAAAAGCTACCAGAAAGTAATATGCCAGAAATGGAATGGCTTTTACAAAGGACAATATCAATTTGCAAATTTTTATTTCTAAGGCCATGAAAATGTCCAAACTAGGCATCCGGTGAAAGATACCTTGATTCAAGAATGGCCAATGGGACCAAAACACCTCTCTCAGCTGGAAAAGCACATCACAGCTCTGCTAGCTTTCTCTTCTCATTTCATAAGGCTCCCCCAGGTGCATTCTCCTTCTGCATCTCCAAAGATCTCTGGCTGTGTGGGCTCTGTCAGCAGTGTGGGCTCTCAAGGTTTTTCCAAAATGATTCCCTACTAAAGGGCTCCAGTAAGTGACTCCACCTTGAATGGTGGAAACGCAACTCCATGGAAACTATCTAATCAAAAGTTACCACCCACATTTGGGTAGGCCACATCTCCATGAAACCAATTTAAAAGATCCCACCCAGCAATATTGAATGAGGATTAAAGGACATGGCTTTTCTGGGGTACATAAAAGCTTCAAACCAGCACAGGGAGATAAAGGGTGAAAAAAAAAATGAGTAGATTAAAATAGTGGTCAGTGGGAGTGAGGGGGTAAGGGTTTAGGATGTATAAGTTTTTTTTTTTTCTGGAGTGATGCAAATGTTCTAAAAATGATCATGGTGATGAACATACACCTATGGATGATATTGTGAGCCACTGATTGTATATCATGTATGGACTGTATATGTGTGAAGATTTCTCAGTTAAAATATTTTTTAAAAAGAATCAAGACTACTGGATTACAGTTCAGCAGTTTCAGATATTTCCCTCTAGCTACTCCAGTGAAGCAAAACTGCAAATGTAGCTATATA
The DNA here is from genome assembly GCF_023851605.1 of Tamandua tetradactyla. Lineage (NCBI taxonomy): Eukaryota > Metazoa > Chordata > Mammalia > Pilosa > Myrmecophagidae > Tamandua > Tamandua tetradactyla. The sequence continues at coordinate 5,982,833 of NC_135328.1, forward strand.
ATGTATAAGAATAACCTCCAGAATGACCTCTTTTCTCTATTTGAAATCTCTCAGCCACTAAAAATTTATTTTGTTTCATTTTCTTCCCCCTTTTAGTCAAGAAGGCTTTCTCAATCCCATGATGCTGGGTCCCAGCTTAGTCCCAGAAATCACGTCCATTGTGGCCAAGGAGAATCACACCCTGGGAGTCATGTCCCACATAGGGGGGAAGGAGGTGAGCTTCCCTGTAGAGTTGGCTTAGTAACACAGGCCATATCTGAGCTTTAAAAGAGTTTCTGAGGGGGTGACGCTTAGGCATTATTATAAGTAGGCCTAGATTCTCCTTTGCAGGAATAAGTTTCATAAGGGCAAACACAAAGATCTTGGGGTTGGCCTGTTAAATTGGTGGTACTTAATGTTTGTGAGAGTATCAGGTCTTCTCCAGGAGGGGAATTTTAATATTTGTACATTTTTTCAGTCCTTGAAGGGTACTTTGCAAATGTTTTTTAATCTTCTGCCAAAATTATTCTGGGATAAATCAGGGCATCACACTAATATGTACAAACCACAAGATCTCACTCTTACTCCCTATTTAATATTCTATGAAATCATGGTGTTTTAATAAGTTGACCATAAAAGTTAAATGATATATCGTGTTATAGAAAACATAAATTTTGCACAAAATAAACATCTCTTCCTTTGGTCTCACACACAAGTTCAAGTTCTAAAAATGTATACAATATAATCCTTTACCCTTTAGTCTGATTTGTTTTAGTCCAACCAGATCAATTTCATTCATATATCTAATTGAACTCTGGTATCTTTTTAAGCTTTTTAAATAGTTGTTGTGTGGGTAATGTTGACACTCTTAGCTACTGAAGTCTATCTCTGATTCTCAGGTGTCACACAGATACCCAAAGTTCAAGGGAATGTCCAGGTTATACACAAAGAGCTCAGCACCAGAATTTGGAAATAACAATTACAGCTCAAGAATAGATGTGACTATTGTAAGAGCTTACAATCTAGGAAACTTTATAATAGGCTTTCCCCTGATAACCTATACTCTTGAATTCAATTCTCAGTGTTTGCACATTATAGTTAATCCATGTTAGTGAGATATTAAAATATTTGTCTTTTTGTTTCCAGCTTACTTAATTCAGCATAGTGTCCTCATATTTCATTCACTTATTTGCATGCCTCACAACTTCATTCTTCCTTGCAGCTGTTCAATATTCCATTGTATGTATACACCACAGTACCCCCTTCTGTTCCTCAGTCGATGTACCCTTAGGCCACCTCCATTCACTGCAAGTCATGAATAATGCCACCATAAACACCAGAGTGCAAATGTGCTTTCATGTCCCTGTTTTCAGTCCTTCCAAGTATATTCTATTAATGGTGCTGTAGGGTTATATGACAACCCTATACTTAGCCCCTGTTGAGCTACCAAACTGACCTCCAGAGGGACTGCACCATTCTACTCCCTACCAACAGTGAATAGGTACATCGCTTTCTCCACATTTTCTCCAGTATTGTTATTTTTATGTTTATTTTTAAAGTTTTATTCACATACCATACAATCCAACCTAAATAAACAATCAATGGTTCTTGTATAATCACATAGTTATGGATACACCACCAAAATCTCTATGAGGACTTTTCCATTTGTTCTGCAAAGAAAGAAGAGGAAAAGTGAAGAATAAAAATTTAAAAATGAAATAAAATAGAAAGAAGAAACAACAGCAACACCAAGAATCCCATACCCATCCCATATATCCCTCCTATTGACATTTAGTTTTGGTATTTTGACTTTGTTACAATTAATGGAAGCATATTACATGTTACTGTTAACAGTAGTTTGCACTGTTAAAACCCTAGTTTGCACTGGTTGTATTTTTCCCATATATCATCCTAATTTCAACACCTTGCAATGATGACATTCATTTCTTTTCCCTCATGTAAAAATTTTCTTTCATTTGTATGTTTAATCACTATCATTGTCCACCATAAGATTTGCTAAATTATATCATCCTAGTCTGTATTTTCTATTCCTCTTTCAACCATACTGGCACTCGACTTTTTCAGTGTACTTACAAGATTGTACTATCATCAGATAGTATTGTGCTTTCCATTTCTGGATGCTTACCGTCAATTTTGTTGAACATTCTGTATTCTTTCAACATCACATGCCCAATCTCTACCCTCTTTCTATCTCCTAATAAACTGTGTTCTCAACTTTAACTCTCAAAGTTTACTCATTAACATTAATTCATATTATGAGACCATTCCATATTTGTCCTTTTGTGTGTGGCTAATTTCACTCAATATAATATCCTCAAGGTTCATCCACATTGTTGCATGCATCATGTATTTCTGCATCACAGTAATATATATTTCATCATATATATATATATATATATACACACACACACACACATACATACACACAACAGTTTGTTTATCTCTTCATCTGTTGATAGACATTAAGGTTTTTTCCATCTTTTGGAAATAAAAAGTAATGCTGCTATAAACATCACTGAGAAAATGTCCATTCATGTCTTTGACTTCATTTCTTCTGAATACATACCTAGTAATGGGATTGCTGGATCATATGGCAATTTGACACTTAGCTTCCTGAGGAACCACAAAAGTGCTTTGCAAAGCAGTCTCACCATCTTATATTCCTACCAACAGTGAACAAGTGTGCCTCTTTGCCCTTATCTTCTCTAGCACTTGCTGTTTTCTGTTTGGGTTTTTTTTTTTTTTTTTTTTTGTAATGGCTATTCAAGTAGGTATCAGATGATATCACATTGTGATTTTGATTTGCATTTTCCTAATAGCCAGTGAGGTTGAGAATATTTTCATATGTTTTTGAGTCATTTGTATTTCCTCTTCAGAGAAGTGTCTATCCATGTCTTTTGCTCCTTTTTAAAATTGGGTTGTTGGTCTTTTTGTCATTAAGTTGTAGGATCCCTTTAAATATTCTGGATAATAAACCTTATCTGAAATGTGGTTTGTAAATATTGTCTTCCATTGTGTAGGCTGCTTTTATTTATTTATTTATTTATTTATTCATTTATTTATTTTTTATCTTTTTTTTGTAGACTACCTTTTTACTTTCCTGACATAGTCCCTTGATGCACAAAAGTGTTCAGTTTTGAGGAGATCCCATTTATCTATTTCTTCTTTCATTGCTCATGCTTTGGGAGTAAAGTCCAAGGAAACTTCCTCCTGTCACAACATCTATAAAATCTTTCCCTACATTTTCCTCTAAAACTTTTATGATCTTAACAATAATGTTTAGGTTTTTTATCTAATTTGAGTTAAATTTTGGATAAGGTTTGAGATAGGGGGTCCTCTTTCATTCTTTTGGATATGGATATCCACTTCTCCAGATACCAATAATTGAAGAGGTTACTCTGTCCCAATTAAATTGGCTTGACTGCTTTATGAAAGATCAAATTGTCCTTGGACGAAAGGGCTTATTTCTGAACACTCAATTTGGTCAGTATATCTATCTTTATACCATCACCATGCTATTTTGACCACTAAAGCTTTGTAATACGCTTTAAAGTCAGGTAGCGTGAGACTTCCCACTTCATTACTCTTTCTCAAGATGTTGTTAGCTGTTTAGGGAAACTTACCCCTCCAAATAAATTTGATAATTGATCTTTCTATTTCTGGAAAGTAGGTTGTTGTTGGGATTTTAAGTGGTATTTCCTTGAATCTATTAATCAATTCTGGTAGAATTGACATTATAACTATTTTAGTTTTCCAATCCATGAATACACTATGTCATTCACTTACTTAGGTCTTCTTCGATTTCTCTGGGAAATTTCTTGTAGCTTTCCACGTACAGGTCCTTAGTGGCCTTGGCTAAATTTGTTCCTAAATATTTGATTGTTTTTATTGCTATTATAAATGGAGTGTTTTCTTCATTTCCTTCTCAGATTGTTCATTACTCATGAATCGAAACACTATTGTTTTCTCCGTGTTGATCTTTTACTTTGCCACATTGATGTTCTCATTCATCAGATCTTAGTTTTGATGTAGATTTTTCTTGATTTTGTACATATAGTATCATGCCATCTGCAAACAGTGAAAGTTTTACTTTTTCCTTTCTAATTTGGATGCCTTTCATTTCTTTTTCTTGCCTAATTGCCCTAGATAGAATTTCCAGCACAATGTTGAATAACAATGGTGATAATGGGCATCCTTGTCTTATTCCTGATCTACAAAGTGTCAGCATCTGTGTCAGCTCTGCTCTGAAGTTTCTGTTGGTTCCCTCTCTGTTGTCTCTGAGACTTCTGTCATTTGTGGCTCTCTCCAAAATGTTTCCTCTTTTAGTGGACCCCAGTAAACTAATCAGGACCCACCTGTAATGGGTGGAGTCACATATCCATCGAATCAAAAAGCCACACCCACAACTGGGTGTGTCACATCTCCGTGGAGACAATGCAATCAAAAGTTTCTACTTACAATGTTGAATCAGGATTAAAAGAAACAGCTGCCCTCAAAAACTGGATCAGGATTAAAACATGACTTTTCTGGGGTACATAATACTTTTAAACCAGTACAATGTCTGTTAAGTCTAGTTCATTTGTCATGCTCTTCAATGTCTCTGTTTCCATACTGATATTCTGTCTAGATGTTCCATCCATTAATGAGAGTTGTATACTGAATTCTCAAAATATTATCATAAAATCATCTATGTCTCCCTTCCGTGTTGCAGTTGTGTCCCTCATGTATTTTGGGGAACTCTGGCCCAGTGCATAAATATTTATGATTGCTATATCTTCTTGATGAAATGTCTTTTTATGAATATATAGTGTTTTAATTTGTAATAGGTGCCAGAATGCAATATACCAGAAATGGAATGGCTTTTAAAAAGGGGAATTTATTAAGCTGCAAGCTTAAAATTCTAAGGCCATGAAAATGTCCAAATTAAGGCAAGACTATAAAAATGTCTAAATTACAGGGAATGATACCTTGCCTCAAGGAGGCCGATGATGTTCAGGGTTTCTTTCTCAGCTGGAAAGGCACTTGGCAGCATCTGCTAGCTTTCTCTTCTCATTTCATAAGGCTTTCCTGTGGATGTTTTGTTTATGCATTTCCAAAGGTCTCTGGCTGTGTAAGCTTTGTTAGCACTGGTGGCTCTTAGCTTTTTTCCAAAATGGTTCCCTATTAAAGGGCTCCAGTAAACAGCCCGACCTTGAATGGTTGGAGACACATCTCCATGGAAACCATCTAATCAAAAGTTACCATGGAGATACATCACCATGAAAACAATAAAAAAGATCCCACCCAGCAATATTGAGTGAAGATTAAAGGACGTGGCTTTTCTGGGGTACATAAGAGCTTCAAACCAGAATGCTCTATCTTTTGTAGGGATTAGAAAAATCTCTCATTGTAAACAGCCCACTAAGGTAACTGTCATAAGTGCATCTGGGTCTAAAATTCCAGGAAGCATGATACATCATAACCTTTGTAACCATAATTATGTAACTAATGATGTAACATGCATCCAGTCATATACCCCATGAATGATGTTACCTGTTGATAGAGTACCACTTTCGTGTAATTTAGCATTAAGGGGCTACTGCTCTGTAAGCATCAGAGCAGAGCAGAGTGAAAGGAATAATTAATGATGACCACTCTACCAGAGGCTCCTTGTGCTTTCTTTCAGTTTTGCTATTGGACCAGAGCAACCACTGCTTCAACTGGAACATGACAATTGGCAGGATTCTGCATGCAGGATATGGTGACAGAGGAAGCCAGACTGGATGGGTTGTTTCCCTCCACAAGCTTGTGGAATCCTATAGTGGCAGTTTTGCTGCAGTGGTCTGCTCTGGAGGCTGGGAATCCTATGAATCCCATCCCATAGGGGAGTACCAAGGCTTTAAAGGACTTTAAAGCTGGCATCCATGTTCCCCAACCTGGTATACTGGGGAAAGTGTCATGGTTTTCTTTAACCACGGTGCGAGGACAGCACACAGAAACTTTAAGAGCACCAACACAGGTCTGGAAAGTGCCGCAGAAGCAAGATGGACTGAAAGGCCAAATCTAAGCCCTGGGAGAGGAAGTGGCGGTGCCGGGCTGCCTGGAACACAGGGAGTCAGGAGTGAGTCCACGGCATCCCAAGGCATGTGAACTTCCTGCTTGTTTCATGCCACCTCATAGAAAAACAACAGGTCGAGCAGGATCAGTCCTTGGCTCCTGGGGGATGGACGAGTGCCCCTCCCCCCACAGGTCCACAGATAGACAACATATACATTTACAAGCCGGAAGGGCTCTGAATACCCATCAAACAGGTATTGCAGAAGCCTGTGGGGCTGAGAGTGTGGAACTTTCAGAAAGTGAAACAGCCCAGTTAGGGACTGCAAAAGAGCATGAGCAGAAGGAAAAGAGCCCAGTAAAGCAAGGGGTAGGGCTGCCATCTGAATGAAAGCTAACTCGTGAGCGGAGTGGGGCTGGCAAAGCCAGCGGCCCCACCAATGTATTGCAGTTGCAAATGTGGGTAATTTAATAGCTGCATGGGTAAATCCAGAAATAATAGATCAATAGCCCAGTGACGCTTTACTGGCTTTGTAAAAAATTGCCCCAGGAGCAGCGATTCACTAAGCTAAAGGTAAAAAAGCAGGCTGAGTCCTGCCCCTTGTACTTATGTGCCATTTCATGCCAGCACAGCCGGGATAACATGACTTGACTGACTGACGTGCTAGCCATGGTCCTGGTGAGTGGGGGAAACGGGAGAGTAAAAGAACTTTCAAAATATAAGCCCCCCACCACAATGTACGGCATGTCTTGGCTCTAGTGGACACAGAGGCAGAATGCACATGGTCAGATGAAAACCCAAACAGTTTACTAGCCATCTGACTCACACTGATGGATATGGAGAGCACATGGTCCATGTGGACCAAGCCACAGTTGTGTTTGCATTGGTTGCTTACCGCCCCGAGCCTACACAATATCTGTATCTGCTATTGCCAGATATATATTAGACATGGATATTTGCAAGGACTGACTTTAAGAGTCACTCAAGAAGAATTTTAGCTGTGGGTAACAAGTAGTAAAATCTGGGCTTGGAAATCATCCTCACCATTTGCCAGTGCACCTGACTGAGCCCCAAAGAGTTATCAAGGTGAGGCAATAATGGTTGCCTGGAGCACATGAGGAAATTGGCAAAGGATCCTATGATTGGAAAAGGCTGGGATCATGAGTTCTTACAACTCCCAAGTTTGGCCTATCTGGAAGCCAGATAGCACATTGAAAATTACTGCTGATTACCATAAGCTCAATAAAGTTGCTCCTCCCATGCATGCTGCAATATCACCAGTGACTGATATGATGGATCAACTGACTCTTTCCTTAAGACAGTGCCACTCTGTGGTGAACTTGGCAAGTGTGTTTTTCTCCATTGACCTGGCTCCTATGAGCTAGGACCAGTTTGCTTTCACATGGACATTTGTGGTGCTGCCGCAGGGCTATATTCATAGTCCTGCTGTGTGCCACAGGTTTAGTGGCTCAGGATTTGGCCATTTGGCAATATAAGGATATGCTATCTTTATATCATTATATAGATGATATTATGTTAACCTCTGATTCTCTTACAGATCTAGAAAAAGCCGCGGACTGTCTGTGCCATGCACTATATACCTGGAGATGGGCAATTAACGAGGCCAAGGTTTGAGAGCCTGGATTGTCTGTCATGTTCTTGGGAGTTGTCTGGTCAGGTAAAACCAAAATAATTCCAGAGGCTGTGATAGATAAGGTCCAAGCATATTTGAAACCAACCACAGTAAAGCAGCTATAAGCTTTTGTAGGCCTTTTGGGTTACTTGAAGGTGTTTATCCCCCATTTGACTCAGCTCTTGCATCATTTGTGTGCCTTAATTAAAAAGGAGACCCATGAGATTAGGATGAGCTCAAGAGCAGGCACTTGCCACAGAAAAAAGGGCAGTAGTGCAGGGCCCAAGTGCTACAGGTAGTAGATAAGGCAATTCCTTTCCACCTGGATGTGATAGCCTATGAAATAGGCTTTAGTTAGGGACTCTGGTACGTACCAAAGTGGACACAAAGTCCCCATAGGATTTTGTTCCCAGTTGTGGAAGGGAAGTTATGGAAAGAAGCAGAGACAAGATGCTCCCCCATTGAGCAGCAAGTAACCGCTGTCTATGCAGCCCTACAAGCAAGTAAATTCTGTACAAGCCTGTAATGGAAGACTAGAAGAAATTGCAAATAATAGCAGCAACTCTCCCCATTGGATAGCAGTGAATTTATGGTCCAGAATTGGGCCAAAGTTCTGGCCAGGTTGGACCAAAGGTCTAGATATACAGTGGACACAGCATATCCCAAATAAACCACAAGCTGTGGGAATAATTGAAAGGTACAATGGCCTCCTGACAGAGAAGCTCTGGGCTTTAGCCCTGGAAGAGCCCATGCTGAAGGGTGGGCTACCCCAATTGGCTATTGCTATTTGCTTATTAAATAAATGCACAGCCTCGATGCACAGGCTACACCCCTTTAAGCTTAACAAATAAGGGGATGAGACTTGCCCTTGGACATACAAGTGGAAGGAAGTGATGTATGAGAAAGACCCAGTGTGTGAAAAGGAGAGTAACTATTATCAGCCCCCATGTTTTACAACTAGGGACAATGAATAAATGTACCTAGCCAAGGAAAATATTGACAGAAGCCCCTTTCTGGACAGTATGCTTTTTGCCCTGGGGAGATGGTGTCACCCGAGGTTTACAGTTACAAACTTGGATACTGTGATGGCCAGCTCCTGTATATGTGTCCCTTTTTGATGATGGGGAAGCGTCTTTGCTTTGAGGAACTTATGTTTTACATCCTGATCATGCTTAGCATGGCCCTAGGGGACCTGGTTTGGTACTTCACCTAGGGCAGAGACTGCTGGCTGACACTATTCTTTTGCAGGATGAGTAGGTAGCCTGTTTTATGCCTGAGATATGAAATTTGTCTCTAATGGTTTCTAAACCTTTATTATTTCTCTGACTAGGCTGATTGCAGCTAACAGCCTGGTGGAATTGGCACACACCTACCCAAAGGTTCACAATATCTCTCATTTCTGGGTGTGTACTGAGCTTTCAGCAGATGCAACTGAAGGGCTCCCATAGTAGATAGCACCAGCCACTGAACCTAACTGGACATGGATAGAATGAGACAATTGCAGTTCTATGGCTTGGGAAGAAGTAAAGCGAGCAGTTGATTCTTTGCTCATCTGGGACATGGAAATTAAGCCCTCACCCCCACTCCTTTTTTGGATATGCCATCCAAAATGGTTGGGGATGGCTTATGGCTAAACAAGTAGATTTAAGAAAGAAGCACCATATGGTGCATTGAACAATGTTGGGAAGGCCCCTGGCAGGTGGCAAGGTGGACTTCTGAGTCTTTCTGTGTTGGGATCGTGGTATCTACTATTCCCAACAGGTGTTGGAATGGCCACCAATATGTAGGTACCAAGCCCACTGATCAGCTCTCTAAGAGGTATATATGGGTTTGTGGACAATATGGGTAGCCCTACTTACCTGCTAATTGGACAGGGTGATGCACATAGGGATGACCCTACATAAAAGGGTGGGTTCCCACCTCTCTACCAGAAACACGCCACAATTGAGATTTAGTATATCACAGTTGGCACCGTGACAAGCTGCCTGGTGGTTTTATCCTCTGGCTATATTTCTTCCAGGAGCTGGAGCCACTAAAGCAGAATTGGAAATTGAAGCTTTAGCTGAGCACACTGCCTGTGCTCTTAAGTAAACAAAATAGGCTTTAACTTTAATGATCAATAAAACTATCCAAATAAGAAGGGTTGTTTTGCAAAACAGAATAGCTTTAGATCTCTTGGCAGTTTTTTGAACTTGTGCAATGTTACATGTAGAATGCTGTGTGTATGCTCCTGACAATCAGGACTCTGTTGAAGGTGCCTTGCATGAAATGGATGAAGAAGTACAAGCCATTCACTCTCACTCACAGGATCTTTTATGGTCCTAGTGGAACTCCATGACAAGAACTTGGCATTGGGTAATAGTAACCTTAGCATGCCTGTCTGGATTTCTAATATTTTGTTGTTCACTTGATTGTTGTTGTGGCCTATGGGCCCAAGGAGCAGCTCTGTGTGATAAGGCATCCCCTAGAATGTGGGCTGTTTAAGGGGTTGTATTAGTTAGGGTGCTCTAGAGAAACAGAATCAACAGGAAACACTTGCAAATATAAAATTTATAAAAGTGTCTCACGTAACCATGGGAATGCAGAGTACAAAATCTGCAGGGCAGACTGTGAAGCTGATGAATTCAAGGGAGGGTCTGGACAAACTCCACAGGAGAGGCTCGCTGTCCAAAGCAGGAAGAGAGCCTGTCTCTTCTGAATCCTCCTTAAAAGGCCTCCAGGGATTAGATTAAGCATCACTCATTGCTGAAGACACTCCCCTTGGCTGATGACAAATGGAATCAGCTGTGGATACAGCTGATGTGATCATGATGCAATTCTATGTAATGTCCTCATTGCAACAGACAAGCCAGCACTTGTGCAAACAGACAAACAGGTACCACCACTTGGCCAAGTGCACACATGAATCTGACTATAACAGTCCACCCCTTCTCAACTTGGCAGCTATACATATCACCTTAAACCATACCTTATTTCTAAATAAAAAACAATAAAACACATTTTTTTCCTTTCATCTAACAATACTAAACTGTCCTGCATATAGCTGGAAACACATTAACTCTCTCCAGAATAGGGTGCAAATCCTTGGGTAATATTCATTCTTAAACTTGATATCTTACAACTTAAATAGTATAACATGAACAAAAAAGCATTACAGTCCTAGTTCCTGTAACTGATCACGTGGTCAAAGTTCATATTTATCACTACCTTCTTCCACTACCCATTCCATGTTCCCTTTACCCTCAGCAAGCACTTCAGCTGACTGGGGTTCTTTGCCTGGTGGGGTGACCCAAACCTTCATTCCTAAAGTTTCAGAGCCATTGGTAGTCCTGCCTGGATTGGGTTGTGGCAGTTTTCCATTGATTTTAATCACAGTGCATGGTAGTACTAAAAGACACCCTAGGGGATCTCCTATATTCCAAGAAAACTCCTCTTTACCTCCATTGTGTAGTTGCAGTCATATTTTCCCCTGATAGTCAGGATCAATCACCCCAGCCAATAATGTAATTCTCTTCTTGGCTTGTTGATCCAGGGGCATGAGTAGCCAAAGTGACAAGGTGGCAGTCTTAGATTCCAGTTCAATAGAATCACTGTTGTTTCTCCTGGTGGAAGCACTCCCCTTTTGGAACTAAAACCTGTAGACCAGCAGAGCTCAGGGTCACAGGGACAGGAAGCAAAAATTTTCCTAGTAGATCACTAGGGGTAATAGTGAGTGGTACCGCTCCCATTTCCACCCCTTGGTTCCTAGACCCATGGATCCTGGCTATGGGAGAAACAGCACCATACAGCAGATGCTGATTCAGAGCATACACAGCTTCCTGGAGAACATTACCACAGCCCTTCAAGGTACTGCCACCTAGTTGGCACCGTAATTGAGTTTTCAAAAGGCCATTCCACTCTTCTATCAATCCAGCTGCTTCTGGATGATGGAGAACATGGTAAGACCAGAGAATTCCATGAGCACATGCCTATTCCCACACTTCATTTGCTGTGAAGTGTGTTCCTTGATCAGAAGCAATGCTGTGTGAAATACCATGATGATGGATAAGGCATTCTGTAAGCCCACAGATGGCAGTTTTGACAGAAGCATTGTATGCAGGGAAAGCAAACCCATTTCCAGAGTATGTGTTTATTCCAGTCAGAACAAATAACTGTCCCTTCCATGAAGGGAGTGGTCCAATGTAATCAACCTGCCACCATGTAGCTGGCTGGTCATCTCGGGGAATGGTGCCTTATTGGGGACTGAGTGTGCATCTCTGCTGCTGGCAGATTGAGCACTCAGCAGTGGCTGTAGCCAGGTCAGCCTTGATGAGTGGAAGTCCGTATAGCTGAGCCCATGCATAACCTCCATCCCTACCACCATGACCACTCTGTTCATGAGCCCAATGGGCAATGACAGGAGTTGCTGGGGAAAGAGGCTGACTGGTATCCACGGAATGGGTCATCTTTTCCACTTGATTATTAAAGCCTTCCACTGGTGTGCATTCACATGGGAAACAAACATGTTCATGTTTTTAGCCCACTCAGAAAGGTCTATTCAAATGCTTCTTCTCCAGATCTCTGTGTCATCAATTTTCCAATTATGGTCTTTCCAAGTCCGTGACCATCCAGCCAAACCATTAGCAACAGCTCATGAGTCAGTATACAAATGCACTTCTGGCCAGTTCTCCTTCCACGCAAAATGAACAACCAGGTGCACTGCTCAAAGTTCTGCCCACTGGGAGGATTTCCCCTCACTACTGTCCTTTAAGGACACCCCAGAAAGGGGTTGTAGTGCTGTAGCTGTCCACTTTCAGGTGTTACCTGCATATCGTGCTGAACCATCTGTAAATCAGGCCTGAGTTTTCTCTTTCTTAGGCAATTCACTGTAAGGAACTCCCCAAGAGGCTATAGCTCTGGTCTGGGAAAGAGAAGGTAATGTGGCAGCAATGGAGACCATGGGCATTTGGGCCACTTCTTCATGTAACTTACTTGCGCTTTCAGGACCTGCTCTGGCCCTATCTCATATATACCATTTCCATTTTATAATAGAGTGCTGCTGTGCACACCCAACTTTATGGCTTGGTGGGTCAGACAACACTCAGGCTCATGATAGGCAACCCAGGTGTCATGGTAACTTGGTGGCCCATGGTTAAGCGTTCAGTCTCTACTCTGGTCCAGTATCAGGCCAAAAGCTGTTTCTCAAAAGGACAGTAGTTATCTGCAGCAGATGGTAAGGCTTTGCTTCAAAATCCTAAGGGTCTGTGTTGTGATTCTCTCATAGAGGCCTGCCAAAGGCTCCAAACAGCATCTCTATTCGCCACTGACACTTCCAGCACCATTGGATCTGCTGGATCATATGGCCCAAGTGGCAGAGCAGCTTGTACAGCAGCCTGGACCTGTCACAAAGCCTCCTCTTGTTCAGGTCCCCACTCAAAATTAGCAGCTTTTCTGGTCACTCAAATAATGCGCCAGAGTAGCATACCCAAATGAGGAATATGTTGTCGCCAAAATCCAAAAAGACCAACTAGACGTTGTGCCTCTTTTTTGGTTGTAGGAGGGACCAGATGCAGCAACTTATCCTTCACCTTAGAAGGGATATCTCGACATGCCCCACACCACTGGACACCTAGAAATTTCACTGAGGTGGAAGGCCCCTGTATTTTCATTAGATTTATCTCCCATCCTCTCACATGCAAATGCCTTACCAATAAGTCTAGAGTAGTTGCTACTTCTTGCTCAGTAGTTCCAATCAACATGATATCATCAATATAATGGACCAGTGTGATGTCTTGTGGGAGGGAGAAACGATCAAGTCCCTGAGGACAAGATTATGACATAGGGCTGGAGAGTTGATATACCCCTGAGTTAGGACAGTGAAAGTATACTGCTCACCTTGTCAGCTGAAAGCAAACTGTTTCTGGTGGTCCTTACTAATAGCTGTTGAGAAAAAAAGCATTTGCCAGATCAATAACTGTATACTAGGTACCAGGGGATGTATTGATTTGCTCAAGCAATGATACCACATCTGGAACAGCAGCTGAAATTGGAGTTACCACCTGGTTGAGTTTAGAATAATCCACTGTCATCCTCTGAGACCCATCTGTTTTCTGCACAGGCCAAATAAGAAAGACTCATTGGCCAAAGCAGGAAGAGAGACTCTCTCTTCTAAATTTCCATCTAATCAAAAGGTAATTCCCACAATTGGGCGGGTCACACCTCCATGGAAATAATCGAATCAAGAGGTCCCATCCTACAATACTGGATTGGAATTAAAAGAACATGGCTGCCCCCACAAATTTGGATTAGGATTAAAAGAACATGGCTGTCCTAGAGTATGAGATAGTTTCAAACCAACATATTCCATGCTCTGAACCTCAAAGAGATATGTTCTTTCCAGACACAAAATATATTCTCTCCATCATAGTATCACCAAAGCCTTAAACCATTTCAGTAAGGATACACATACAATACAGTGCTGGATTGACCGTAGTTCTGTTTCTACAGAACTCACAAAAATTTATTGGTTTAGCATGTAGCATACAAATATCAAAGTCATCAGAAAATAGTGTTTTACACAAATCTTTTCTGGATAACTCCATCTCCATCTCTGGGTATTTATGAAATGGCTGACAGGTTCCATGTTAAATCCTGACAAGTGGCAATATTCTCTGCGGTCTCACTTTTACAAAGCTTGGAATTTTCCAAGTTATCAGTTTCTGGTTTCTTTTACTCAAGAGTTCAGTTCTAAGATTATCCCTTTCCTGTCACATTTTATACAAACTTCAAGAAGAATCCAGGCTGCATTTTCCACATTTAGTTTGTGTATTAGCTAGGGTTCTCTAGAGAAACAGAATCAGCATGAGATATCTGTAAATATAAAATTTATAAAAGTGTCCCACATAACCATGGGGATATAAGAGTCCAAGACCTGTAAGGCAGACCACAAGCTGGCAGCTCCAGTGAAGGTCCTCAATGAACTCTCAGGAGAGACTGTCTGACTGAATTAGGAAGAATGATTGCCTATTCTAATTCCTCCTTAAAAGGCTTCCAGTGATTAGATTAAGCATCACTCATTGTAGAAGACACACCCCTTAGCTGATTGCAAATGCAACCAGCTGTGGATGCAGTCAACATGGTCATGATTTAAGTCCATGAAATGTCCTCACAGCAACAGATAGGCCAGCACTTGCCCAAGAGGACAACTGGACACCACCACCTGGCCAAGTTGACACATGAACCTGACCATCCATTTGGAAATTTCCTCAGCTAGATATCCAAGCTCATCACTTTCAAATTCAGCCTTCCATCCAACATCACTATTCAATTTTGCCTAATTCTCTGCCACTTTAAAACAAGGATCACCTTCATTCCAGTCTGCAATAACACACGCATTATTTCTGTCTAAGGTCATCAGAAACCCCTTTAGCATCCGTATTTCTACTTCAAACAAGGATTGTCTTTCTCCTATTTTGCAATAACACATGAATTATTTCTGTCTAACGGCTAATCAAAAGCACCTCTAGTATCCATATTTCTATCATCAGTCCCTTCAAAGCAACTCAGGCCTGTGCTATTCACCTTCTCACAATTCTTCCAGAATCTTCTTATATACACAGAAAGCCATTTCAACATGTTTGGTATTTGCAAATTGCAGCAATCCACTTCTCTGGTACTAAACTCTGTTCTGAGTTTCCCTTGAATGTTATGGACTGCCTTTCTCTTGTTTTCAGAATTTTCTTTTTGCCATCTGACAATCTGATTAGTAAGTATACTAGACTGAGTCTATCAAGATCTATTCTGTTTGGGATAGCTGTGGTTCTTAGGTCTGTAATTTCATAAGAGATAGGAAATTTTCAGTAATTATTTCCTCCATTATTCTTTCTGCCCCTTTTGCCTTCTCCTCTGGGACTCCCATTACATGTATATTCACATGCTTCATGTTGTCATTCAATTCCCTAATACCCTGCTCACTTTTTCCCATTCATTTCTTTATCTGTTCATTTCCATGTAGGATTTCAGGTGTGCTGTTCTCTAGTTCTTTAATCCTTTCTTCTGCCTCTTAAAATCTACTGCTTTAAGTTTCCACTTTGGTTTTCATCTCTTCTATTGTGCCTTTCATTCCCACAAGTTCAGCCATTTGTTTTTACAAACAAAAAGTTTCTGACCGACCAATGTCTTCTTTATATGCTTCATCTCTTTTGCATATCTTCTCTCCACTCATTGATTTTTAAAATAAAAAAATCCCATTTGTTTGAACGTCCTGAATTAATTGTTTCAACTCCTGTATCTTGTTTTAAGTGTTAGTTTGTTGATTTGACTGGGCCATAGGTTCATTTTTCTGAGCATGACTTTTAATTTTTTGTTTTTGTCTAGGCATCTGTGGTAGTTAGATTCAGTTGTCAACTTGGCCAGGTGAAGGCACCTAGTTCTGTTGCTGTGGACATGAGCCAATGGTGCGTGAACCTCATCTGTTGCTCATTACATCTGCAGTCGGCTAGGAGGCGGGCCTACTGCAATGAATGACGTTTAACTTAATTGGCTGGTGCTTAAATGAGAGAGCGCAATGTAGCACAGCCCAAGCTGCTTGGCATTCCTCATCTTAGCACTAGCAGCTCAGCCCAGGCCTTTGGAGATGCAGAAAGAAGTCACCCCAGGGAAAGTTGTTGGAACCCACAGGCCTGGAGAGAAGACCAGCAGAGATCACCCTGTGCCTTTCCACGTAAGAAAGAACCTCAGTGGAAAGTTAGCTGCCTTTCCTCTGAAGAACTAACAAAATAAATCCCCTTTTATTAAAAGCCAATCCATCTCTGGTGTGTTGCATTCCAGCAGCTAGCAAACTAGAACAGCATCTGATTTCTGTTATTCATTTATTCAGAGGCCATTTTCCCTCTTTTACCTAGAGCTTTCTTTTTGGTTGGCTTTGTTCTCTATATGTTCTTTGGTGTTCAGTTCAACTTATTCTAGACCTCTAGCACAGCTTCTGTTTAACTGATGAAAAGTTTTCAGCTCTTATTTGTCTGGTTCTTGCCCCGCATAAATGGAACTTTTCAGTTTTTTGAGGGGTATCTACCCAGATATGGTCTATGACAATCATATTTTCCATGATCAGACAGGCCCAGGTCTCAGGAGAAGAGAGTAACTGGTATGAAGTTTCCTTGAGGGTGAGAGCCAGCAGCTTGTTAGTCTTTCCTGTGAGGCCTCTAGGTGCTGCTTTTTGTACCCTGCCCAGCAGGTAGTGCTTGTCAGCTCACAGCTCCCTACCAGCATAAAGTAATGCAGTGCCTGTAATTCTTAGCTGACCTGTTCCTGACAGGGACATTGATACACAGTCTGAGGTAGAAGACAGACTTAGACTGTTTTTGTTTTCCAGCATCTGGGGTCTGAATTCTCTGAATGAAGGCCACCACTTGAGCAGCGCCCAACTTCTTAGAGAAGATATGCCCTTTAAAGGACTACATCCTCTATTTGACTCATCACTTTGTCTCTTAGACCTATCCTAACACCACTCTCACCTGGGTTAGTACTGACAATTCAAAATGCCTGATGTTTTATCTAATAAGCTACCAAGAAATTTTAAAAATAAAAAAAAAAGAAATCCCTTTTCTGAGCCAGTCGCCAACCCCCGAGGTCTGTGAATCCAGAGCCATTGCTGGTACACAGCTATATGTGCCCCTTTTCATGGGACATAGACATTTTCCATTATTCTGAGTTTGGCTGACTCCAAAAGCCTCTGCTATTTTTTTTGTTTTTGTCAGCCACAGCTCCTCTCTGCTGAGAGAGACCTAAGGGTTACTTTTCTGCTTTTTCTGGGTTTATCTGTTCTCAAAGCTTGTCTTGAACAGTCCAGATTTGTCCATTAAAACTGCAATTGGAGTTGTTTGGGCCAACTTCCCTTGCTCCTAGTAAGGAATGCTTTGTTTGCCAGGGGTGCCAACCTCTGGAACTTGGAGGCTCTGCTTAGAGTTCGTGCTGTAATCCTGGCCCTTCCATTCAGTCCAGACCGGTACATGGACATCACAGATGTCCTCCAAAGAGTTATTCCAGACAACTCCTGGGTATTTACTAGCTGCCCTAGAGGACTAGTTAAATTCCACACCTCCCTATGCTGCCATCTTCCCCTGCCTTCCATACAATGAACAATTATTCTGTCTCAAATAGAAGGAAGCATTGATTACAAGCTTACAACATGGATGAGACATGAAAACATTATACTAAGTGAAAAAAGCTAGTCAGAAAAGACCATTATTATATGATCCATTTATATGAAATGTCCGAAAGAGGGAAATCTAGAGACCAAAAGTATTAGTGGTTGAGTAGTATGGTGGTCGTTATTCTAGGCAATGAAACGGTCACAGCTAAAGAACACTTTCTAGTTTTGTTGATTTTTAGGTGAGGAACATTTCTAAAATTGTGGTGGTGTTGCACACATATCCATTCATTTACTAAAAAAAACATTGGATTGCACACTTTATGATATGTGAATTACATCTAAATAAAGTTGTCAAAAATTCAGTCCTGTGATTGCACACTTCAGAACAAATGGATGAACTGGGTTGAATTGCACTTGAGACCCAATCCCACCTGGTTATTAGATAAAAATTCATGGATATTAGGGCAGTAGTCTGGGCTGGAAGTTGGAGACTGTATGGCTTCCATGATTTATGGGATTTTAAATCTGTGGAAGAGGATGAGAGATTCTTGATGACTGTCTTCCTGTTTGGCCCCCTGCTTGTCTGCATTTAATTCTTTTATCCACCAAACAAATCATTTTATCGGTAGTGAGATGTTTCTGGTAAACTAGATAGAAGTACTTTCTTGAGAGGTTCACATCCAAAAGTGAGATAGAGTGTAGACAAATTCATGAATGTGGTATATAGGTTATATAAAGGAACTGCAGAGAATAATCATGAGGATAATCAGTAGCCTGGTATAGGGTATTGTGAACCAGGAAGTCCATTATGAGAAAATATTTAATCCAGGACCTGAAGGATACATAGGCATTAAGATGCATGGTATGTAGAGGAGTGTTCTATGCATGAAACAAAAATAGTTATGCTTAGGACATTAAATACCCTCTTGTACAGGCTAGATACCTGGAATCATCATCATCTTCTCCCTAGCTTCCGCAACTGAAAAGAGTTTGATGTGCTCCAGAAACCAAGAGAATGCCATTGTAGATGTAGTGGAGGAAGCAGGGCAACATTTTTTTCTGGAGGAGGTGTGTTGGTTTGAAAAGATTAATGTACCCTAGAAAAGCCATGTTTTAATCCTAATCCCATTTTGTAAAGGCAGCCATTTCTGCTAATCCCTATTCAGTACTGTATGTTGGAAACTGCAATTAGATTATCTCCATGGGGATGTGACTCAATCAAGTGTGGGTATTAAACTTAATTAGATGGAAACGTGTCTCCATCCATTCTGTATGGGTCTTGATTAGTTTACTGGGATCTATAAAAGCAGAGACATTTTTTTGGAGGGAATGCCTTTTGAGAAAGATGAGAAAGCCACAGCAGAGCCGAGCAGAGCCCACCAGCCAGCAACCTTTGTGATTCCGAGAGAGCAGAGAAGGATGCCACAGTGCCACAGAACATGAAGCAGAGAGTCCACCAGCCAGTGACTTTTGGAGATGAAGAAGGAAAACACCTCCTGGGGAGCTTCATGAAACAAGAAGCTGGGAGAGAAAGCTGAGAGACTTTGCCACATGCCCTTCCAGCCAAGAGAGAAACCCTGAACTTCATCAGCCTTCTTGAATCAAGGCATCTTTCCCTGGATGCCTTAGACTGGACATTTCTATAGACTTGTTTTAATTGGGACATTTTCATGGCCTTAGAAGTGTAAACTAGCAACTTATTAAATTCTCCTTTTTAAAAGTCATTTCATTTCTGGTATATTGCATTCCAATAGCTAGCAAATTAGAACAGGAGGGTTTATGGAACAAATCATGCTTGCTCAAACAAGTAAAAACGTTTAGTCTGGCCATTATTCCAAAAGAAATAGTCTGCTAAAGATGTCTAACCTGAGAGGGATCTCTCTGTGTTACTCGCTGTGTTTGTTCCTGTGACTCTAATTCTTTTTATTTGGTTCTTTCTTACATATTCGTTTCCAGGTGCCTTTTTCTATATTTGTGTTTATATGTTTCCATCCTTGTGCTCATTTTATGTTATTGCTTGTTTATCTGTGTATTTGAACATCTTCGCTGGCATGAAATCTCCATCTAACTGTCCTCATAGGAAGACATGGAGGTAACAGATGGTCTATATTTTTTCCATTGTTCAATGGTTCAACATAGACCAGGTGGTGTTCTTCGCTTTTGTCATTATCTGCTTTTTGTCATTATGACCTCCCAGACTGTCTAGGTAGGACTGAAAGTCCATCTGTAATTTAAATAAGAATTATACGACTGGTACAGCACTATCCTATAGAACTTTCTGTGATGATGGGAATATTCTGAATTTATGTTGTCCATACAGAGCCAACTAGCCATAAGAAAATGCAAATTTTATTGAAATTGAAATAGCTACATGCCACAATACTGGACAGTGTAGTTCACAGTACTATTTCCTCAAAGGAGTTATCCATTAAATACATATTGATTATAATGTTAAAATTGTAATCAAAAACCAAAATATAACAGTAGCTAAGTTCTCTGTAAATGTTTGCCTATATTTATTAAACTGATGGTTTTCCAATTATGGGCTACCTGCTATATTTTTTTATTGCTACAGTGTAGATTCTTGATATTTCATGGCATAGATATTCCTCATGCTTCTTCATGAAATCTAATGTTTGAAATTCATGTCAAAAAATAGATGCCCTCTCTAAGATCTTTAATTCCCCACTTACTCCCTAAGAGAAACAGGCAAAGCCATGGACAGGTTAGAACCAATTTAGAATGATGGTCTTGAAGGGGATGACATTAGCTTGCCTCTTCTGGGTCAGATATGACATCTAAACTGCACCATTCAATACTATAGCCACAATCAACATACAGCTACCGAGAACTTGAAGAATGTCTAGTGTAAACTGAGTTGTGCTGTAAGTGTAAACTGCATGCTGGATATCAAAGACCTGGTAAGAAACATAATGAACTGACAGTTTCTGGCCAGCATAAACCAGGACAATGCAAAAAATTACTCAAGACACAAAGTCAAGAGAGGGGAGAGGGAGAAGAATGAAAGCAGTTCCCGAGCTCTTTCCTACATTACCTTTTATTTTCAAACTTATCAGGTAAGGGGCCTTCTATTTTTAGGTAAAAAGAAACAAATACTGTAGATGTAACAGAGCAGGATGTATCCAGAATGTTCTGGGGACAGGATGGCAATAGATAGAAACATCAAGTAGAGAGTGAAGCAGGGTGTTCTAGCTGTTTTCAGCAAGAACTGATAAAGGTGGTAAGCAAAGAATTGAGGCAAGTTTTGTGCAAGGCAAAGGAGATAAGAGCAGTTTCCTGTTCTGCTTTTTGCAAAGCATAAAGCATATTCATAGAAGATTTAACCAGCATGTTCCTACAGTAACAATATCTCAATAATTTTTATAATGATCCCATATTTAAATGATATTTTAAATATATTAGCTTAAAATGTATTATTTAAATTATCATATTTCTTTTTACTTTTTAACAAAGATATGTAGTGGCTTAGAGCTGTATATACCACAGAAAAACATGCTTTTAAATTTAATCCATTCATGTGGGTGTGAACCCATTATAAGTAGGACCTTTTGGTGAAGTTACTTCAGATAAGATGTGGCTCACCTCAATCAGAACAATTAAGTATTTTATGAGTTTGTTATAATTTGAATCAAATTCAGACAGAGGGAAGGCCACATTCAGCAGAACCAGGAGAATGGAGAGGACAGAAGACATCATGTCCATTCAATGTGAAAGATGAGCCAAAGGCCAAGGATCACTGGCAGCCAGCCCCAGAATATTGGTCTTTGAGAATAAAGCATCCGTTGATGACACCTTGGTTTCGACATTCTCGTACCTTCAAAAGTGTGAGCTAATACATTTCTATTGTTTAAACCAATCCATTACATGGTATTTGCTTAAGCAGCCCAGGTAATTAAAGAAGGATATTACAAAAATTGAAATGATAACTATAATATAAATTATGTACACACACACACACATATACACACACACATATATGCTTTGCATGATTTTTCTATTGGACAGTGCTAAGGGCCATAAGCAACAACAGTAGCACAGCTCCAGATTTTCTTATTATGTGAAAAAAAAACTCGTTCTTGATCACAATCAAAACTACAATCACTACAAATTTATATATCAATATAAACACAGATGGAAGTAGAGGACAAGGAGTGTCCTAGCTTGCTAGCTGCCAGAATGTAACACACCAGAGATGTATTGGCTTTTAACAAAAGGGAATTTATTTCATTATTTCTTCAGAGGAAAGGCAGCTAGCTGTCAACTGAGGTTCTTTCTTACATGGGAAGGCACAGGGTGATCTCTGCTGGCCTTCTCTCTGGGCCTGTGGGTTCCAACAACTTTCCCTAGGGTTATTTCTTTCCGCATCTCCAAAGGCCTGGGCTGAGCTGCTTGTGCTGAGATTTGCTGAGCTGCTTGGGATGTGCTACGTGTGCTCTCTCATTTAAGCACCAGCCAATTAAATCAAACATCATTCATTACAGCAGGCACACCTCTTAGCTGACTGCAGATGTAATGAGCAACAGATGAGGTTCACGTACCATTGGCTCATGTCCACAGCAACAGAACTAGGTAATGTCACCTGGCCAAGTTGACAATTAAATCTAATTACCACAAGGAGGCTGATAGTTGATGCATCATAAGTATTTTTAACTTTTATTTTGAAATAATTATGGATTCACAAATAGTTGCAAAAATCATACAGTAAACTCCCATGTACCCTAAACCCAGTTACCCCAATGGTTACATCCTGTATAAGTACAGTCCAGTAACAAAATAAGAAAAACTGATACTGGTAAAAAATATGTGCATATTATAACATGCCATTTTATTACATTTATAGATTCATGTAACCACCACTGAAACATAAAGAACAATTACAACAAAGATCTCCCTCATAGTATCCTTTTATAGACACACCCAACATTTACAACTTCTTTCCCCCAGCATCCCTAGTACTTGGTAACCAGCATAGTTTTCCATCCTGTATTGGGACTTTGTTCATTGCAGTTTTGCTTTATCAGTTTTTTTTTTTTTTTTTTTTTTTTAAAGACAGAGAGAAGGAAGGAAGGATAGAAGGAAGGAAGGAAGGAAGAAAGGGAAACATTTTTAAACATTTTCTTGTTTTATTGTATTCTGTTTCTCCGTTTTTGTTACATGGGCTGGGGCCGGGAATCGAACCGAGGTCCTCCGGCATAGCAGGCAAGCACTTTGCCCGCTGAGCCACCGCGGCCCGCCAGCTTTATCAGTTTTGATAAAATTTTTAAAAAGGGGGTGCATGGGTGGTTCAAAGCTAGAATGCTCACCTTTCTTGCGGGAGACCCAGGTTCAATTCCCTGACCACACACCCGCTAAAAATTTTTTTTTTTAAAAAAGGTACAGCCTATGCAATGTAATGGAAGAGGCAGCATCTGTGGATTGAGGTAGCTCAGGAGTTTCCTGAAACCCTGAAGAAACTGATTAAAGAGACTGGCTACACACTGAAATACTCCATGCTAATGAAACAGCATTATACAGCATTGGAAAATAAGGACTCAGAGGACATTGCAGTTTTGATATATCAAGGGCCTGCATAAAAAATTAAATGGGAATTTGGGGGGAGTTTTGTGGAAGCTGCAGGTAACACATGAAGGCCAGGAAATAATGCAGAAAAAGCTTAGAAATTCAGAAAAGCATAAAATATATGTACAGTATTGTATAATATGAACCATTTTATCTTTTTATACCAGAAATATATACAATTTCATTTTTAAGGTTAAAATGAGTAAAAGTAAAATTTTGTGAACAGAATGCAAAACCCAGCAGATGACCACAAAGGCTAGAAATGTAGATATCTTAAAGAGTTGATTAACTCATACATGCATACAATGTATACAGTTATGTATATTATCTGTACAGTAAATATTTTACTGTTTAAGAACATAAATGAAAAGCTACAATTTTTTTTCTTAAAAATTAAATTTGGCTGGCCACAGTGGCTCAGCAGGCAGAGTTCTTGCCTGTCATGCCGGAGACCAGGGTTTGATTCGCGGTGCCTGCCCATGCAAAAAAAAAATTAAATTTGTAGTAAAAGAAAAGTGTTTCTACACACAGTTTTGGGGACACCGAGCCTATTTACAGCAATCTCTCATGTGACATCTCACAGTAATTTCCTGGTGATCTTGGGCTCTCCAGTTTCTCCTGTCATTTAAATGCCATAAACTCTATTAAAAACATGGGTCCCTAGCATAGCATTCATAGTAGTTGGGGAAGTGCTCCAAGAAACAGAGGAAAGTAATGACGTTGAAGGAAAAAAATAGAATTGTTAGATACGTTTCATTCAGGTGAAATGGCTGCTGCAGTTGGCTGTCATTACAGTATACATGAGTCAATCATAAGGCACAGAAGAAAAAAAAGGAAATCCATGAAGCTGTTGCTGGAGCTACACCAACAATTGCAAAGCATTTGCATAAACCGCTACATCTGCACCTCTCTTGCATAGAAAATGCAACACTCTTTTTGGATTCAAGACTTATAAAAAACGCATCCCAGTAGACTCTGGCATCATATGACGAGACGTCAAGTCCGTATATGATTACCTAAAGAAAAATGAAGGGTTGACTGCTATGGATTTACAGTCCAGCAAAGGTGGTTTAAAAACTTTTAAAAAAGGCATAGCCTACGCAATGTAATGGGAGAGGCAGCTCAGGAGTTTCCTGAAACCTCAAGCAGCTGAAGACTGGCTACAAACTGAAACAGATACTCAATGCTAACGAAACGACACTATACAGCATTGGAAAATAAGGCCTCAGTGGACAGACACCAGCCAAGAAGAAAATTAAATCCCAGGATTCCAACCTGCAAGGGACAGGATAACCCAATGTCATAGTGTTCATAATGAAGACAGACCTGTTATATAAAGCTGCTATCTCTCAAGCTTTGAAAGTAAAGGATAAGTACCAACTGCTTAACTTCTGGATGTTCAATAAGAGAGCATGTATGACCAAAGCACTTTACCTGGACTGGTTTCATCAATGTTTTTTTTTTGCCCGAGGTTAGAAAATACCTTGACAGTAAGGGATTATAGTTTAAGGTGTTATTGCTTCTGGACAATGCCCCTGGCCACCTACATATAGTGTATGACCAAATACTTAACCCAAATTTTAGAAGAAGGTACTGTAAATATCCTATAAAAAACGAAGAAAAGATTCAGATTTCTGTGGTATGGAGGGCCAAAAAATTTTATGCAGATTTTCCAAAACCCGGGAGCAACACGCCCACTGACCCCTGTGATGTGGAAGGGATAAATGTAATCTGTTCTCCATCACTACAGGTGTATCACTAAGGTACTAAGATACTGCTATATAAAAGAAATAATACAGTATGTGACCATTTGAGACAAGCTTTTGCTTTTTACACTCAGCATAATTCCAAGTTGCTTAGTGTATCAATAATTTACTCTTTTCATTGCTGAGAATTCCATGGTATACATTTTCTACCATTCTGTTGGTGAAAATAAAGTTGGAGAATTCACATTTCCAATAATTTAAAAATTTACCGCAAAGTGATAGCAATCAAAATAGTATGGTAATGGCATACGGATAGGCATACAGACCAATGGAATAGAACTGAGAACCCAGAAATAAATCAACATATATATGGTCAATTGATCTTCAAAAATCAACCCAAATGCCCATCAAAAGATGAACAGAAAAACAAAATGCGTGCATATATATTTATACACACATATAGTGGAATATTGCTCAGCCAAAAAAGGAATGAAGTTTTGACACATTCAACAACATGGGTGAATCCTGAAGACATGTTGAATGAAACAAACTAGATGCAAAAGGACAAATATTGTATGAACTCACTGAAATAAAATTAGAATAAGCAAAATCACAGAATCTAGAATATATGTTATCGGGGGCTGATTTGGGGGTAGGGAATGGGGAGTTAACGTTTGAATTGTACAGAATTTCTGTTGGAATTGATTGCAAAGTTTTGGTAATGGATAATGCTGATGGCAGCACAACAACGAGGGTGTAATTAAAAGCCCTGAATTATATATGTGAATGTGATTAAAAGGGAAAATTCTAGGTTTAATGAACGTTACTAGAACAAAAATTAAAAGAAAAAAACACTCAAAATAAAACTATGCCAATATTAAAAACAAAGGAAAAAAAAACTCCTGGACACAGCCATGAATGAATACAGGTTATTAAGCATATGCTACAATTCAATGAAATAATGAAGTACAGATGGATAAATCAATGTGAATGAATTAGACCATTACATCAAATCATAAAAAGCAATTTACAGCACTAAAACATGTGGACATTCTAATATATCTCAAAGGAGAATAAAAATAAAGGTTCATAATTCATTATAAAAGTAGTTCTGAAGAGGCAAAGAAGTGATAAACATAAAATTCTGAACAGTGTTTACATCTGGGAGGGAAGAGATATGATCAGGAAAGAGCACATGGGAGGATGTGAATGGGCTAATATGCTACTTCTTATTTTGGTAGGATTACATTTTATTATTATGCTGTATAACCCTGAACAAACATTTCTACATTCTTTTATGCTTCAGTTTTCGTTTTATCCTTCTACTTCTCCTTCTTCTTCTGAGATAATATCCTGAACTACTTCTTTGGTGGTGTGGATGGAAAGGATGACATTACGTATGAAATATACTTTTTTCATCTTCAGAACTTGATTTGTTCATGCTGAATCTGTAGTATGTTGAGGGGATCCAGAATCAATCCACATAATTGGGTCCTACAACCAACTCTAAACATGTTTACTGGAATCTGGCTCCTTTCTGAAATGATTCAATGCCATATCCCAAACAAACAAAATGTCTAAAAGCCCACATCCTCATCAGTCAAGGTTCACTAGGAAATTGGCTCAGGCGGCCATAGGGATCAGGAAGTCTCAATTCCATAGGGTGGGCTGCAAGTTGGGAACTCTGATGAAGGTTTTGATCAATTTCCTAGGAGATGCTGAAGTAAAGACAGAAAATCTTTCTGATTACTGCAATAAATGGGTCTTCCATTAAGACCTTCAACTGATTGGATGAGGCTTCTTTCATTGTTGAATGCAATCTCCTCAGTTAACCGTAGATGTAAAACCTACAGATTCCATCAACTTGATGATTTAAGTCCACAAAATATCCTCACAGTAGTAATCAGACTAGTACTAGTTTGACCAAACAACTGGACACCATAACCTGGTCCAGCTGACACACAACTTAACCATCATAACCTTTAATGTGGGGAAATAATTTGCATTGATAGGGGAATAAGTGCTTATCTTCAAGTAATTACATATTCCACTGGGATCATCCCCATAATTCTGATAAGACAGTGGGAGTGACCGACTCAGGCAAATATTCAGGCAAATTGCTAGGCCTGGGAAACTAACTGTCAGAAAAGGTTTGCAATTTATAAAAAAGAGCTTCGGTTTTCTGATATATTTGATTTGCAGTGAAAGATTTCCCTTATTCAGTTTATTCATAAGCTTTTCCCAATGTTTATCTCTGAAGTATGACTTCTGAGAATTCCCACATCCATTACATTCATAGTATAATTCATTCATAGTACCTTGATGCATTTTTTCCCTAGCTTTAACTTTTTTTTTTTTTTTTTTTTTTGCATGGGCAGGTATTGGGAATCAAACCCAGGTCTCCAGCATGGCAGGCGAGAACTCTGCCTGCTGAGCCACCATGGCCCACCCTCCCTTGCTTTAAATTTTATTGTAAAATAATTTTAAACATACAGGACAGTTGCAAGAATAATATAAATGCCATACAGAGAACTTCAAAATACCCCAACCTCTACCGCAGTTACTGAGATTTGCCACATCTGCTGTATCATCCTGTTTGTGATCTATTAATATTTCATCTATGTATTAATCTGTCATCTGAACATTTCAGAGAAGTTTTCACATCATGAACACGTAATACTTTCATGTACATTTATTATGAACAAGGAAATTCACTTACGTAATCCCCTTAAGTGCAGCTATCAAGGTCAAGAAATTAACAATGATAAAAACCATATATTCTACATTCCATTTTTTTCTTATGTCCTGATAATGTCCATTTGAGCTGTTCCTCCTCTAATTCTTACATTCCCCTCCAGTATAACGTACTGCATATTTATTTATATTTAGTTCCTCCTTTCTAAATTGTGGAAACATATATACCACTTAAATCTTCCCATCCTGACACCTCCCTAACATACCATTTAGTGGGATTAATCATAATCACAACATTGAAGTATCTTCTTCAGCATATATCAGTAGCACTTTTGTTTCATTTTGGAAATGTACACTCATACTGCATAAATTCTACCGCCCTGCCACCGACCTCTAGTAACATATATGCTATTTTCTATCTTTATGAGTTTGCATATTCTTTGTGGTAACACCAATGAGCTTAAACTTAATATCCCAAATCTATGTTTTCATTTGTATTGATACCAGCTTTTAACAACTTCAATAGTACAAACTATATTTCTATACACCACTGCTCTCCCACCATTATGTAGTTCTTATCACAAATTACATATCTATACATCATGAGTTCAGAATCATTGTCATTGGGCTTTATGCATCTGCCTCTTAGATCTTGTAAGAAGTAAAAACAAACTGTAAAACCAAAAATTCAATAGTGCTTGGATTTGTATTTACACACATCTTTATCTTTACCAGAGATCTTTATTTCTTCAAGTGGCCTCAGTCATTGCCTAGCGTCCTTTCATTTCAATTTGTAAGACTCCCTTTAGCATTTCCTTTAGGGTTGGTCGAGTGGTGTCAAAGTATGCAGCTTTCGTTTATCTGAGAATGGGTTAATTCTTCCTTCATTTTTGAACGAGTTGTGCTGGATATAGAATTCTTGGTTGGGCAATTTTTTTCTCTCAGCATTTTAAACATGTCTTCCCACTGCCTTCTGTCCTCAACGTTTCCCATGAGAAACCAGCCCTTAACCTTATTGAGTCTCTCTTGTATGTGACATGTAGCTTCTGTCTTGCAACTTTCAGAGTTCTCTTTATCTTTGGCATTCAACAGTTAAATTATAACATGGGGTGATATAGGACTATTTGGGCTTATCCTGCTTGGAGTTTGTTGAGCATCATGGATATATATATTTGTGTCTCATTATATTTGGGAAGTTCAGCTATTATTTCTTTGCATGTTCCCTTGGCATCTTTCTCCTTTGCTTCTCTTCCTGGGACTACGACAATGTATATAATGGAACTCTCATGTTCTTCTAACTCTGTTCTTTCTTTTCTCCTTCTCCTGAGACTGGATGATTTCAACTGTTTTCTCTTCAAGTTTACTGACCCTTTCATTTGCAGCTCCAAGCTAGTTTTGAATTTCTCTAGAGAATTCTTTCTCCATGGTCCTCAGTTCTGTTTCATACCTTTTCATAATTCCCACCTCTCTACTGATATTCTTTGTGTTCACCTATCATTTTTCTGATTTCCTTTAGTTCTTTATTAATGATTTTCTTTAGCTCTTTATCATATATAAGAGCATAAAAAAATTTTGTGTCTAGACTGTCTCTGCTCTGATCCTCTTCACTGAGAGTCACAAATGTTTTTCTCCTTTGCCTGGGCTATCACTTCCTGTTTGTGTGTTAATATTTTGTTGAAATCTGGATATTTTCATATTTTAACATGTTATTACTAGGATTTAGACTCTGTAGTATCTGTTCTTTTAAGCATGTATCCAACTATGGTGTTGAAAGAGCTTTCTATGAGCGACAGGACCTAACAAGAAAAGAAGAGGAGGAGGAGGAGGAAGAAAAGGAAAAGAAAACACAAGTAAGAAGAGGAGGGTAAACGGAAACCACTTTCCTAGTTTTTGAACATTGTCTTGTGCAAATGCTCTCCTTCAGGCTTATACATAAGAGTATGGAAAACAGCTCCAGTCCAAAGTGTAGGAAACTTTCTGATCTTATTGTGAATGATACACTCTCCTCTTTTTGGGCATGTGTGTGTGACCCTAGTCATTCTCGTGTTTACATGGAAACAAGTATCACCTCTTTCCAAAGAATCAGTTTCCTCACAGTCCCAGACACTGCACTGTATGTCTTACAGTAAGCAATCCAATGCCTTGTGCAGCATGACTCTACTGCCCATCCACAGCACTCTGTAGGGAAACTCACTAAGCTGCCTTTTACCATATGAGGTAAGTTCTGAGTCAGCAAAGTTCCTCACGCCTCCACCAGATAGCCTGGGCCAGACATACATGTTTCTAATATGTACATAAGGTTATTCTGCTTCCTCAGGCACCAGAAACACAGATCCACACTGGAACTGCAAGTCAACTTGGTACTGAGCTGATTATGGGATGAGGTAGGGGCCAGCCACGGAGTCACAAGATCCTACTTCTTTTAAGTGATCTTTTTCTTAAGTACTTGCTCTTCTTTCACAACCCATTAATTATTTTCTGGAGCTTTCATAAATAAATTTTTGCCAGTTTTCCCAGTTTTTTTAGGGCTTCTGTCAGGGAATAAAGAGCTGAAGACTCTCACTCTGCCATCTTGATTGGGGTGGGACATCTCTGATGTTTTCTTAGGTCTAATTTCTGATTGAAAGTTTCCCCACAGTCATCACATTTAAAGGGTTTCTCCCCTTTATGAGTTCCCTGATGTCCTCTGAGGGTTGATTTGTAAGCAAAAGCTCTACCACATTCATTACATTCATAGGGTTTCTCCCCTGTATGAGTTCTCTGATGTGATCTTAGGCCAGAATTTTTGCTGAAAGCCTTCCCACATTCATTACAGTCATAGGGTTTCTCCCCTGTGTGGAGTCTCTGATGTACTCTTAGACTTGCCTTTGTGGTGAAAGTTTTCCCACATTCATTACATTCATAAGGCTTCTCCCCTGTGTGACTTCTCTTGTGTATTCCTAGGCTTGACCTCTGACGGAAAGCTTTCCCACATTCAATACACTGATAGGGTTTCTCCCCTGTGTGAGTTCTCTGGTGTGTTCTTAGGCCCAACTTCTCTCTGAAAGTTTTTCCACATTCATTACATCGATAGGGTTTCTCCCCTGAGTGAATTGTGTGATGCCTTCTTAGGGTTGAATTATGGGCAAAGGCTTTTCCACATTCATTACATTCAAAAGGTTTCTCCCCTTTGTGAACTGTCTGATGTAGAATGAGGTAAGACTTCTTACAAAAGGATTTACCACATTCACTACATTCATATGGTTTTGTCCCTGTGTGAATTGCCTGATGTCTTTTGAGGTTTGAGTTCTGGGCAAAGGCTTTTCCACATTCATTACATCCATAAGGTCTCTCTCCTGTATGAGTTCTCTGATGCAGAACAAGCTGTGACTTCTTACAGAAGCATTTTTCACATTCACTACATTCATAGGGTTTCACTTTTTCGTGAGTACTAGTATGTACATTGAAAGGTGGTTGACAGTCAGTTTTCCTACACATGCTATAGTCAGATGTCTCAGTTCTATGAGCTGAATTAGGGTTGATGTCTTGTCCAAATTTTAAGGGTTTCACCCTTAAGTGACTTCTCTCGTTTTTCCCAAAATGTGAGTTGTGGCTGACACTCTTCCTTCCTGTGTCAGTTCTCTGAAGTTCAATGAATAAAATATGCCACAGATTTTTGTCTTGAATTTCCAGACTCTTCTCTAAGACATTATTAAGTTGAAAGTTTTCTAAAAACGAGAAAACAAAAAAAATACCTCATGAATCTGAAACACTTTTTTAAGGTTTATATACATTCCTTTATTGTGCATTTGACTCTGTTTTCCATGTAACAAGAATAAACAAGTTTCCTACATTCCATCTGTTTGAGGAAAATAATATGCTGAAGTGGAAAAAAGGAGAAAAAAAGTGATGATGCCTATATTTACACATCTTGACTTTTTAAAAAAAAATTCAAAATCTTATAGAAAAATATAAATATAGGAAAGGATCAGTGAAAACACAGACAACAGAGTGATGGAGTCATAATTGGAAAACTCTGAAAATAAAATGAAATGAATTAATAAGTGGACAATAAAGGAAAATCAGTGGGCCTGGGTTTTTAAAGTATACGTAAGACAAAGATTTTTATTTGGGAGGATATCAGGGTTTAGGTCCTTACATTGTCAAATATAGATTACAAAAGTATGATATTCATAATAGGTATTTTGATTTAGATTTTTTCTTTTCCATTTTACACACCAATGTTAAAATAAATTAATAATGGCATGGATTTCCTCATGATGAAAAGAACAGTCCTATAGTCTACCACAGATTATCTTGGCTTTTACTCACAGGAATATGAATGCACAAGATAGTGTAAACTGAAGAGAAGAAAATTCACCTTTCTAATGGGGAATGAATTCACTTTTCTTTCTTGGCTCTGGGAACCTCTCCTGCCACAGAAATCATAAGTTTGCAATTTGAAATGTGCTTATTTATTTTCCTGAAAGTAACTTGTCCCCACCTAATCCTTAAATTGGCATTCCATCTGCTTATCAACATACACAGCATCTACTGACTAGAAACTTAAGGATCACATTTCAGTCTGATTCCAAAACTTTCGAGTTATCCTTTATATTTATTTTTCATGCAAATTTTTACATAAATTTAATTATTATTACCCCGAAGCAACCAACATCCAACAATTTCAGGTCTACGATTTCTACAAAATTAAGAACACAAAGTCCCAGGAAAAGGCAAAAGAATTATGAAACAATATAAAAAATATGGGCTTCTATAACTCTAAATATGAAAGCAGACACAGTTTAAGAAATGATTTAGTGAAGGTGCTCATTTGAAGAATCTTTTGCAGAGAGAAAAACAAAAATATTTTCTGATGCACAAAAATGATCAATCTTCTTATACCCCTGAGTCACAAGCATATATAACATAAAACTCTTATCAGGAATCTATTTTTACTGTGCTTTTGAAAAATGGACTTCATGAGGAGAACTGCTAGACCATGACCCCAGAGATAAAAGGAAAAAAATATGAATTTTAGATCATAGCACAGAAAGAACAAAGGGGAACAAAACAAAACCTGGAAGGCTGAATAAGTTGGCTATCCTAGTTTAAAGTGCATGGAGGTCAAAACAACTAGAATTTTCCTGGTAAAATACAGAAAAAAAGAAAGAGTTATGCTGAAAAAAAGGTACTTTTTGTAGAGGGTCATCTTAAATCTTTGGTTGAAGACTTTGTCTCTATGTAAGAAACCACCTGAAGTTTCAGGAACAACCACCTGAAAGCACTAGTTTGAAAAATCCCCAAAACACAACTCAGAAATGAGAAGTTGGGAAAATATGGAATTGACCTCTCAATATACAGAGAATTGAGTATCTGTCTCCAAAGTGTATAGAGACTTAATAGTGTTGCCTACTTAATCTTGGTCTAAAGCACAGTTAGGACCTAACAAAACATCTAAAAAACAAGTACTGAAAGGCTCAAGGTACATCCACGTAATTTATTGAAATCCATAAAAACATCCCAGATTTAAAATAACATAATAAAATTTAGCACCCAAAATATATTAATCAAATCCTAATAGTAATAAAAGAGTAGACAAATGCATAATCATACTTGGATACAATGTTCCTTTGTCAGTAATTAGTAGCACAAACAGTCAAAACGTCATGATAATGACTTGAGCAACAATATCAGCTCTTTTGAATTAATTTTGAATAAAACATTAGAACCAAAACAAAAGAAAATACAATCTTTCATGCACATGTGGAAAATTCATCAGGATTACAGCTGGGTCCAATAAAAGTCCCTCAAATGTAAGAAGGGTTGACCATACAGGGCACTGTTCTTCAAACAAAAATAAACTTAAAATCTGTAACAAGAAGAAAATAGGAAACACTAAACTACTGAAAGTTAAAAATACTTCAGCATCACCATGGGTCACTGAAAAAAAATCACAAGAAAATATCCTGAAATAAATTAAAACATAGTTATTGAAAAAAACTGTGTGGTACAAGAGTTATATATATATATAGCTCTGGATCATGATCTACGCTTCCAGTTTCAAATAAGCTGGTAAAAAAAATGGCAAAAAACCCAAAATTATGAAGAGGAAAAAGAATAAATTCAGTCACTTTGATGAAATATAAAAATTCCTTGAAAGACATAAACTATCAAAGCTCATTCAAAAAGCAATAGTAGAAAGCCCCTATGGCACTGTGTTTAAAAAAGAAAATTATGTTTGTAACTTTCTTTTATAATTAAAACCGTCCTTGACAGAAAATGCTAGATACAGATTGCTTCAATGGTGAAACTTACAAAAAACCTAAAGAAACAATAATACAATTTCTATAAAAACTTTTCTAGAATATAGTAGAAAAGGTAACACTTTTCAATACCTTTTAGTAGGCAAGTGTTACCAATCTATGAAAACCAGGGAAAGACATTATAAAAAAACAAAAGTATATTAATTTTTTTTTTTGAAACATAGGTAATAAACAGTTATGTTAGCAAACCAAATCCATAAACACATTAAAAGGATAATACGACAAGGGCAAGTAGTGCTCATATGGGAATGAAAGACTAACATCCCCAAAGCAAGGTAATTCACAATAATTTGAAAATGAAAAATCACAAAATGATGTCAATAGAGAAAAAAAATACCTGACAAAACGAAACACCTATGGATTATTCAAGAGATGCATCACAAAAGGCATAAATTTATCAAAAAGCACGTGAAAACAGTTCATCATCATTATCCATCAGGGAAATGTAAACAAAATCCAGTAAGACACAAACTGACACTGACTAAAAGGGTTAACATTAGTAAGATAATACTAAGTGTTGGTAAAGATGCGGAGCAACTAGAACTCTTACATTTTTAGTGGGCATGAAAAATGGCACAGATACAATGGAAACATTAAGCAGTTACTTATACAGGTATAAATACAACTTCCCACAACTACTTCATAGCAGCTTTATTCATATAACACCAAAGTGGAAATAAATGATAGTATCTACACATGCTGGAACACTAATCATTAACAAACAGAATAAATTACTGAAACATCCCGCAATAAAAATGTATAAATCTCAACAGAAAGTGATTTTAGGTGAAAGAACTGAGGGAAAAAGGCACACATGTCCTATGACGAACACAACTGTATGATGAGTTATAATATTCTGAAAAAGGCAAAAGTATAATAGGGAGTAAATCAGTGATTGTTAAAAGGTAGTGGGAGGGTGGAGAAAAATGGCTGCAAAAGGCTGCAAAGAAACTTTTTTTACGGTGGTGGAACTGTTCTGTGTTGATTTTAGTGATAATAATCAACTGAATACACTTTAAAAACTCACTGACTTATATAGAAACTTGCTGAAATTTATGTTCTGTTATATCTCCATACATGTGACCCAAAAAGAAAAAAGCAAAAACAGAAACGCATTCGACATGTGGTTACATGCTAGGATGTGCTCACCCACTGAGACGAGGTGGCTGTAGTTCTCCAGCATCACATCTCTGTACAGGGTCCTCTGGGCAGGGCCCAGGTGCTTCCACTCCTCCTGGGTGAACTCCACTGCCACGTCCTTGAACGACATTGATTCCTGTAACAGCACAGCTCTGGTCAATCTGAAGGGTCCAGAAAAGGTGACGTAGAAAATACCTTAGGAAACTGACTCTTAAAAAGTTTACTATTGAGGGTGCACGGGTGGTTCTATGGTAGAATGCCTGCCTTCCATGCAGGATAACCTGGGTTCGACTCCTGGACCATGAATACAAGGCAAAAAAAAAAAAAAAAAAAAATCATCATGGCCCTAACTTAGTCTTCTAGTGAGGGAAAACTCATAAGTGGTATAAACATCATTCTCAAACCCTTATTCATGTGCAATTACAAATTATATATAAGCACTAGCTATTAATTTGATACCTATGATGCTTGGTGGATTTTTAAGATAAAGTTATTACATTGGCTTCACAGAATTTTATCTATACTGCAATGGCCTGTCCTGAGAACTCTCTAGGATACATGCAACCCTACTCTGAGTTCTCTATTAGAGTAATGGGGAATCAGTGAAGAGATATACTAAGCCCAGAAGGTATTTCACGCAAACAAACTATATTTCAGAAGCAATGTTCTATAAAAACACTGGAAAATGTCTTAAGCATCAAAATACAAGAGACGAATTTAGGAAGTGCCTATCTATTAAGGCAAAGCAATGAAATAAAGCATTGGACACTGATTCTATAAGAGAAAAGAAATCACTAATTTGTTGGCAGCTGCCAAGGAACACAGCATGATCAGTGGGGTGGCTGCTGATTTCATAAGCCGAGACTAGAAGAACAGATGAAAAGCATTGGGTGGTCACACTGACGCTCATCCCATGCACGCTGCACCCAAAGTACTGTAAACACACAGGTAGAAGTATCCCCAGCACAGTTGTTTACATGATTTTAGAGCATTCAGGGCAGGTCTGAAATGAAGATAAGGATTTAGGAGACATCAGCCATTAAGGTGGTGTACTGGGTTAAATGGTGTCACCCAAAGTTCACGTTCACCTGGAGTCTTAGAATGTGAAATTATTGTAAAAGGTACAGATGTGATTAGTTAAGATGAGGTTATACCGGAGTAAGGTATCCGGTATACTGGACTACAGTGTCCGGTAAATCCCATCTGACTGGTGTCCTCGTAAGAAGATGGAATTTGTGTTGAGACGCGAAGACACAGACTCAGAGGGAAGACAGCCACATGAGGATGTGACAGACAATGAGATCACGCTGCTAAAATCCATGAATGCCAGAAGCTAGAAGAGGCACGGAAGGATCCTCTCCTAGAGGATTTGGAGGGAGCCTGGCCCTGACCACACCTTCATTTCACCCTTCTAACTTCTAGAACTATGAGTGAGTGACTTTCTATTGTTTAAAGACACCCAGTTTGTGGCAATTTGTTACAACAGCACTAGGAATCTAACACAAAGAGTCTCTGAAATCTGATGATTTCAGAGACTCTTCTGGCTCACAGAGAACATATGCACTGAGGAGAGAAAAGGAGCAGGTACAGAATTTGGGAAAACACAAATATTAGGCCGAAAAACTCTAAGCCAAGAAGGTTTAGAAGATCTTCTGAATGGTGGGAAGAGAAAACGAAAAAGTAACAGTAGTAATAAAGAGATCATTCCAAGTATAAACGATTCCTAGTTCAAGAAAACAGGCAGAAAATACACATTTGCATCTTCTATCTCCTAAACACACTCAGTTAAAATAAAAAAAAAAAAAACCTGCAGTAATATATGATAAAAAGGAATACAAGGAAGGGTGCCATCAAAGGACAGGAAATTTAAAGAAATTCTGGGAGGCAGATGAGAAAAAAAGGATGGTGCCCACAGTCTAAAACAAACATAGAAGATGGAAAAGGAGCAGGCTTCTGATATTTAGAATCATGTGCTGTGGTCTGAATGACTGGTAGAACAATTAATTGAAGAACAGTCAAAGAATCTTGGGAGATGCTCAATTTCTGTGTATCCACCAGAAATCTGAAGAAAATGTTACTGAAACGAGCTCCCTACCTAAAGTGTGGGAAACGCTTCAAGAACTCAAGTATAGAGAAGGTAAAGGGAGAAGGAAAGGGCTATTCTGGGCATTTGATAGTTGGTGGTAACACATTTTAGAATTTCATCTTCTAATTGTTGGTGGCAGAGAGAGACACTGATTGTTTTAAAAGAAATACCTTGTACACAGTAACCTTGCTAACTTCATTAATTCTATTAGTGTACCTACAGATGCATCTAGATTTTCTACATCTATAAACAAACGAATTTAATTTCTTCCCTTCCAATATCTTCTATGATACTTAGTTAGCTTTATTTTTTCCACATCAATAATTAAACTCCAACATACATTATAAAGTTTTTTTTTAAGTTGTTTGTTTTCTTTAACCTGAATGCATGCATAGTTTTTTATGTGTGTAGTGGACAGAAGGGGCTCAATATACCAATCATGAATGAACAAAGCATTTGCATGCAGGAATGCAAAATATTTGCAACCACTGTGGACTACAACTGCACCATACTTAACTGAAAACTGCAGCTGACTCTGACAATGCCTTCCCATTTCTACTACGATACTCTAAAGTTTGATTATCTCTTCATAAATAAAACAAGGAATGCAATGACAAGCAAATAAAAGTGGTACAAGACATTGGGTAGATAGAGACAGAGAAGCTTAGCAGGACCCTTCAATGTATAGAGTTTCATTAAGTACATTATTTTAAAAAAAGGACAGCTGGTACACAGAAGTGGAAGGTACCAAAGTGTTGAGTGGATGGTCCCTCAACTAGCAGTGTTAGTATTCAGATTACACAGCCAGCACAAAATGCAAAGCATACCCTCAGACCCCGAACTTCTAGGTAGGTTTCACATTTGGGCAAACAAGAACTGAATTTTGGAAAAAAAATTACTAAAGTAACATCTTAGAAAACTGCTAGTAGGAGGAATATTTCTTACTCCGATAAAAGTGTCTGTCAACAGTGGACAGTAAGCATCATAATCGATGGGGAAACAGTGAACATTTTCCTTAAAGCTTAACTTTATCTACTTGCATTTCTATATTTCCAGTTAATGTATGTACCTTGCAAACTTTATAAATCCATTATAACGCAAAGTGGAAAATGAGGCGCTCACCTGACGTCTGTTCATTTTGTGCCTCTCGGGAGGGTGCAGAGAACTGTGAAGGTTCAGCTGGGGGAACAGAAAGAGGATGGGGGTGATGAGAGATCAGACTGATTTACGGGTTCGAGACGCACCTCTCACCTCCCACAGAGCACAGCCCTCCTGTCCCTGGAAAAGACAAGGCAAGGACCACGAGGAAGAGGCAACACCTGTCCACATGAGACTCAGCCTGGTTATGGGGTCTGAAATCTGCAAGTTTTCACTGCGTTAATATACTTTTCTATGCACGTAAAATATTAACGGAAGAAACTAACAGCAGCAAGTAATTAAAGAATATGAAAAGATAAGGCACTGCTCTTTCATTGAAATGTAGACAAAATTTAGGCCGCATCTTTCATTCATTTTCATACAGTGAGTTACAGAATGCAAGAGCCATCGAAAGGGATGGGGATTTTTAATGCAACGCATTGGGTAGAGTTCCTCTAACTGGGCTTTCTAAAACGGCCTCCTGATAGGATGCTTTTGGTAACTCAGATGCGAGAGAACGGAGGGCACTGGGCTGAGTTTCTGGGTGCCCTGGACAAGTCGCCGAGACCCTCGGGCCGTCACCTCGGGACCCTGAAACGGGGTGCTCTGAGGGGCCCCGCGCGGACA
The DNA here is from genome assembly GCF_023851605.1 of Tamandua tetradactyla. Taxonomy (NCBI): domain Eukaryota; kingdom Metazoa; phylum Chordata; class Mammalia; order Pilosa; family Myrmecophagidae; genus Tamandua; species Tamandua tetradactyla. The sequence goes on from NC_135328.1 coordinate 6,021,907, forward strand.
CCCGCCCTGGCCCCGGGCTAACCGCCTCCCGGGCATTCTCGCCCAGCGCGCCGGAGCCCGGGGAGGGGCTCCCAGTCGGGGCTGTTTTCGGCGAAGTGGCTGCTCCCTCCCCGGGTCCCTCAACCGGCCCCTGGCCGCACAGGGCACCGCGGGCATTCTCCGGGTCCGGCTGGCTCCGGGGCGCGGGCCACCGCCCGCAGTGTGGGCGACGTGTACCGTCCACTTTGCAAACGCCATTCCCCGCCCGCACGGCAGGGCTTGTCTCCGGGGGCCCGCAGCGGGGCCGGGCGCGGGGTGGCCGCCCCCGAGCGCGCGCCGACCACCTTCTCCCGCGGGCGCCTCAGCCTGCCCGTCAGGGCAGCGCGGGCCCGGCGGACCTCGAGATCCCCACTCCCGCCCGCAGGGAGCAAACCCACGTCCTGGGACCGCGCCGAGTCAAACAGACTCCCGGGGACCCTCGACCCCTGGCCCCCGCCGCGCTCACCCAGGCGCACCCCCGGCACCCGCGCGGTAAACCCAGACACCCCAGGCTCTCTCCACCCAGGCTCCTGCCGGCTGCGGGGAGGAGGCGGTGCCGGGCGTGCGCCTGCGCAGACGGGGCCGGAGCGCTTTCCCGGAGGAACGCACCGCGAGCCGGCGCGGGGCGGACTACATTTCCCAGAACGCCCCGCGCCCGCCGGGCTTTCCCAGCTTTCCCTGGCGGGTTGGCGGGAAGCGGGCCGGGCCGCCTTTGCTGTGGGAATCCCGGGGCCGCGTGGCCGCGCGTCGCGCTATGGACCCCGACAGGCCCTTGGTGACACCCGGCTGAGTTCCAGCAGCTGCCCGGAAACGCTGGAGACCGTCTGGAAAATCCCAAAGTGAGGATTGAAAGTATACAATAGCTAACAGGTAAATTTTTAGTTTAAGCACACTAAGCATATATGGCAAAAAAATTAAGTAAAAACTCTGTCGCTTTCCCATGTCCCAGTTTTTTCCATGGGAAAGTTGTACAAAGGAAAACCAGACAAAAAGTAAAGATTGAAAAATGACTTCTCAGGAAGTGTGCCTTCTTAACTGAAAGCTGTAAAGAAATTCATGGTATGTAAAAATATCTCCTAGGATTAAGGTTGTGAACATAAACAATTAGTAAATTAAGGAGTATAGGACAGTAAAAGAATAGCAGTTTTTGCCAAAAGAAAGCTAAGAGGGTGGGGGAGCAAGCACAATTTTCAAAAATAATTAATTTATATGAAAAAATACACAAAGCAAAATAATAAAATGATTTTGCAAATTATGCATCTTATTCATATAATTCTAAATAGATATGACTTAAGCAATTAATTTGGGATAGTGTTGAAAACATGGCAGAAATCCCAAAAGTCAAAAAGTGAAAGACTGGTAAATCTGACTGTGTAAAAACTGAAACTTCAACATGGCCAAACCTGTAATTAAGGTTAGGAAATTCTACTTAAGGTTAGAAAATGCAAATTCTTGGTGAAAGCTTGATTAAGTGTTTAATAGATGAGAAGATCAAAAATTCCATGCCAAAATTCTAATTAGAATTATAAAACATACATATGTTTTATATATTTTTTTCCTTCTACTTTTTTTGCATGGCCTGGCACTGGGAATCGAACCCAGGTCTCTGGCATGGCAGGCAGGAACTCTGCCTGCTGAGCCACTGTGGTCTGCCCTTATGTATTTTTTAAATTTCTGTTTCAGATTACCAAAAAGAACAATTTCAAGTTCCATAAAGTTTACGGTGATTAGTACTGTGTTGAGAAGGAAAGCACGTGATTTCAGTGCTGGCGTGGTTGCAGGCAGCGTGGGACTGGGCACTGGAGGACTCAGCCAGCGGAGCAATGGAGACGTGGCTCTGCAGACAGCAGGAGGGATGAGCGTGCAGCAAACCTTCCTAGGACTCGCCCTCAGGTGTCTGCAATAAAAGGAACACAATCCCATAGCTCAGACATTACAGTATGTAACATTCACAGATAGGTTTCCCAAGATACGGACATTTCTAAGAAAGTTTCAAGAAAACCTGAATTTTAGAAATAAAAAATTCTCAGTTCCTTTCCTGGAGAAAGCTCAATCCCTGCGCTGAACTGGAACCCAGACCCTGTCCCTGCACAGCCTCAGGAGCCACCTGCTTATTATAGAATTTGGCCATGTAGATGTTTTAGTTTTGCACAGGCGATTTACCACTCTTTCTCTTTCTGGTCTTTGGGATTTCTGCCATGTTTGTAAAAATTTTACTTTATTTATTTTTTATTTTTCAGCTGGGCAGTCACTGGGAGTCAAACCCGGGTCTCTGACATGTCAGGCGAGAATTCTGCCTGCTGAGCCACCATCACACTGCCCTCTGCCATATTTTTAAACACTGTCCCAAATTAATTGTTCTCAACTAATTATTGTATTTTTATCTTTGTATATGTTTAGTTTATTTTGGAATAAAATTTGCAATAAAGGTGCAGATTTTTACCCAAGCTAATTGTGATTCTGGGTGTGGCATAATTTATTTAACAACCATTTCCTTAAAATTCATTCTAATTTGAATAATTTGTAACACATCTAAAATTTATTATGTACTTATATCTATTCATGAACTTTTTTTTTTTTTTTCATGGGCAAGCACTGGGAATTGAACCCGGGTCCTCTGGCATGGCAGGCAAGCATTCTTGCCTGCTGAGCCACGGTGGTCTGCCCTATTCATGACCTTTTGTTTGGTCTGTCTCTTTATAGCTGTACCATATAAAACACTATGTTAATTTCTGTAATTTAATTATATTTTTAATTCAATGTGAGACCAATCCCCTCTCGTGACTCTTAGTTTTCAAATTTCTCTAGTTGTTCTCACGTGCTATTCATGCAGATAAACTTGAGCATAATTTTTTAGGTCATAGTCTCTCAAAAAATTGCCTTGACTTTCTGATTAACCTCATTTTTATTCAGGAATTAATTTGTTAGAATGATATTTTTGCAATTATAGAGTAAAGACATCTTCTAATCAAAGAGCAATACGATTCCTTCCAATATAGGTTATCTCTTTGGTAAGTACCTGTGTTAGTCAGGGTTCTATAAAGAAACATACAGGACAGATATGCACATATGGGATTTATAAAGTTGTCTCATGTAACCATGGGAACGGAAGAGTCCAAATTCTGTAGGGTAGGCTGCGTAATCATTTGGTCAAGTTGACACCACAACATAACCATCACAGTCCACACCTTGTCAACTTGACAGCTATACCCATCACCCTAAAACACAGTTAATTTCCAAATAGAATGCAATAACAGACATTGTTCTGCCTAACAGTATTCATCTATCTTGCGTACAACTGGAAACACACTGCATCTCTCCAAAATAGGGTGCAAGTCCTTGGTAACGTTCGTTCTTTTTTTTTTTTTTTCATGGGCAAGCACCAGGAATCAAACCCAGGTCTCCGACATGGCAGGAGAGAACTCTACCTGCTGAGCCACCACAACCTGCCCAACATTTACTCTTTATCTTCATATCCTGTAATTTAAATACTATAACATGAACAATATAACTTTTGTCATATGATAAAAGAAAAACAAGATATTTGCTTTTGTACAGTGCAGTCATACTCAACAAAACAGGACATATTAATGCAATCATAATCCTAATTTCTGTAATTGGTCACATGGTCATAGTTAATGTTTATCACTATCTTCTTCTACTACCCCCTCAAAGTTACCTTTACACTAAGGAAGCATTTCAGCTGGCTGTGGTTCTTTGCCAGGTGTGGTGACTCAGACCTTCATTCCTGAAGTTTCTGGATCACTGATAGTCCTGCCTGGATTGGGTTGTTGCAGTTTTCCATTAACTTTATCACAGGGAATGGTGCCATATCAGGGTCTGAGTATGGGACTCTACTGCTGGCAGATTGGTCACTCAGCAGTGGCCATAGCCAGGTTGGATTTGGCGAGTGGACGTCCATGTTGCTGAGCCCATGAATAACTTCCATCCTTACCACCATGCCCACTTTGTTAATAAACCCATTGAGCAATGGCAGGCATGGCTGAGGAATGAGGATTACTTGTGTGCTGGTTTGAAAGGATGTGTGTCCCCTAGAAAAGCCATGTTTTAATCCTAATTCCATTTTGTAAAGGCAGCCATTTCTTCTAGTCCCTATTCAGCATTATATGTTTGAAACTGTAATTAGATCATCTCCCTGGAGATGTGATGTAATCGAGAGTAGTTGTTAAACCGGATTAGGTGACAACACACCTCCACCAATTCGGCTGGGTCTTGATTAGTTTCTGAAGTCCTACAGAAGAGGAAACATTTTAGAGGTTTGAGATTCAGGGAGAGCAAAGAATGCTGCAGCACCACGAAGCAGAGAGTCCATGAGCCAGCAGCCTTTGGAGATGAAGAAGGAAAATGCCTCCCAGGGAGCTTCATGAAACAGGAAGCCAGGAGAAGAAGCTAGCAGATGATGCCTTTTTTGCCATGTGCCCTTCCAGCTGAGAGAGAAGCCCTGACTGTGTTCGCCATGTGCCTTCTTACTTGAGAGAGAAATCCTGAACTTCACTGACCTTGAATCAAGGTATCTTCCCCTGGATGGATACCTTTGATTGGACATTTCTATATACTTGTTTTAATTGGGACATTTTCTCGGCCTTAGAACTGTAAACTAACAACTTATTAAATTCCCCTTTTCAAAAGCCATTCTATTTCTGGTATATTGTATTCCGGCAGCTAGCAAACTAGAACAACTTGTATCTATAGGATGATTCATCTTATCCACTTGATTATTAAAACCTTCATCTGCTGAAGTCACGCTTTGGTGAGCATTCACATGGGACACAAATATCTTCAAGTTCTTTGCCCATTCAGAAAAGTCTGTGCACATATCTCTTCCCCAGACCTCTGTGGCACCAATTTTTCAGTCATGCTTCTTCCAAGTCCCTGACCATCCAGCCAAACTGTTAGCAATAGCCCATGAGTCAATATAGAAACACTCCTCAGGCTAGTTCTCCTTCCTAGCAAAATGAGCAACCAGGTGCACTGCTCAGAGTTTCACCCACTGGGAGGAATTCCCCTCACCACTATCCTTTAAGGACATTTCAGAATGGGTGTATAGTGCTACAGCTGTCCACTTCTGGATGGGTCTTGCATATCATGCAGAACCAACTGAAAGCCAGGCCTCAGTTTTTTATTCCTCATTAGTTGACTGTAAGGAACTCCCTCAGAGGCCATAGCTGTGGTCTGCCAAAGAGAAGGTAATTGACAGGAGTTGGGGACATGGGCATTTGGGCCACTTCCTCATGTAACTTACTTGTGCCATCAGGGCTTGGTGGAGCCCTAACTCTAATACACCATTTCCAATTTATGATGGATTGCAGCTGTGCATGTCCAACTTTATCACTTGGTGGGTCAAGACAACACCCAGCTCATGATAGGCAACTCAGGTCTCATGGTAACTTGATGGCCCATGGTTAAGCATTCAGTCTCTGTTAAGGCCCAGTAGCAAGCTAAAAGCTGTTTCTCAAAAGAAGAGTAGTTATCTGCAGCAGATAGTAAGGCTTTGCTCCAAAATCCTAAGGGTCTGTGTTGTGATTCTCATATAGGGGCCTACCAAAGGCTCCAGACAGCATCCCTATTGCATTGGATCTGCTGAATCATGTGGCCCAAGTGTCAAAGCAGCTCGTACACCAGCCTGGATCTGTTACAGTTCCTCCTCTTGTTCTGGTCCTGACTCGAAACTAGCAGCTTTTCTGGTCACACAGTAAGTTGGCTTAAGGAACATACCCAAATGCAGAATATGTCATCCCCAAAACCCAAAGAGACCAACTACATGTTGTGCTTCTTTTTTGGTCATAGGAGGGACCAGATGCAACAGCTTATCCTTCATCTTCATATCTCAACATGCCCCACACCACTGAACACCTAGAAATTTCACTAAGAAAGACCCCTGTATTTTTTTTTTATTCATTTTTCATCTACTGACCTGCAAAAATGCCTTACTGATAAGTCTACAGTAGTTTCTGCTTCTTGCTCACTAGGTCCAATTAGCATGATATCATCAATATAATGGACCAATGTGATGTCTTCTGGGAGGGAGAAATGATCAAGATCCCTGTGGACAAGATTGTGACATAAGTCTGGAGAATTGATATACCCCTGAGGCAGGATAGTGAAGGTATACTGCTGGCCTTGCCAGCTGAATGCAAACTGTTTCTGGTGGTCCTTACTTACAGCTATTGAGGAAAAAAATTTACCAGATCAACAGCTGCATATCAGATACTAAGTGATGTGTTGATTTGCTCAAGCAATGATGTCACATCCGGAACAGCAGCTGCAATTAGAGTCACCACTTGGTTATGTTTACAGTTATCCACTGTCATCCTTGAAGTCTCATCTATTTTCTCCACAGGCCAAATAGGAGAGTTGAATGGGAATATGGTGGGAATCACCACCCCTGAATCCTTCAAGTCCTTAAGAGTGGCCACTAACCTCTGTAATCTCTCCAGGAATAAAGTATTGCTTCTGATTCATTATTTTGCTGGTTATGGGTGGTTCTAGAGGCTTCCACTTGGCCTTACCTAGCATAATAGCCCTCAGTCCATGAGTCAGAGAATCATTGTAAAGATTTTGCCAGTTGCTGAGTTTGTTGATTCAAATTATGCTTTCTGGAACTAGGGAAATCACCACAGAATGGATCTAGGGACCAACTGGATCTAACATGAGACAGACCTGAACTAAAACTCCATTGCTCACTTGAGCTCCATAAGCCTCTACTCTGACCGGTGGACCAGAATGGTGTTTTGGGTCTCCTGGAATTAGTGTAACTTCTTAGCCAGTGCCTAATAATCTCCAAAATATTTGATCATTTCCTCTTCCTCAGTGCACAGTCACCATGGTAGAAGGCCATAAGTTTCCTTGGAGAAGGCTGGGAGGAAGATTAACAGTGTACATTTTGGGCAGTGTATAAGTTCCTTCCCCAAAGATATCCGACCCTCCCTTTATTTGAGGGGCTCTGGATCTGTAAACTGTCTCAAGTCTGGGAATTGATTAAGGGGCCATGATTCTCTGTTTTTGTTATTCAGGTTAGACGTTTGTTCACTTGACCTAGAATTCTTCTGCTTGTACAGATCAAAGAAGAATTTGATAGCCTGCCCATCTGTTTTACTTCTAGGTACCCCATGATCTACTAGGCAATAACATGAGTCTCCCAGAGTCAAAGAGTATTTTCACTGCTGTTTTGAGTCTGCTGTCCATTATGGTGGCCGCACCCATGTCTGTGATGATTAACTGTTGTCACATGGCTTCTGCCAACTCAGAATCTTATCGTTCACACTGTGTTTAGGGAGTCCAGCTTAGGGACAGCAGTTCCCACATTAATATCTGATCTATAGAGAAGGGCAACTGCAGAGCTCTTCAGGGATGATGGAGCTAGTCTTATGAATTTATTTTTCAAGATTCTGGTGAAAGATGTGTCCTCTGGTCATACCTGGGGTGTGTCTTCCATGATAAATCCACTCTAACATTACCGTCTCTCTAAGCCTCCACATTTCCTCATCTACATTATATCAGGGTGGTTCTGGCATTTTGACCTTAGGTAATATTGTCTATCTTTTGATCCATGTTTTAGCCAACCATCAAAACACAATGTTAATGCCTTTTCTAACCCCTGAAGCTACAATGTTGAATGCAGAATCTTTGCTTATTTGGCCCATATCCATAAATTCAGCTTGATCCAATTTATATTCCATCCAACATTATCTCACACCCTTAAATCCATTCCCACACATATTCCCCTCACTTCTGTCTATATAGATTGGAAAACTCATGCAGTTCTTTTGGACTATAGCACACTTCCTCATAGGCCACACTTTGTATGTCACTTGTTAGAGCCGGTTGGGACTTTAGTCTAGTTATAGATCTTAAAAAAAAAGAGGGGTGTTTGGTGTGGGTCATGAAAATAGATAGACATGTCTTTCAAGCCTTTGCAGTTTCATCTAGTGAAACAGGATTAGTAGCTGCAGACATAGGAGTGAGGGCTTCCCCAGGTGAGTTGATTACAGGGTTAGCACACAGTGAAGGGTTAATCTCTTAGGTGGAAGTTGGATGGCAGACTCTTCTGAGGTGACTGGAGGCCAGGAAGCTGTTTCCTCAAGGCAACAGCCCTTTGCTCAGGGAGGTCCTTTACAGGTTTATCTCGCAAAGGCTCAGCACCAGGGTTCCAATCTCCCCATAACCACCATTATCAAGCCATGTATCCCCATCTCATATTTGAGGATCCCAGTTTATCCCCGTAACCCAGATTAATAGCTTTCTTTGCTCAGGGAGGTCCTTTACAGGTTTATCTCGCAAAGGCTCAGCACCAGGGTTCCAATCTCCCCATAACCACCATTATCAAGCCATGTATCCCCATCTCATATTTGAGGATCCCAATTTATCCCCGTAACCCAGATTAATAGCTTTCTTTGTTGATGTATGAAGATAAATCTTTCTTAGTAGATGTCTATAAGTAAACTTTTAAAATAAAGTTTGCTTTTTTATTCATTTGATTTTTAATTATTTCTAACAGAACTTTTTCAAATATTTTGTAAATACTTATGTACGGATAAAAAATCTGTTGGTTTTTATACATTAACACTGTTTCTATTAAAATTTTATTGTTTACTAAATGTTCCATTATCAGGGTTTTGCATGCGCATAACACGTTTGCCTGATTTTCCCAATATTTATAACTATTCATCATTTTTAATGAATTAATATAATAAACACAGAAATGCTGGTGTCATATTAAACTTTAACATATAGATTACTAATAGCAAGAAGTTAGCCAATAAATATATTCAGTCAACATATTTATTGAAACCCTGTTATTCTACATGTTAGGGTAAAAACGGAGAATAAATGACATATAAATTCCTTACTCCATGTAATTTATGATCACAGATGGTCAGGGGTGTCTATTAGTTGGGTTCCTAGGAAGAAATTAATGTAGCTCACACATGGGGTAATCAGAGAAAATATAATAAACCCACACTTACAAAGCTTATGCAGAGTGTGCTAGATTGAAACTGTTCTGTACCTCAGAAAAACCATGTTCCTTAACCCTGATTTGGTCTGCTAGTTGGGATCTTTTTGGTTGTTTCCTTGGAGATGTGACCAACCCAGTTGTGGGTGGTACCTTTTGATTAGGCAGTTTCCATGGAGCTGTGTCTGCACCTTTTCAAGGTAGGATTGCTTACTAGAGTCCTTTAAGAGGGATCCATTTTGGAAAAGCTTTAGAGGCCCCACACATAGAGACTTTTGGAGATGAAGGAAAACATCCCTGGGGGAGCTTCATGAAACAAGAAGCCAGGAGAGAAAACTAGGAGACATCCCCACGTGCCTTCCCAGCTGAGAGAGGTGTCCAGAAGCCAAAGACCTCAGCAGATGCCAGTTGCATCCCTTCACAGCTGACAGAAGTGTTCTGGATAGCATCAGCTTTTCCTGAGTGATGGTAGCCTCTTGTTGTTGCCCTAATTTGGACATTTTCATGGCCTTAGAGCTATAAACTTGCAACATAATAAATTCTCCTTTTAAAAGTCATTCTATATCTGCATTCTGGCAGTTAGGGGAAACCCAGAGGGGATGGTGAAGTTCCTTGGACTAGTGACAAAAAGGACCATTTCTCATCCCTGTCCTGAAGGGCAGGGTAGGTGGAAGAGTGCATTACCAGAACCTGACAAAGCAGTGGCCTTAAGTTGAAGAGCTCTGCCATGGATAGCCAATGGCTTGGCTCAAGGAGAGGCAGGGGAAAACTATCTAGACCTCAAGCTCACTCAGCTTACAGCTTCTATTCTCCGGGGAGCATTTGGATGCCTCCACTCTGTGCCTATTTCTAGAATTCCATCCACAGACCTTTACTCCAGACCTCCTTGTCACTAGTTTTCCAATCTTTTTTATTTCTACTCCCTTACTACTAGTCAACTCACTGAGATATTGGCCAAAATTCAATATTGAGCTATAATATATTTATAATCTGTCAATGTTTATAAAATAACACTTCTGTTGTCATTAAATACAAACAAGTATTAACATAAAAACTGAAATTAGATTACAAAATCTTCACCTTTCAGAGCAGGTCTGTTGTAAGTAATTGCATTTTATTTTGCTTCATCTGAGAATGTTTTTTTTCTACTTTTTTTCCTGAAGGTTATTTTCACTGGATAGAATTCTGGATTCACATAGATTTTCTTTTAGACTTGGAAAATAATATGCCACTTTCTACTCATCTTCATAGTTACTGATGAAAAATTTGCCATCATTCCATGCACCGTTCCCCTAAAGGTAATGTAACTTTTTTTTTTCTGGTTGTTTTCAAGATTTTTAAATTGTCTTTTTTACATATGATATGTTTAGGCATGGATTTCTTTGGGTTTGACTTCTTAGGGATTCTCTTAATTCTCAAACCTATAGGTGTATGTGTTCATCAAAATCAGGAAATTTCCAGCTATTACTTTTCAAAACATTTCTTTAGTATCACATGTTTTTATCCATCTGAGTCTGTAATGATATGAGTATGTGAACTTACATTGTCATCCCACATACGATGGAAGCTCAGTGAAATTTTTCAGTCTCTTTTCTCACTGTAGTGAGAGTGGATAGAATGGATAATTTCTATTGCTCTGTGTTCAAGAACAAGTAAAGAGTCTCTTTCCTCTGTTTCCTCCATTCTATAATTAAGCCCATGCAATCATTTCTTTTATTACAATCACTTTATTTTACAGTTCTAAAATTTCCATTTAGTTCTTCTTTGGGTTTATTTTCCTTGAATGGAAACTCTAGGAAATTTTCCTAACTGGTCTGTCTGCTTTTCTCTTTTAAAAATTGTCTCTCAGTTGCTTTGTGAATTTTGTATGAGGTTTTTTATTATAATTTGCGGAAGGAATTAGGTAAAATGTATTTAGTCTGTATTGTCTGGAAAGAGATCCTTTGTAGTAATCTTAGTAAACTAACCGTGAAACACAAAACACTGCCAGGGAAATATCAGCTCGTATAATTATATAATTATAATTATAAAAGAGGAAATTTTAATCCTCCTTTAATTCTCCATGACCTTAAGAACATAATTTATAAATATATAAAAATTAAATTAATGAAGTAATAAAAATTTTCTGAACATTTTGAGGGATTTATTATATCTTTCTTATGAATAAACAGATAAAGGACACATAAAATAATTGTTATATAAAATTTTAAAGAAATGATATAAATATATAACCTAAAACCAGATAAATAATTCTGCATTTAATAATTTAATACATATATTTGCTCAAAATGTTTACAATTGTGAACAAAGGAAGTCTCAGAATTTTAAATAATTGAGACATGAAAATAATATAATAAAGGTACAATGAATTCTAAAAAAGCGTTCAATAAATCTACTGTGTATTTAGAGGCTAAAAGTGATACTTCAAAAGAATTTATTAAAGTGTAAATCACAATATCAATCACAACATATTTGGAAATTATTCACAAATGTTACTGGGTAATAGTTTTGGTAAAATGTGTTAGGTATCAGTAACATAGGACATATGGGGAAATTCATATTTGTAAATTATGTTTGAAAACAAAAGCTTTAATTTTAATAAGATAAGCATTCAAAGACAGCGAATTAGAAAAAGGACAGAATAAACAAAGGTTCGAAAAGCTAGGACATGATAAAATTAGAATAAACAATTATGAAATGAAACAAAACAAAAAATCAAATACTATTTATAAAAGTTAATTGAATAAGCAAACTTTATAAGGCTGACCAAGAAAAATTGAAAAAGAGCAGACACTATTTGCAATGTAAAGGGATATCATTTTGGAATCACTAGAGATGAAAAAAAGATAATGTGGAGCATTTTATACCCCAAATTTTGAAAATATGTATAAGTAGACAATTTTAGGCAAATACTTAATAATATGAAACATGATTTTGGATTCTATTTCATACATTCGACCAAAAGTACATGTTCAGAAACATTCTCCAAACACAGAACACAAAAATTATGGAGAAAATAAAATTGACTCTTCAACTTTAAACCCCTCTCTCCTAAGAATACATACCTAGAAGCCAAATTATCATGCAGATTTGCAGTATGCATTTCACCCACCTGAGCAATCAAGAAGCTTGAAGGTGAGAATCTATTTAAAAGTGTTTCTGATGTGGTATTTAACACAGAGGTTAGAATGGTCGAAATAAATGCAAAAACAGTTTTCAACAGAAGGCATTCTAATGAGTATTACCTCACAGTTAAAAAAAATCACAGATCAAGTGTAATAAGTAAGCAGTAGCATGAAATATCAAACATAGAAAAGATCTACAGATATATTAAATATCAAATCATGCATACTTAACAAATCTATTGTGTAATTTGTTTAAGGAAATATATTATCAAATGAAAGCAAAATGGAGTTATGAACATGTAAACATCTCTAACTACCATTCTCATGTTATCTGAATTTTTACATTTGCCAATTCTTCTTTGTATTTTGAACCTATATTATAAGGCATATATCAATTTGGAAATCTTTATACTCCTTATTAAATTCATTTTATTTTGAAGATATATATATATAAATTTGTAGATTTTTAAACTCATTAAATTCACTATTTAATATTATGAGATGTTATTCTTCATTATATATTGGTACTCTTATTTTATGTGCATGTTGTGTGTGGTCTTTAAGTTAATAAGTATTACAAGATATAAATAGACAATATATCTATATCAGTGGTTGATGGTAGAAGCCCAGTATATAAGTATCTGTATATCAGTAATGATATAGGAGATATGAACATGAGTATCTGAATTTACCTATACAACATGTGACATGGAAGAGCACATCCAAAATTGAAAAATTAATGATTGTTTTTGAGTGCATATAAACAGTTATATACATAGACCCTCTTCTGCTTTTGTAACAAGCCTCAATAATTTTAAACGTTTGAAATCATACTGAACAAGATTATGTTTCGCTGTCATGACCAAGCTGCCAGCTTTGCTCCTCTCACAACCCTGCCTGCACCCCCAACTACCTTGAAACTAACTTTGAAGTTGAGATTGCAGATTTTAAAAACCCAGACTTAAGGAAAAAAAATTAAGGGAATTAGATAATTGCAGACATTAACCATTCCAAGTAACCAAAGTTGCCTCCGACATCCCTCTTTCTTTCCCAGGTGATATTTTTCCATTGTCCTTGCCTTGAATATAAGACTCAGCCATCTGCCTGTTTTCTTCAGATGTGAGATCCAATCTTCCTCCCTCACCATGGTAGCTGTTCTAGTTTGCTAGCTGCTGGAATGCCATATACCAGAAACAGAATGGTTTTTAAAAAGGGAAATTTAATAAGTTGCTAGTTTACAGTTCTAAACTGGACCTAGAGGAGATGTTCCAATTAAAACAAGTCTATAGAAATGTCCAGTCTAAAGCATCCAGGGAAAGATACCTTGATTCAAGAATGCCAATGAATTTCAGAGTTTCTCTCTCATCTGGAAAGGCACATGGCGAACACGATCAGGGTTCCTCTCTCATCTGGAAAGGCACATGGTGAACACGATCAGGGTTCCTCTCTCATCTGGAAGGGCACATGGTGAACACGATCAGGGTTCCTCCCTCATCTGGAGGGGCACATGGTGAACACGATCAGGGTTCCTCTCTCATCTGGAAGGGCACATGGTGAACACGATCAGGGTTCCTCTCTCATCTGGAAGGGCACATGGCGAACACAGCATCATCTACCATCTTCTTCTCCTGGCTTCTTGTTTCATGAAGCTCCCCGGGAGGCGTTTTCCTTCGTCATCTCCAAAGGTTGCTGCCTGGACTCTGCTTCTCATGGCTATGTTGTTCTGCTCTGCTCTCCCTGAATCTCTCATTCTCCAAAATGTTTCCTCTTTTATAGGACTCCAGAAACTAATCAAGACCCACCCCAATGGGTGGAGACATGTCATCACCTAATGCGGCTTACCAATCACTCTTGACTAAATCACATCATCCAGGGAGATGATTGGATTACAGTTTCAAACATACGGTATTGAATAGGGATTATTCTGCCTTTATGAAATGGGATTTAGATTAAAACATGGCTTTTCTAAGGGACATACATCCTTTCAAACCAGCACAGTAGCTATAAATAAAATCATGCTTGCCTATTTAATATTATCTGGTGAGTTTTTCTTTGACAATTCATATCATGTTTGCTGAACCCATGTAGGTAAACAGAACCCAATAACACATTTTTAGAGTATATTTGAATATTTGGGATTTAAAATATTATTCATAGTTCTAAATTATTCATAGTTCTAAATAGAAATCACAAAGAAATTAGAGAAAAATAATCTATATGATTGATAAAGTAGAACATGTACTATGCCTAATGTAGTACATAAAGATATCTTTTTGGTTTTAAAAAGCATAAATTAAAAATAATCAAAGATGAAACACAACAGTATAATGTGATGCTCAGTAAGCCAGGAACAAAAGTGCAATCCAACTCCAAAATGTGGAAGATAGGAAATAAGATTCATCATGGAAAAGAAAGGAAGCATAAAAAAGTCACAAGTCCAATATTTGGTTCTTTGAAAGATTGATTATATGTTAAAATCCCATAGCAACTGATATTAAAACAAAAAAAGCCATGTTCTTTTACCCAGTCTTGGTGAGCAGACCTGTTGTTGGGTGGGACCTTTTGATTAAGTTGTTTCCATGGAGATGTGACCCTATCCATTCGAAATGGGACTTAATCCACTTGCTGGAGTCCTTTAAGAGAGCATACGGAGAATCAATTGAGTTTTGAGAAGCTTAGAAGGGAAATGGCCTGGGGAGAAGCTGGAAGGGCCCACAGGAGTTGAGAGAGCCATTTGAAACATGAAGCGCAGGGAGAGAAGGACAGCGGATGTCACCATGGGGCTTCCCACGTGGCAGAGGAATCCTGGATGCTCAGTTGCCTTCCCTCCAAGAAGGCATACTCTTCTTGGTACCTTACTTTGAACATTTCCACAGCCTTAGACTTGTAACTTGTGACCTAATAGATCCCTTTTGTAAAGCTAATCCATTTCTGGTATATTGCATACTGGCGGCTTTAGCAAACTGAAACAGTGGGTAAATTTTAAAAATTGTGCATAAAAATTAATTCTTGTTGCATGTTACTTGTGGCTTAAAACAAGACAAAGAAACTTTTACTCTAGGTCCATATAAGTTTCAAAGAATGTAATCAGAATTAAACCATTCTAAGACCCATGATTGTTTGAGAAAATAATAACAATTCTAACTAAAGATTTTATGTTAAATATGCATTTTAATATACTGAAGTGTGGCCAGGGGTATCCATCAATGTCTTTTCTCCCCTTCTTTTTGGGTACACAGCTAGAATATATTTTCTGGTCTTCCTTGCAGGCAACAGAGGCTATGTGACTGAGCTCTAGTCAGTGAAATATGGGCAAAAATGATTGCCATGTCAGAGTTTAGCACCAAAACCTCCAACAAGTATTTCATCAGGTGTCTCCCACATCTTTCTGAATGAGGTTTCAGTGACTAAAATGTCCATTAACTCCATGTGTGAGAAGTGACAGATTTGCCATCACTCTGGGACCATACGATGGCATGGGGAAGGAATCCCCTCAAAGAATTGTATTTCTCATCCTGTGTGAGAAATAATCTTCTATTGTGCATAGGCTTTTACAGTTTGCATATATCTATTAGAGGACTTTAAACTATACAATTTAGAAAATGCTAACAGACATAGGGTGCTTTCATAAAAAATAGATGGCTTTGATTTATTTTCTGGGATCAGGAGGCATAAACCTCAGACACTTCATTTATATATGTCATTTTATGGAAACAAATGCCATTTATAGAATCCATGTTAATTTATGAAAAAATATTTCAAAAAAGACACCCATGACAGCTTGCATTTTATAGTTCAAATTTACTGAGCCTGAAGCTCTAGAGGAAGAGGTGGAAAGAATAACAAGGTATTAACATTGGTAGCCATTGGCTGCTTTAAACAAGGAAATACAAGAAAGAGATGAGCAGAGTGAAGAATTGTCTGAAGGCAGCACAAAGATAAAAATGAGTAGAGAGGGTAGTGCGATAAAGGTCTTTACAGGGTTAAAAGTACAATTTATTTATGGATCAAAATACATGAGATAAGAGTGCAGAGATTTAAGGTGTATACACCCAAGGAGACTTTTTCTGTCAAAGAGAATCAGCCCTATGCCATCCTACTATAACCTTTATACCAAGATGATTCATGACAACTACTGGTAAATTGAGAGGAAAACGTGCACTAAGTTCAGCAAAAATTAGGTTTAAAATCTACGTCTAGAAATCAACCTTAAGTGTAGCTATAAGCATATGGAACTGACTAGAAATAAATATATGATAAGCCTACTAAGATTTGGGAAAATTGAATTGCCAAAGAAACCAGACTAAAAACAGTCTTTTAAGATTTTAATTAAAATAACACTCAGGCCTCCAAATTTGCATCAGAATGAATTTCTCTATTCTTTTTTTTTCCAAATTCATGATCACTAAGTGAAATTTACTTACAGTACAATCCACCTTTTTTTGGTAAGTATCTATGATTTCTGATGACCTAAGGTAGACATAATTTCTCTGAGTATATTTGTACTTAATTACTTTTCCTATCCCCACCCCTTAGCTTTAAGCAATTACTAATTTCTTATTAGTGTTCCTATTGTTTTGTCTTTTACTGAATGCTGTACAAATCTAAACCTGCAGCAGTTGTAAATCATCCTTGTTACATGCATCATTGTCTTCTCTTTTTTGTTGCTGTTTTTCATTCAATCAATACAGAAGATTTCCGTTTGCATTAACCAGTTGACAGACTGATAGACTGTTTCTAGTTTTTGGTGACTATTAAAGCTGTTACAAAGATTCCTGTACAAGTTTTTGCATAAATATAAGTTTTCATTTTTCTTAGATAAATACCTGAATGTGAGATTGCTACATCATACAGTACCTTTAGTTTTAATTTTTAAATTTTAACTTTTGTGCATCAAGGACTTTATCATGAAAGTAAAATAACAAACTACACAATGTGATAATATTTCAAAACCTCATATCCTATAAATGGCTAATATCTAGAATATATAAAGAAATCCTGAAATAAAAAGGAAAAACATCCCAATTTAAAAATGTTCAAACAACTTGAATAGACATTTCTCCAAAGAAGATAAACAAATGTCCCAAAAGCACATGAAAAGATGCCTATGATCCATTAAAGAAATACAAAATAAATTAATATCTTAAATCCTGTTTTTTTCATGTTGAAGGGCCAAGGTTTTCCTTTAATCTTAGAACAAAGACATACAAGTTGAAAATAGTAACTCCATTCTCAGAAATATTCAAGTAAGTTTTTCTTGGCTAGACCTTAAATGATACATTAGGTTAATTTTTTGTACTGCAAATATGTTCGGCTCACTATTTTAGTATACTTTGTTTTGAAGGCACTAAAAAAAAAGAAAATCCTCAAAATGTTAATAATAAGAAGAAATTGACATCCCCGTATCCTATTGAAAAGCATTTGAGATTTCATTTTGCTTAATTACTGCTTTGTTTTGTTCTAGAGAGATACTGCGTAGGAAATGCTGCAACTTGGGAATGTTGGTTAATAAACATTGTCTGTTCTGAACAAATTTTCTTCTCAACCATGGCATACAGGATTAGGGATCTTGAATCTCAAAAACAAAAACAAAAATCCCAATATTTTGATATATGGGAAACTTTGTTTCATAGGGATGTACATTTTTTCTTCCTAAGCTAATACATAGCATACAATCAAATGAGGTTAAAGTAAATTAAACATTGCCCCCTCTAATATTATCTGCATTTGTGAAGGTGAATTCACTGTATTACATATGGCTGAGTCAGATGATCCAATTTTTTAGGTCCTGCTGTTTTCTCTGACTTGTCTGAGCCACTCATCAATGTATGAAACAAGAATGCTATATTTTATAATCCTTAAAAGTCATTTTTTTTAAAAGATAATTTCTACAAAACAAATGTTTGACAAGTATACTGCATTTTTCACTACCATATACAATGTTATTTTATTATTGGTAGGCCCTTCTACATGTTTCAGGTCCTTAATCACACAAACCATGTTTTGTTCATTGGGCTTAGAATGAACCTGGAATATGTTACAAATTTTCAAGGTGCCTATACTTTGGTTCACTAAAGGATTCAATCTGACAGTGAAATGCATCATCTTTTAAACATGCCAGTCCCAA
The DNA here is from genome assembly GCF_023851605.1 of Tamandua tetradactyla. Lineage (NCBI taxonomy): Eukaryota > Metazoa > Chordata > Mammalia > Pilosa > Myrmecophagidae > Tamandua > Tamandua tetradactyla. The sequence goes on from NC_135328.1 coordinate 6,040,151, forward strand.
ATTACTACAAATTTCACAGCTTAAACAACACTCATTTATTATCAGAAAGTTCTGTATGTCAGAAAAGCAGGCATCACTTAAATGGGCTCTCTCCTGAGGTCTCACCAGCTGTAACTAAGGTGCCAGCCAGTCCTGCAACCTCCTCTGAGGCTTAGAGAATATTCCAAGTTCATTCAGGTTGCTGCAAGAAGTTTTTCCTACTATGGTATTGACGTCTTTGTTTTCTTCCTGGCTGTTAAGTCGTCACACAACACGAAAACTTACTTCTTCACAGCCAGCAAGAAAATCTTGCTTAAGGGCTCAATGGATTAGATTAAGTCACCCATGATCATCTATCTTTTGATTAACTCACAGTCTACTAATCAGGGATCTCAATAAAATTTGAACAATTCTTTTACCTCTTCCACATGATGTAACATGGGAATGATATCCTATATTCACAGGTTCTTTCTGAATCAAGGAAAAGACTGATCATACAGGACACGTATACTAAGGGGCCTGGAGCTTGAGGGTCATCTTAGAAATTCACCTACTACATCCATCATGAAAAAATAAATCTCAACCAATATTTTACACCATAATCAAAAGGTAACTCAACATAGATGATGGGCTTAAAGGTAAAATCTAATACTATAAAACTCCTAAAGTAACATATAAGAATAAAGTCTTTGTAGCCTGAGTTTAGTCAAAAAAAATCCTAGGGTAAATAAAAAGCAGAAACCATAAATATATTGGTAAATTGAACTTTAAAACAATCAACAATTTATGCTCTTTAAAAGATACTGTTAAAAATGAAAGTCATGCAATATCTGATCAATAATATAACCCTAGAACATAAAAAGAAATCTCACAACTCATTAATAAGAACAAACTCAATAAAAATAGGAAAATATGTAACAAAACACTTCAACAAAGATACTGACAGCAAATAAGCACATCAGAAGATGTTTAACATCATTAGTAATCACTGGAATGAAAATTTAAACCACAATAATATACCATGAAGTACCTATTAGAATGGCTTAAAGCACAAAAACTCACAATATCAAGTGCTAGCCAGATAGCAGAGCAAGTGGAATTCTCATATATTGTTGATAGGAATACAATATGATATAACCACTTTGGAAACAATTTTGATGAAGTTACATTCAACTGTTTTTCTTTGGCTATTTGTGCTTTGAGTACAAATTCTAAGAAATCTTTGTCTAACCCAGGTTCCTGAAGGTACTTACCTCTCTTTTCATCTAGGAATTTAAAGGTTTGGCTCATTTATCTGCATCTTTCAAACATTTTGAGTTGGTTTTTGTATACAGTGTGAGGTACAGATCCTCTTCTTTTTGCAACTGGAGATCCAGTTTTCCCAGCACAATTTGTTGAAGAGACTTTTTTTCCCAATTGACTGGTTTGTCCTCTTGTGAAAAATCGGTGAGCGGCAAAAGTGAAGAATGATATCTGAGTTCTCAATTTGGCTCCATTTGTCGATGTTTAGGTCTAGGTCTGTACTTCTGACAGTGCCATGCTGATTGATTACTGTGGATTCCATTTTATACCTCTTAGAATGGCTGCTATTTAAAAAAAAAGGAAAAATACAAGTGTGGGAGAAAATATAAAAAAATAGGAGCACTCAGCTGCTGTTGGCAGTGCAGAATGATGCAGCCGCTGTGGAAGATGATTTTGCAGTTCCTCAGAAAGTTAAGTGTAGAATTACCATGGGACAGGTATATATCCTGTGCTGGCTTGAAAGGATTTATGTACTCTAGAAAAGCCATGTTTTAATCCTTATCAATCTTGTGGGAGCAACCGTTTCTTTAATCCTTATTCGGTACTGTAGGTTGGAAACTTGATTAGGATATCTCCACAGAGATGTGACTCACCCGATTGTGTTAACTTTTTTTTTCTTTGTGTGATTTATGGCGGGGCTCACATTTTATTGTTTTTCCATGCGTGAATCCCCTTATTGCAGCACTATTTATTGAATTTTTTTGGTTTTATTTGGCTTTTCATTTGTTTGTTTGCTTGTTTTGCTTTGTTTGGGAAGTGTATGGGCTGGGAATAGAACCTGGGTCTCCCTTGTGGCAGGGGAGAATTCTGCCACTGAGCTACCCTAACACCTCCCCCCCAATCCCCCACCTCTGGTATTAACTTTTGAATAGAGGGAAGTATGAGTCCACCCATTCCAGGTGGGTCTTGATTAGTTTACTGGAATCCTTTAAGAGAGAAAACCTTTTGGAGTGAGTGACAAGGGAGTCACGAGATGGTGAGAACAGCAGAGACATGAGAACTAAAGAGACCACCAGCCAGTGACCTTTGGAGATGAAGAAGGAGAACACCCCTGAGGGAGCTTCAAGAAGCAAGAGGCCTGGAAAGGAAAAGAGAAGACATCACTGTGTTCGCCATGTGCCTTTCCAGTTGAGAGAGAAACCCTGAACTTCATCAGCCTTTCTTGAGTGAAAGTAACCTCTTGTTGGTGCCTTATTTGGACATTTTTATAGAATTGCTTTATTTGGGACATTTTCCCAGCCTTAGAACTGTAAACTAGAAACTTATTAAATTCCCCTTTTTAAAAGCCATTCTGTTTCTGGTATATTACTTTCTGGCTGCTAGCAAACTAAAACATACCCCAAAGAATTGAAAGCAGGGGCTCAAACAGATATTTGCATACTGATGTTTATAGAAGTAATATTCAGACTTATCTAAACATGGAAACAACCAAGAGTCCATCAACTGATAAGTGGATAAACAAAATGTGGTGTAAAAAAGCAGTGGATTATTATTCAGGTGTAAAAAGGAATGACATTCTGATACATAGGACAACGTGGATGAACTCAGAAGACATTGTGTTCAGTAATATAGTACAGACACAAAAGGATAAATATTGTATGATCTCACTGATTTGAAATAATTTGAATAAGCAAATCATAGAGTTAAATTCTACAGTATAGATTACCAGGGGATCAGGTGAGAATAGTTAAAGGAGAAGTTAGGCTTAATTTCTAGAGCATTCCTATTTGGGACGATGAGAATGTTTTCAGTGATGGTAATGGTAGTACAATATTGTGAATTAATTGACAGCACTGAAATTTGTTTCTGGAAATTATTAAAAAGAGAATTTTTAGGTTATATATATATGGTAGTTGAATAAAAATTTTGAAAAAGTCATGGAACTACACTATACAAATAGTGAACCATAAGTTAAGCTAGGAACTGAAGTTAACAGTGCAATTATAAAAATGTGTTGTATCATTTGTAACACATATTCCACACCAAAGTAGGGTGTTGATAATAGAGTAGTATGTGAGAAACTGGTATCTTGGCATGATTGTACTATTAACCTACATCTTTTCTGATAAAAAATGTTTCAGTTCGACTATGGATATACTCAATTAAGTGAAGAAAAAGCATTTTTGTTTACTTCATATTCCTGGAGAATATAATGTAGATAATATTCTCAGTGCCCTTTGAAAAATTTAACATTGTTTCCATGCTGAGTGAAAGCCATGTTTTCAATTATTCTCAAATGAACATAGCCCTACTGGAATTGAGTAAGTGAGATACTGGAGAATGGCAGCGTTTACTAAAATTCTTGGAGGATAATCTTATCTTATAATGGGAATCTCCTCATACTGTTGGGTGTAACAGAATGACTGAGTGTGACGTCATCAATTAACTCTTTTTGTGGCTGAGGATTTACTGCTATTCTGAGAGCATGGAGTGATTTGGAAATCCTGCTATCATTGTTGATCAATAAGGAAGAGCACAGAATTGGCTAACAAAATGAGAAAAGAACACTGATGCCAGTAGATTAATATCTTTTTATTTGCAAAATCTATATGAACAGTAAGGAAAAAATGGATCAAATCAAAGAAAACAAAACATATCGGCTGGCAAAGGGTAGTTTGATGGCTCTTGTTTCTGGAGAACATTTCTGGATATACTTGCTCCTGTGCATTTCCTGTAATTTCCTCCAGGCATGCACAAGAAAATAACTTTGGAGACACTGGCCAGGGTCATGAAGAACGGAAAGAGAATATCTAAAATAGCTATGCTACTTACAAAAGTAACATCTATGCCTGTTGATGTAAATATTTCATAAAAATTCATGTCTAACAGAAGTATAATTTTTTAGTGTAGCTCTCAGTAATGACATGAATATTGATTAATCTGTTGAGGGTTCAGAAGAAGGAAGAGGAAGGATGAATGAAATTGTTTGCTCTGAATTTGAGCCAGGGCCATCTGCAGTTGTTGGGGCTGATGATGATGGCTTGGATTATGCTCAAGAGACAGTTGTGCCAATAGAGACCCCACAATTGACATTGTAAATGTTCACCATGTGCTAACACCAAACAACATTCAGAACATGTTTGATTCCAAATGAGAACATAGTTTCTTGGATTCCCCTAGTAACTATAGTAACCAGGTTAGCTGTGCTAGTTTGCTAGCTGCCAGATTGCAGTATACCAGAAAAGTAATGGCTTTTAAAAAGGGGAATTTTAATAAGTTGCTAGTTTACAGTTGTAAGACTGATAAAATGTTCTAATTAAAACAAGTCTACAGAAATGTCCAATTTAAGGCATCCGGGGAAAGATACCTTGGTTCAAGAAGGCTGATGAAGTTCAGGGTTTCTCTGTCAAGTGAGAAGGCACACGGCAAACACAATCAGGGTTTCTCTCTCATCTGGAAAGTCATGTGGCAAACACAGTGTCATCTGTTAGCTTTATCTCCTGGCTTCCTGTTTCATGAAGCTCCCTGGGAAGCATTTTCCTTCTTTATCTCTAACGGTCACTGCCTGGTGGCCTCTGCTTCTCTTGGCTATGTCGTTCTGTAGTGTTCTGTCATTGGGTCATTAGGAACAATGCCAACAGTGCTTTCTAGAGTTGTCAGTTTTACCCAATGAAGAGACAAGTGATTCTTCTTTGCTCTCTCTGAATCTCCTGCTTTCTCCAAACTTTCCTTTTTTGTAGGATTCCAGTAAAGTAATCAAGACCTACCTAGAATGGGTGGAGACATATCTCCACCTAATCCAGCTTAACAACCACTCTTGATTGAGTCACATCTCCAGGAAGATGATCTAATTAAAGTTCCAAACATACAGTACTGAACAGGTATTAAAAAATGGCTGCCTTTACAAAATGGGATTATAATTAACACGTGGCTTTTCTAGGGTACACACATCCTTTCAAACCAGCACATTAGCAAACCTCAGCTGTGTGAGGATCTTATCTGTGGCCCTCCTCTGAGAAGGTTGGGTGAAGAAGATATACAAGGTCACCACGAGCACTAGGGCATTCCCCAGGATCCCAATGTCAATTTGAGTAAGACAATTCCGAGGATTTCTAAGCACTGTAACAAAATCCAAGAAACCAAATACATAAAATTATATAGAGAATGTGTCACCATCTATTGAAACTTAGAAACAATGACAACAATGCTTTCTAGAATTGTCAGTTTTACCCAATGGAGAGACAAATTTCTAAATATTATGAAATAATGAGCTGCATACTTAGGAAATTTTTCTGCAGTAGTGGTGTAATTACTATTAGACATATTTACTAAAGTTTAGAAAGAATTAGTTGCATAGTTCTCCTTATTTCCTTTAAAAAGCATGTTATAGAGAAAGGCAAAATTATGCTTGCTCAGTGCTTGCTTATGATTGTCCTAACAGTCTTTAATTTAAATGATGTAATAGAGGCTTTATGAATATAATAACTTTTTATTGCATGAAATGTAGAAAGATTATAAATAAAAAGTTTAAAATGCTCATATGTTAGAATAAGCATTAGAACATGCCATTCTCTGAAATTTTCATGTATGCCTCTTTGTACAGAATTATACTGTATATACAATTTATTGCACATTTTCAATTGATATAACTGAAGTACTTTTCAAAGTAGAAGCTTATTGTAAACATCTAAATTTAATATCTAAATATATTCCACTGTGCCAGTGTGACAGCATCTATATAAACATTTCCTTTTCTCTAAGTTATTTCCTAATTTTCCTTAAAGTCAATGCTGCTCTGATTGGTTTGTATAAAGTGTTACCTTTCATTGATACCAATCACCAATTTTTTTTCTGAATGTTATGCCAAAGTAAACTTCCTTTATTAAGTGTTTGACAAACCAAACTACCTTGAACTTCACCAGCATTGAATATCATCATTGGTTAACCACTTCTCTGTTTCGTAAAGATGTAGCTTTTCTGATTGGAACTTGCATGCCTCTAATGCTAAATTAGATAGAACTTAAAGTATTTTCTTGTTCCATTTACTTTTTCTCTTTCATTAATTATCCATATAATGTAAAAAAAATCCATGCAAGCACTAACCAAAAAAAAAAAAATGATAATGAGAATCTAGTGACTTTTTCTAAACTGTTTATAAAATATTATTTATTTCTATTATTTTGCTTTTGATTTGCATTTTTATTATTTTTGTTTTCTTCTTCCATGTTAATGAGATATTTTTATAAGAAAAAGGAGTGTAAGAATAAATATTTTCAAATTTCAAAAGATTTTAATTTGAGGTAGTCCAAACTATTTATTTTGTTGTTTCAATTTTTTCCACTAATATTAAGGTAAGAAGTTCTCCATAGGGAAAAAAAAAAACCCTGAGAAATAGACACAGGAAAATGTTTTCTGGTTTATTTAGTCACACGTAACAAGACACATCTGGGATTTCTTTTGGTGCACTATGTGTACTAGTGATTGAATATAACGTAATCTCACCCCCAATATCAATGCAGTTACAGGAAGAGAGGTATCAGACAGCAATAAGACTGGATGTAAATATTCACAAGGTATACAAAGATATCTTTAAAAGCTGCTTAAATACAGCAGCACACTGCTAAATACAACCATGGATCAGAGAGGAATTGTCAACAAAACCTACAAATCTGTTGAATTAGATGGAAAAGAAAATATATCAAAATTTATAGATGGAGCTAAAGCAATGTTTAGAGGGGGATTTATAGCAAGAAATGCATAAATTAGACAAAACATAAGTATAAATTCTTGGGGATAGAATTATATCTCTGACAAAATCATGTTCAATTCCAAATTCCTGGACCTGTGAGTGTTAGCCAATCTAAATAGGACATTTTGAAGATTTTATTAAGGTGGTCCAAACAGAATGAGAGGGACCTTAATCCAACAGGAAGAAATCCATATTAGCAAAGGGACATGGGCATTAAGAAAGAAATAAATATGTTAAGACATCAGAGGTCAACCTTGGCAGTTTGAGATATCTGGCTGTGATTTGCCTAAGACTAACTTCCAGAATAACTTCCCAACTCCATTTTATATCTCTTATTTAAGAAAGAAGAACTCTTTCTTTTTATAGTGTGTAGAGAGAGAGAGCTGGGACAGAGTAGGGAGTAGTGTCAATGACAGCCTAAAGTACTAGCTGAGACCCAGATGGTCATGTTCCCTGGGACAGTAAAACAATTCCTGAGGATTCAGATATTGACCAGTCCCTCATACTATGTTCCAACACAGATATCCTAAGGAAAATCGAAGGAAAGGGAAGAAGATAGAGCTTTTCTTAGAATCACTCCTCTCATTTTGCTAATTGATGAGGTAAAAAAAAATTATAATAAACTTTTTAATATATTAAAACTTGAATTTAATTCACATAAATCTGAATTGTATATTCAATAAATATTATATTTGACTATTATTGAATATGATGTAACCACCTCCTCAATGAAGATATATAATATTTCCATCTTCATATAAAGTTCTCTAATTCTGAATATAGTAATAATACTTACTTTAATATATATGTTTGATAAATCCAATAGGTGGATAATTTGATAGTTTGTTTTTATTGCCAAGATCTTTTTTTCTCTATTTCTCATGCATCTTTATACGTCTGCTTCTTCTTTTATGATTTATGGTAACTATTTTGTATAAATCTCGACAAGGATCTAGATAATGTCATGTTCTTACAACAATGATTTATCTTAGTTTCTGGTATGCAGTTAGCTTGAGGGCAGGTCACCTAAACTTCATCAGGTTTGAAATGATTGGAGACTGAGTGGAAGTGTTTTGGTTTTATTAAAGCTGCAATGTCTCACAACATCTTAGTATTGTCATGCAGGAGTCAGCAAGCTTTGGGGATAAAAGGCAAGAGAGTAAACATTTTAAGATTTGTGTACCATTTGGTCTATATCTAAACTAATTAATTCTGCATTTAAAGCATCAAAACAGCCATAGATAACATGGAACAAGTGGATGTGATTGAATTCCAATAGCATTTATTTACAGAAACAGAGAGCATACTAATTATGACCTTTGGGCCTTATTTTTCAAAACCTTCTCCTCATGAGCTACCCTCCATCTTCCCTCCATGTCTGGTCACCAGCAGTGATACCGTGAGTATTTGTGGTGTTACCATATCTCTGGGATGAACAATATCCAGTTTCCCCAGCAAGGAGGTCATGCGTAAGCTCCTAAAATATAATATTAGAATCTCACTTCCAAAGGCCAATATTTCTATGAAGGTTTGTGTTAGTCAGGGTCCCCACAAGGAATACCTGGCATACTAAAGCATGGGTGATGAAGATAATCTAATGCAGAGTCTATTTATAAGAAATTTATGGAGTTAAAGGAAATTGTAGAGGAAAGCTGCTAACACTTAGAGGCCAAAAGGGAGAAAGTACTTAATAGAGATGTGAATATACATAGACGAGAGATGTCCCAAAGGAACTATGATCTTAGGTAGAGAAACAGCCACAGTCAATTATTATTATTTTTTTGAGGGGTGGTACAAATGTCTCTGGATACTCTGACTCACTCATTTTCCGGAGGCTCCATTGACTTAAACCAACTACAACAGAAGTTGACCCTGAATGATGTGATCAATATAGGTCAACCTCATGGAGCCCATAGCAAGATGGACAAAGGTGGAGAGATGATCTGGAGGAGGAAAGGGAGTAGTAAATCCAGCACAGTAGGAGGACTACTATGATGCACTGCAGGTGATATTATCCTATGTATAGAAATCCCAAGGGATCCACCAGAAGCCGCTAGAGATAGGAAATAAAATCACTGAAGTTGTAGGGTACAAGATCAACACATAAAAATCATTTGTGTTTTTATACACCAGCAATGAACAATCTGGACAAAAAAATGAAGCAATTCTATTTACAGTAGCATCATCAATATGCAATGAATTATTTCTGAATTTAATATGAATATCTAAAAACAAGGACATCAGTACTAGAATGAAACATACCTATATGCAGCTCACTATTTCAAAATATTTGGAAATTCACTTCTTAATTTGGTAAAGCTGTCGACCACAGATTGCTTTGTTGTTACTATTGGCATTTTTCCTGAGCTTCAATAGATTTTGAGAAATTCTCTACATAACTTTAAGTGCTAAGAAATTATATAATTATAATTCATTGCACATTTCTCTTTACTTTACAACCCTGGCTGAAGTGAAAGGCAAGATTCTGCTAAGTGGTTGCTCATCATACCAAGGGCTTAACAGCCTTTGATTGAAATGGTGTAGCAGAGATTTTATAAAAGTAACCTCTCTGTTGCAGGAAATGTGGGAAAAAATTACAAAAGAAATAGTTAAACTCATGAGGGCGGGCGATAGTGGTACAGTGGCAGAGTTCTCGCCTCCCATGCCAGAGACTCGGGTTTCGATTCCAGGTGCAAAATAAAAAAATACTCATGAGTCAATCACATAGAATAAGGATAACATCATGCCATGTTAAGAATATGCAATAATCTGACATTTTAAAGGTATGCTTATTTCTATATAAGAATTATACTCTGTATATTTTTTTATCATTTTCATTCAATATTAAGATACAGTACTTTTTAAAGTAGATTATTTTACATGTTAAGTTATAAAGGTCTCCACAGTAAATAAAATTGATAAATAGATACTAGTCTGGTTTATTTAGTTTTATTTAACTTAGATATATCTGGAATTTATTTTGCTAAGCTGTGTGTCATGAAAATGGCATATTGCTCCCCATATCAAATCAGTTTAAGGAAGAGAGGTATAGACATGAATAACACTAAATGGAAATAGTCACAATATAAAGAGAGATCTTGGAATTCCCCCTAATATTTGACAAGTAAACAGTATACTACTATATAATCCCATGGAGCAGAGAGGAGTTCTCAATGTGGAAGTGTAGAAATCTGTTGAAATAAATGAAGATGAAAATATAACAGTGAAGTTAGTGTTGGAGGGGAATTTATACCATGGAAAATATATTAAAAGGAATAGGCCAGAGCAAGGGTAGCTCAATGGTAGAATTCTCATCTGATGTGAGAGATCTGGGTTTGATTCATAGAGTCTGCTCATGCCAAAAATAAAATAAAATAATACAAAAAGGAATAAAGCTATGAAATTGTTGGGGATAGGATCTTGACTCCCACAAAACTCATGTTCATGTCCCAAGCCCTGGTCCTGTGAATTGAATCTATTTCTAAAGAGGATATATTGAAGATTATATTAGTTATGGTGTGCCAAAATTGAATAATGATTAGGGTTAAATCTAAGAGGAATCCAAGAGAAAAGTAGAGAGAAAACCACAGGGGTGAAAAATCAAAAGTAAACTGAAACCGAAAGAGAAAGGAGAAAATATTGCGAAGTGCATTGATAGGTACAGAAAATATAAGGAAAATAAGGAGCAGTGACCACTGGAAGCTAGCCCAGAATGGCAAAATCTACAGAGAACAAGTATTGCCTTTCTGATGCCTTGATTATGGACCTCTCCTAGCATCAAAACCCTAAGCCCATAAATTCCCATTGTTTATGCAAGTAACTTGTACAGTATTTGTTTTTGCAGCTGAAAAACTAATACCAAACTTGATAAACTAAGCATCTGCCAAACATGCTAGAGAAAGCAAAACTTTACATATACAAGAAAAAGGAAGATATAACTAACTATGGAACACAAACCATGAAATTGAAAACAGGAGGAAAATATCAAAAGTCAACAAATCTAAAAGCTGTTTCATTGATACAATCTAAAAACTGAAAATATTCTAATAAGGATAATGAAAAATAAAGAGTGAATACACAAATTAACAGTAAAAAAACAAAGATTCAACAATGAAATGCAAACTGCCTGTTTTTGAAGATCTGTAAATATATAAACCACTAGCCAAGTTAATCAAGAACAGAAGAGAGAAGACACAAAGTACCAATATCAGTAACAAAAGAAGAGGCAACATTACTGATCACAAAGACATTAAAAGAATAATAATGGAATCCTACATATAATTCTATTCCCAAACATTTGATAACTTGGTTGAAGCATACCACTCTCTTGAGAGATGCAAACTGTCCACACTTAGAAACAAATAGGAAACCTGAATACCCCTTTGTATATTAAAGGAATTGAACTTATAGTTAAAAGCCTTCCAAAGAAGAAAACTCCAGGCTCAAATTGTTTCACTAGCTTCTCAAGTTTATACTACCAATGGTTTAAGGAATAAATCATATGGCATCTACATGGTGTTTCCCAAATAGGAGAGGGTGGAATACTTGTAAACTCATTTTATAATGCCATCATCTCTCTAGTCCCTAAATCAGACAGACTATTGTTTTTAAAGAAAAAAACTATAACTAGCATCTTTCGTTAACATAGATGCAAAAATTCCTCAAAAATCAATCAGAATCCAGCCAAATATTAAATGATTATGTATTATAGCATTGGGAATTCATTATAGGAATGCAAGGCTAGTGAAATATTAAAATATCAAACAATATGAAAAAGTGAGTAGAGACTGAGAAACTTGTGAGCCAGTACTAAGTATACCAATATATACACTGTGAGAGTCCCAAAAGTTGAATAAAAAAGGAGGAAGAGAAAACAATCAAAGAGAAAATGGCTGAAAACTTGCTTAATTTAATGAATCATGAAAATACACATACAAGATGCTCAAAAATCAAACAGGATAAATGCAAATAGATCCATATCATGACATATTACAATCCAACTTCCAAATTCTAAAGATTAAGAGAGCATTCTGAAGGCTGTAATAGAGGATAATGTGTCAATACAAGGGAGCCTCTATAACATAAAATGTTGACTTCTCATCAGAAACCATGATGGCAAGAAGGCAGTGGGATAACATATTCAAAGTGATGAAAGCAAAAATTGCCTACCAAAAATTCCTTGTCTGGCAAAACTGTCTTTGAAAAATGAGGGAGAGAATAAGACATTTCTATATAAACCAAATTGGAGGATGTTTAGACAGATCCTGCAAGAGATGCTAAAGAGAAAACTTCAGGCTGAAAGGAAAGAACATAGGACAACAGATTGAAGCCACTTGAATGAAGAACTCCTTTAAGGGAAGCAGTTTGGGTAAGTATAAATGCCAATTTTATTATATATTTGGTTTGTAACTCCAGTTTTTATTTCCAACAAAATCTAAAAGGTAAATGCATAAAATGTAATGATCAAGCCATGGGTTTTGACTCATAATGTATAGACATGTAATTTGTGATAAGAACTGCATTAAGGAGGTGGGTGCAGACTAGTATAAGAACATAAATTGTGCATACTACAGAAGTTAAATTGGTATAAAACAAATGAGACGGTTATAGACTGAGAATATTACATTTCAGCACCATGGTCTCTCCAAAGAAAATATTAGAGAATATCCACTCTTACAGGGACAGAAAGTAGACTACAGGTTTATAGTGGTGGGTATAAGGAAAATGAGGAATTAATGTAAAAAGGCCATAGTGCCATAGATCTATGGAATAGACTGAAGAGCCTTGAAATAGATCCCTACAAATATAGCCAAGTATTTTTGACAAAGGAATGAAAGGCAATTTATTGAGGAAATGATAGCATTTTTTATAATTGGTGTCAAAACAGTTGAATGTCCCTATGTAAAAAAGAAAATAAGCCTCAAAATCTCAACAAACCAATAAAAAATCTCAACAAACCAATCATGAATAAAGAAATTCAATCAGTCATCAGAAATCTTCCTATGAAGAAAAGCCAAAACTGGATGGTTTCACAGGGGACTTTTAGCAAACATTCCCAAAAGAATTAACAACAATCTTGCTCAAACTTTTCCAAAAAAATTGAGGAAAAAGGAATACTACCGAATTCATTTTATGAAGCTAACATTATTATTATTTATTTATTTATTTAATTTTTTTACATGGGCAGGCACGAGGAATCGAACCCAGGTCCTCTGGCATGGCAGGCAAGCATTCTTGCCTACTGAGCCACTGTGTTGCCCGGTAACATTATTTTAATACCAAAATTGGGCAAGGATGCTGTAAGAAAGGAAAACTATAGGCCAATCTCCCTAATGAACAGAGATGCAAAAATTCTCAACAAAATACTAGCAATCAAATCCAACAACACATTAAAAGAATTATACACCATGACCAAGTGGGATTTATACCAAGAATGCAAGGATGGTTCAACACAAATCAGTTAATGAAATACAGCATATTAGTGAATTGAAAGGGAAAATCACCAGATCATCTCAACTGATGCTGAAAAAGCATTTGACAAAATTCAACAGCCTTTTCTGATAAAAAACTTCAAAATGTAAGAATCAAAGCTAACTTCCTTTATATGATAAAGGACGTATATGGAAAACCAATAGCCAACATTGAACTCAATGGAGAGAGACTGAAAGCTTTCCCTGTAAGATTGGGAATAAGACAAGGGTACCCTCCATCACTACTACTACTAAACATTGTACTAGAAATTCTAGCTAGAGCAATTAGGAAGGAAAAAAAATAAAAGGCATCCAAATTGGAAAGGAGGAAGTAAAACTTCCATTATTTGCAGATGACATGATACTAGGAAAATTCTGAGAAATCTATAACGAAGTTGCTTGTACTAATAAATTCAGTAAGGTGGTGGGATATAAAATTAATGTGCAAAAATCAGTAACTTTCTGTACATAAGCAATGACCAACTGAGGAGTCAGTTAAGGAAAAAATCCCATTCAGAATAGCAACTAAAAAAATCAAGTACCAAGGAATGAACTTAATTAGGGACATAAAGGACTTGTACACAGAAAACTACATAACATTGCTAAAAGAAATAAAAGAAGATCTAAGTAGTGGAAAGATATTCTTTGCTCATGGATAGGAAAGCTGAATATAGTTAAGAGGTCAATTCAATCAAAATTGATCCACAGATTCAATGCAGTACCAACCAAAATTTCAACAACCTACTTTGAAGAGTTGGAAAAGCTAGTGACTGTAAGAATGAAATTAAATTTAGTTTTCACACAAAATGGCATGGCATGGGGGAAAACAAACTTACTAAGAAAAGGCTACAAAACCAGCCCAGACTGGTTCTGCGGGCAGTGGGAAGTAAGGGGGGCCTCTGATGTAAGCTTGAGGATTGGCATCGTTTCCTTATATGGGAAAAAATGGGTGCACCAGCCACCACTTTTTGGCTGCATGTTCATTCTTGTGAGATCGTTAATAAATTCTTTTCTCCTCCACAATTAGGTGAGCATTTATTCTCTTTCAGGTACAGCTTTCTTTCCAACAGTTACCAAACTCATCTGGAAGGGAAAGAGACCCCAAATAGCTAAAAGCATCCTGAAAAAGAACGAAGTGGGAGGATTAGCACTTCCTGACTTTAAAACTTATTGTAAAAAATACAGTGGTCAAAACAATGGTACTTGCACAGAGATGGAAGTGTTGACAAGGGAATGGAATTGAGAGCGCAGAAATAGACCACCACATCTGTAGTCAGCTGATTTTGACAAGTCTCCCAAATCCACCAAACTGGGGCAAAATAGTCTTTTCAATAAATGCGCATGGGAGAACTGGAAAAAAAAATAAGCCTCAACACATTTCCTCTTTCCTTACACAAAAATTAACTCAAAATAGATGATAAACCTATATTTAAAACATAAAAGTGTAATGTTCTATGTATAAAATTTTATAGGAGAAAATGGTGTGACATGATGTTTTCAAATTAGTTTATAGATATGACATATAAAGCTTGATTAGAAAATCATCACTTCAGACTTTATCAAAATTATAATATTTTTCTGTGAAAGACACTGTTAGGAATATTAAGATAATCAATAGACCAGTGTAAATTGTGGGGGAAAAAATTAGATTGGACAGCTCTACAAGAAATACAGACAGAAAATTAGCATATGGAAATTTGCTCACACTTGTCAATAGAATAATAAAAAGTAAAACCACAATGAGAAATCACTGCACACCTACTGTAATGGCTAATGTCCTCAGCAATAAAACGGAATGTGTCATCCATTCACTTTAAAACAGAATTGACTCTTAAATGCATTTTGCCATTTAAAAGAAGCTGGACAACCTAAATGCAAATAAGATGATTCAATTTATATGACATTCTAGAAATCGTGAAATTATGGGAACAGAGAACAAATCAGGAGATTTGAAGCTTTGAGGGAGGAGGAAACTTCTGAGACCACACAAGGGAATTTTTCAGTGATGGGAGTGTTCAGATGGTACCGGGGTTGATGGACACGTCATTTTATGGATGTGTCCAAATAAATGCATTGGATCATTCATCAGAAACAGCAAGCTTTAACATAAATAAATTTTAGCAGTGAACCACTGTGTCCAGGGATACTAGATTGGGATACAGGTGATGAAAAATTAATAAAGCTGCATTACAAATGTATGGACCACCTCACTGAAGGGCTTGGGGAAAAATATGTTAAATAATTTTGTTAAATAGTAATTCTACAACAATTTAAATAGTGAGGCTGAGCTAGATAATCGGAGACAAAATCAGTGAAGTAAATCCTATAAACATCTAAAGCCAAATTTCTATGTCTATTTAAAGGAAATCCTTCCCTTAATAAATCTTTGTTAATGTTAAATTAATTACTTGATTATTAACAACCTTATTTATATTGGACTTTTCTGAGGCCTTGATTCCTTTCAATTAAATAATTGATTTCTTATTGAGCTTTAAGAAATACTTTATCTGAGAAAAAAATTCCCATAATTGTTATTTCTTTTAATATTTTTATCAAATATTTTTACCTAGTTTCATTTCAGACAAATGTTGAGAAAGTATATTATGTAATTAGTATGTTGGTAATACTTCTGTAATTTATCAAAGTTACTAATTTATTTGGGACAAATAATCTATTAAAAACGATGGACTAGGGTGTTGAAACAGTGGCTCAGTGGCAGAATTCTTGCGTGCCATGCTGGAGACCCGGGTTCGATTCCTGGTGCCTCCCCATGACAAAAAAACAAAAACAAAAACTATGGACTAGAACTTTGTACAGATTAAGGACTTGATTAGCATAAATCTGTAGATCCCAGACTAAAAATTTGTTCTTGTGGATTTGACCTCTTTATGTAAAGATGAGGAAATATTAAATAGTAAGAAAGAAGGTGAAAAAGTAAAAAACTTTAGGTAGTTTAAAAAGTTTATGGATAAAATAATGTGAACAGAAAAAAGCAATATCTAAAATAAAGCACAATATTTAGTTTGTACCTTTTCTAGTTTCTCAAATCCATCATGCCAGAACCTAAAGAAGCATTTACCAGTAAATAAAAAAGGTCAGTTAATACTCCTGTTTCTTCACCTAAGAGAAAGCCCTGCTTTTAATCTGACATCATTTCATTAGAAGTGTTCAAAAATGTCTCTGAAATGACAAATAGGATGAGATTAATTGTCCATAGGTGAGAGGGTCTATTTCTACACATCCAATTCAATTCCATTGGTCAGTTTGTGTATTTTTATGCCAGTACCATGCTATTTGGACTACTGTAGCATTGTAATATGCTTTAAAGTCAGGTAGTACGAGAACTCCCATTTCATTTCTTTTTCTCAAGATATTTTTAGTTATTAGGGGCATGCTACCCTTTCAAATAAGTTTGGTTGTTGGTTTATATATTTCTGCAAAGTAAGTTGTTGGGATTTTAATTGTTATTGCCTTGAATCTATACATCCATTTGGGTAGAATTGATAGCTTAGCTAGATTTAGTCTTTCAATCCATAAGCACAGCACTTCATTTATTTTGGACTTCTTTGATTTCTTTTAGCAATTGCTTGTAGTTTTCCATGTATAGATAATTTTTGGCCTTGATTCAGTTCATTCCTAAATATTTGATTATTTTGGTTGTTTTTGTAAATCAGTTGTTTTCTTGATTTCCTCCTCAGATTACTCATTGCTGGTATATAGAAGCACAACTGATTTTTTGCATGTAGATCTTGTATCCTGCCACTTTGCTGTATTCATTTTTAAGCTCTAATAGGTTTACTGTAGATTTTTCAGGATTTTCTACATATAGTATTATGGCATCTGCAAACAGTGAAAGTTTTACTTCTTCTTTTCCAATTTGGATGCCTTTTATTTTATATTTTTCTAGCTTAATTGCTCTAGCTAGAATTTCCAACACACTGTTGAATAACAGTGGTGACAGTGGGCATCGTTGTCTTTTTCCTGATCTTAGAGGGGAAGCTTTCAGTCTTTCCCCATTCTATATGTCATTAGCTATAGGTTTTCATATATTTTCTTTTTTCATGTTGAGGAAGTTCCCGTCTATCTCTATCCTTTGAAGTGTTTTCATCAAGAAAGGATGCTGAGTTTTGTCAAATGCCTTTTCTGCAACAGTAAAGATGATCATATGGCTTTTCTGCTTTGATTTATTGATGTGATGTATTACATTAATTGATTTTCCTGTGTTGAACCAGCCTTGCATACCTGGAATAAATTCCACTTGATCATGGTGTATGATTCTTCTAATGTGCTTTTGGATTTGATTTGCTAGCATTTTATTGAGGATTTTTGCCTTTGTATTCATTGAAGAGTTTGGTTTGTAATTTTCTTTTTTCGTAGTATCTTTTTCTGACGTTGATATTTGGGTGATGTTGGTTTCATAGGATGAGTTAGGTAGCTTGCCCTCCTCTTCAATTTTTTCATAGTGTTTGAGCAACATTGGTACTAATTCTTTCTTGAATGCTTGGTAGAATTCACATGTGAAGCTATCAGGTCCTGGATCTTTCTATTTGGGGCGCTATTTGATTACTGACTCAATTTCTTTACTTGTGATTGTTTTTCTTTTCTTTTTTTTTTTCTTTTGAGGTCATCTATTTCTTCTCAAGTCAAGGTTAGTTATTCATGCTTTTTTAGTAAGTTGTTAATTTTGTCTACATTTTCTAGTTTTTCAGCACATAGTTGCTCAAAGTGCCCTCCTTTTATCTTCTTTATTTCTGTTGTGTCAGTAGTTAGGTCCCTGTTCTCATTTCTGATTTTATTTACTTGCATAATCATCTCTCTCTCTCTTTCTCTCTCTCTCTCTTTGTCAGCCTAGCTATAGGTCCTTCAATTTTGTTGATTTTCTCAAAGAATCAACTTCTGGTTTTGTTGCGTTTCTCTATTGTTTACATGTCCTCAATTTCATTTATTTCTCTTCTGATCTTTGTTGTTCCTTTCTTTTTGTTTGCTTTGGGGTTAGTTTGCTGTTCTTTTGTTTCTCCAGGTGAACAGTTAATTCCTTGGTTTTTGCTTTCTTCTTTTTTTAATATAAGCATTTAGGACAGATTTCCCTCTCAGTACTATCTTTGCTGCATCCATATGTTTTGATATGTTCTGTTTATATTTGCCTCAAGATGTTTACTTATTTCTCCTGTAATTTCTTCCTTGACCCACTGGTTGTTGAAGGGTGTATTGGTTAGCCTCCATATATTTGTGAATTTTCTGGTCTTCCATCTGTTATTGATTTCCAACTTCATTCCTTTATAATCAAAAAAAGTGTTTTGTATAATTTCAATCTTTTTAAAATTTATCGAGACTTGTTTTGTGACCCAATATGTGATCTATTCTGAGAATGATCCATGAGCACATGAGAAAAATGTGCATCCTGCTGTTGTGGGAGGTAGTGTTCTATAAATGTCTGTTGAGTCTAGTTCATTTATCATATTACTGAACATGTCTGTTTCCTTATTGATCCTCTGCCTAGATGTTCTATCCGTTGATGAAAGCAGTGTATTGAAGCCTCCATCTGTTACCATAGAGGTGTCTATTGCTCCCTTCAGTATTGTTAGTGTTTGCCTCAGGTATTTTTGGGCACTGTGGCTTGGAGCACAGACATTTATGTTTGTTATGTCTTCTTGATGAATTTTCCTTTTATTAATACCTAGAGTCCTTCTATATCTCTTTTAACTGTTTTACATTTGAAGTCTAATTAGTCTGATATTAGTGTATCTACACCCACTCTTTTCTGGTTGTTGTTTGAGTGAAATATCATTTTTCCCTCTTTCACTTTCATCCTATTTTTGTCCTAGTGTCTAAATGCTGTTTAGATAGCATTTAGATGGGTCCTGTTTTCTAATTCATTCTTCCAGTCTATGTATTTTGATTGGGGACTTTAATTCATTAACAGTTGTAATAACAGTTGATGTTATTACTATAGTAATAACAGTTGATGTTATTACTATAAAGGCAGTATTTTCATCTACCATTTTATCCCTTGGATTTTATATATTGTATCTTTTTTTCTCTCTTGCTTTTTACCTTCCTGATAGTCTTCATGCCTACACTCTTCTCCAAACTTCTCTCTCCTGTTTTTTCCTGTCTGCCTATAGTGTTCCCTTTAGCATTTCTTGTATTACAGGCCTTTTGTTCAGAAACTCTCTCAAGTGTTGCCCTATATAGAATTCTTGATTGGTGGTTTTTCTCTTTCACTATCTTGAATATGTCATACCACTCTCTTCTCACCCCCATGGTTTCATCTGAGAAATCACACATAGTCTTACTGAACTACCATTTGTTGTGATGAATTGCTTTTTTTCTTGCTCCTTTCAGAATTCTCTTTGTCTTTGATATTTGACAGTCTGATTAGTAAGAACTTGGAGTAAGTTTATTTGGATCTATTTGGTTTGCAGTATACTGTACTTCTTGGATCTGTAGTTTTATGCCTTTCGTAAGAGATGGGAAATTTTCCTCCATTGTTCTTTCTTCCCCTTTTCCTTTCTCTTCTCTCTGGGACATCCATAATATGTATATTTGTGCACATCATGTTATCATTCAATTTCCTGAGACCCTGCTTATTTATTTTCTTCATTCATTTCCTTATCTTTTCTTTTGTGTGTAAGATTTAAGATGTCCTGTTCTCTAGTTCACTCATTCTTTCTTCTGCCTCTTTACATTTCTTTGGTAACTCTCCATTTTGTTTTTTGTCGTTTTATCTGTGCCTTTCATTCCCATAAGTTCTGGAATTTTTCTTCAAACTGTTAAGTTCTTTATATTTTCCCAATGTCTTCTTTTATCCTTTATCTCTTTTGCCAGCTGTTCCCTCAGCTTGTTGATCTGATTTCTGATGTGACTTTGCATGTCTGTTTGAACATCCTTCCTTACTTATTTCAACTGCTGCATCTTGTTTGAAATTCTAGTTTGTTCCTTTGACTGGGCCATGTATTCATTTTTCCTAGTATGACTCGTAATTTTTGCTGTTATTTAGACACGTGATTTCCTTGATTAGTTTATTTTAGAAGTAGTTTTCACTCTTTTACCTGGGATTTCTTGTTGGGTGTCTTGTTCTCAATCTGTTATTTGGTGTTCAGTTCAAACTTACTCAGTACCTCAAGCATAGCTTCTTTTTAACTGCTCAGAATTTTTCAGCTCTTGAATTTCTGGTTCTTGTCCTGCCTATATGTACCTCTTTTTGAAGAAGGTCTCCCCAGATATTATTGAAATCCATCAGATTTTCCTATACTGGACGGGCCCAGGTCTCAGGGGGAGGGTGGAGTCAGTTTCAAATTTTCCTGAGGATGAGACCCAGCAGGTTGCCAGAATTTCCTATGAAGCCTCTAGATTCTATGCTTTTACAATTCTCACCCAGTTATGTGGTTCTTTTCGGCCCACAGCTCCCCACCAGCATAAAATATGCAGTGCCTTTAATTGACAGACCCTCATTACCAGGGGCATGGTTGAGACAAAGAATGGGGTAGAGGACAGGCTTAGGTTGCTTGTGTTTTCCAGCATTGGGGCCTGAATTTCTTGAAAGATGATCATGACTGGAGTTATGTTCCACTCCCACCCCTGCTTTTTGAGGAAGATACACCCTCTAGAGAATTACTTCCCCCATTTAACTCATTACTTTGTCTCTCAGACATGGTTTAACTCAGCCCTGCTTAGAAAGGAAAATAACTGAAGCTTTCTCTAATGAGTTACTGTGACTAATTTTTAAAAAGAAAAAAACAGAAAAAGAAAAAGAAATCCTTTTTCAGAGTCAGACCCCAGCCCCAAAGTTTTGTCAGTCAGGCTGGAGTTGTTACCCAGGACTGTGCCTCTAGAGTAATCAGAGCCAATGCAAAAATTATCCATCTTCTTTCTTTTCTTATTTAATTTCATTTTTTTTCTATCAGCCCCACCACCATTCTGCTGGAATTTAAACATCAATTGGAGCGTGACTGAGTTATTTTCCCTTGCTTCCAGTAGAGACCCTTTAGGAAATCTTCTCTTTCACCTGACTACTTTTTTCTCTCAGACGTTCATTAAGTCTGTCTGTCCCTGGGAACAGGGCCAAAGCCTGAGACTGCCCACAGTTCTATCTAATGGACTGTTAAGAAATTAAAAAAAAAAAGAAAAACAGGGAGAAAAAAATCATTTTTAGAGCGAGACTCCAGTCCCCCAGGTTTGCCAATCATGAGTCAGAGTTGGAACCTGACTCTATGTGCCCCTTTTATTTCCTTGTGGCCCAGCTCTTTTCCAGTATTTTAAGCTCAGCCAACTCAAAAACGTCTTTTTTTTTTTTTTTTCTTTTTTATCTGTCTGTCCTGCCCCCTCTCTGCGACTTTGAAAATTCCCAGTTCCTTCATGCTTGCTCCAGGTTTATTGTGGTCAGAGCTTGTATTCAGCAGTCCAAATTTATTATTTGTTTCCACAATTAGAGCTTGCTTGAGCTACCTTCCTTGCTCCTAGTAGAGAGTGCTTCTTTTTCCCTCAAGGACCCAGCATCAAGACAGACTGCCATGGCCTTGGTAGACAGGTGTCAGCCTCCATGGCTTGGGAGACTTACAGTTTTGCATGTCATTTTCTCCATTCCAACCATTTCAGAATGGTTGTGCATCTGGTCACTGAAGTACCCCAAACAGTTGTTAAAGACACTTCCTAGCTATCTACTAGCTGTCCTAGAAGACTAAATCCACACCTCACTATGTGATCATCTTGCCCAGCGTATTAAATTGGTATTTTGTTTTCAATTAATCACAGCAATAGAACATCAGAAATTTTTTTAAAAATAAGCATATACAGTGATTTTTTTCTAGAATGCTGGTACCAGGAGGATGTTTTCCTTTGACTATTGCCATGAATTGCTAATTGAGAGAATTAGCGATTCCTTAAATTGTGGTTCATAAAGTTTAAAATAGAATAGAGAAATCGTCATTTTGAAGAATAGTGAAAATAGGTTCATTAGGGGTAATATGCCTTACAGAGATGACAGTGGCTTAAGCACAAAAATGAAACATGAATAATAACTTATAACATGTGAGAGAAGAAAACATGCCCACTTCCTTAGAGTCCAGAAATAAACCCTTACAATCATAATCATTGTTGGCCATTCTGTGTCTCTTGCATTTCTCCATGAACTTTCCCTAATAAGTCTCCACATTTCATTTTTGCTATTGTGAGTATTAACTGGGAAAGTTCAGTGATGATTTGTATACTTCTTCTTTCTTAATATAGTATTTTATATATAGTCTTTTAAATTTCTTCTATGCATGTCTTTAGCTGCATCCCCTATGTGTTGCTGTATTGTATTATATTTTCCTATATTGCAAATGATTTTCTTATTTATGTTGTGTTTTTTTTTTTTTGGTGACCCATAGGTTATTGAAGAGTGCATTGTTTAACATCCACATATTTAAGAATTTCTGTTTTCTATTTGTCATATTTGATTTCTAATTTAATTTATCTCCATTCTTATTAGGGAGCATGCTGGTATGATTTGAATCCTGAGGATGGTTTTATCTTTAACATATGGCCTGTCTTTGAGAAAGTGCTGTGTGTGCTTCAGAGGAATGTGTATTTTATTACTCTTTTGTGAAATATTCTATATAATTCTGGTAGGACTAGATTCTTTTTAGTGTTTTCAAGTCTTCTATCTCATCGTTGTTTTTTTGCCTAGTTGCTCTAACCATCTTTGAAAGTGGGATAATTGAAGTCTCTAAACATTCTTTTCAGTATAATTTTCCCCTGTAATAATGAAAGCACTTTTTCCTCTAGTTTTTCATTATGTCATTCTTTCAAGATAAATACATATTTTCTAGTGCACCATGTTTATTTCCTTGTTTTTCATTGGCTTTTTTTCTTTTGAGTAAATTTCTTAATGATTGTCCTAAGGATTACAATTTGCATTGTAACTTAAAATGATCTTGTTTGATTACAACTAACTAAGTTTCAGGTCTGTACAGAAACTTTGCTTCAATACAGATCTGCTCTCTCTTTTTCCTTTGTGCTAATACTGACTATATATATTACATATTTGTTTCTTATTAATTTTTAATGAACATTATTGTTTTGTGCTATTATAATTTACATAAAATAAGAAATGAGTTACAAAGAAATGTATTTATATTGTCTCATATTTAGGTATGTATTTAAATATTATATTCCACATGGGTTAATTGAACAGTGTCACTTCATGATCAGCCGTTAGGTGGTAGTGGCATCTGCATTTCTGCTCAGGGTTGAAGTGCTCCTGCTGGGACCTGCAATGAGTCACAAGTTCTAACCAGATTGCACAGAGAGCTCTAATAGAGGGAAACTTACATTGGCTCATTTTCTACTACCTACATCAATATCAGTAGTCTTACAGTTAGAGGAGCAAAATTTTCAGAATAATCATCCACTGTCCTAAATACCACCAAATGTTATTCTCCCCCAACAAATCCTAATTCTCATATAGGTGGGGTGACCCCAAGGGCTTAAATCAATGTAATTTTTATGAGATTGGCTATGCTAACATGTTCCTATGATGATACATTTCACTGGAAGATCAAATTAGAACTTGAGAGGTTAGGCACCGTAAATTTGAAGCAGATATCCCAGGTTGGACATATGCGGGTCAAGTAAATAGAAACATGTTTCCTGTACTTAAGAAGGTGAAAATAAATGGAGCTACCTGCCGCGTCCTCTTTTTCCTCCCTGGTTTGACACGGTTCCCTGGAAGGAAGGGCGGTGGCAAGGCCTTCAATGCCCCAAAAGAGGACGAGGCATAAAATGGTGTAATAGAAAAATACTGGGATTAATGACACTAATTGCGTGTTTCTTGTTGCTGGTTGTGCTCCAAGCATTATATCAAAACGAATCAGAAAGCAAAAAATTTTGTATTAAGAACTGGAAAAAATGATACAAATTATACAAATTGCAAAACCTTATTAATGACTGTTTGGGAAAAATTAGGTTGGGATACCCCCATTAAGCAAGTCATGCTGCACATGCAGCAGGCAGAAGTGCTTTTAGAACAAGTCACAGAAAAGTGCCCCATAGAGAGTAAACAATTACAATTAAAAAACCCTGCATTGAGCCATCCTAGAAATTTACTCCCCACCACGGTGCCAGTCCATTGCTATAAAACAATAAAAAATCTAAGTAAACAATGTAACCTTTTAATCAAAACAAGCTAACCTTTAACCAGATTAAAATAGGTCTTGACATATTGCCTCACCTGTAGAATAATAGGAAAAGAAAGTCTAAACTCAGAAAACTGCAAACACAATGTCTGCGGTTTAAGCCAATATCTTGCTGCTATTAAAATCTTGTGTAAATTTTCCTAAGAAAATCAGAACGTGTACTTTCGCTTTGCTTCCCTGAACCTGTAACTTTACCTAAAAATGTAAGCCATGACACAACCATGATCCTGTGATACCTGTTTCTTTGCCAAGAATAAGGGTATAAAATCAGTTAAGCAAAAATAAATCTAAGCATCTCTTCTCAGAGGAAAATTCTCTAAGCTGTCTCTTGGTGTTCTTCTCGCGCCGACGACCCTCCACACCTTCAAGCCCGTTCCCTCTGCTGCGGCTGGACCGCGGCAGCTACCAATAATAATGGATAAAACAAGATTTAAGATATAATTTATCTATGGATATATTCACTTAAGAGAAATATAAGCATTTTTCTTTACTTAATTGATATCCATGAAGAATATCTTGTACATAATATCCACTGTCCTTTCAAAAATTTGACTTATGTCAGTGCTGAATAAAAGCCTTAGTGTTATCATTCTCAGCATCACTGCATTTGAATAACTGAGATATGGGAGAGTGGTTGTGTTTACTAAAATTCTTGGAGGATGGTCTTTTCTTCAAATGTGAATCACCTCATGGAATATTTGGGTACAACAAAATGAGCAGTTGTTACATCCATCCATTAACTGCTTTGGAGCTATTGCTTAACTTTCTGAAAACATGAAATGCTTTGGAAATCATTTTATGAGTGTTGATTAACAAGAAAGGGCACAGAAATTGGGTAACCGAATACAAAAAGGACACTGATGCCTGGGAGATTACTGTCTTTCTCATTTGAAAAAGCTATTTGGACAATAAAGAAATAATTCAATGAGTAAATGAACACAAAACATATCACCAGGCAAAGGACAGTTTACATGGCTCTTGTTTCTGGGGAACACTTCTGTTTATGTTTGCTTCTATGTATTTGCCATAAAATTTTCTGGTGCCTGCACAAGAGAATAACTATATAAACACTGGCCAATATCATGAAGAATGGAAAGAAAATTTCCCAGAAAAGCATGCAAGTTACAAAAATAACATTTATAACTGGTGAGATTCAATATTTCATAAAAAATCCATGTTGACCTGAAGTGTAATTTTTGTTGCTGTACTCTCAGTAATGACGTGAATATTGATTATTCATGTTGAGGGCCCAGAAGAAGGAAAAGGAAGGGTACATGAAAATGGTTGCTCTGAGTTTGGGCCATGCCCATCTACCATTGTTGGGACGGATGATGATGGCTTGGGTTATGCTCAAGAGACAGGTTGTGTAATGGAGCCCCACGATTGACACTGTAAATGTATATCACTGCCTTACACCCAACATCATTCAGTGTATGTTTAATTCCAAACGTGAACATACTTTCTGGGATTCCTTGAGAAGTTATAGTAAGCAGGTTAGCAAAAGTTAGCTGTGTGAGGATCTTATTTGTGGAACTTCTCTGAGAAGGCTGGGTGAAGGAGAAGGAGGAGCTCACCATGAGTACAGGGTGTTCCCTAGGATTCCAACGCCAATTTAAGAGAGGAAGACAATTCCGAAGATCATGTCTTTTGAAAGCATCTCCTCGTGTCTTTCTTAGCGGTAAAACAAAAGCCCATATGCATAAAAATATAGAGAGAATTAATCACAGTCTATTAAAGCTCAGAAACAATGATAATAACACCTTCTAGTGATGTCAGCTTTGCCCAATGAAGAGACAAATTTCTAAATAATATGAAATAGTGAGCCACATGCATAGGAATGGTTCTGCAGTAGTGGTGTGATTATTATTAGACATAGTTACTAAAGTTTAGAAAGAATTAGTTTCACGCTTCCCTTTCTTTATTTGAAAGGGAATAAATAAAGATATGGGAGATATGGGAGAGTGGTTGTGTTTACTAAAATTCTTGGAGGATGATCTTTTCTTCAAATGTGAATCACCTCATGGAATATTTGGGTACAACAAAATGAGCAGTTATTACTTCCATCCATTAACTGCTTTGGAGCTGACTATTGCTTAACTTTCTGAAAACATGAAATGCTTTGGAAATCATTTTATCAGTGTTGATTAACAAGAAAGGGTCTTTCTTTTTAGAATAATTACTTTTTAGCAGAGGAGATGTGGAAAATGTAGTATAAGGTAAAAATGTTAAAAATTCATCAATCAGTTGTATAGAATAAGCATAAGAAAATGCCATGTAAAGAATATGCCTTCAACATTTCTCATTCTTGCTTCATGTAGAAGTTTATTGTATGTTCAATTACGTACCCCCCATTTTCAATTAACATTATAACAAAGGTTATTTTTAATAAGAAGTTATTTCACACCACAATTTCTATATCTAAAAATTATTTGCTATGGTAATGTTGCAACATTTATAACAGCATTTCCTTTTCTTGAAGCCATTTCCTTTCCTTACAATATGTGCTGATGTGATCAGCTTAATCATCCATGACACCAGTCGTCATTTTTTCTCCAAAAAATTTATCCCAAAGTAAACCTCCTTTATTAAATATTTTAGTGTCCAAACTAACTTGAATGTTACCAACACTGAATATGATAAATGTTTAACCTTTTCACAATATGTAGATGACATAATATTTGCTGTTGTAACTTGGAGGCATGTAATTCTGAATTAGGAAGAATTTTCAAATATTTTTTCTCCCATTCACTTTTCTCTATAATTAACAATTCATACACTTGCCAAAAAATGCCATAATACAATAACAAACAAGAAACTCTAGTAAAGGTGAAATGATTTTTATGAAGTGTTTATAAAAAATTTACAATTATTTTTCTCTTTTATATGTATTTTCTCATTTTTGTGTACTTTTACAGGTTAATAGATATTACTTATAAGAAATATGGAAAGAAACAAATATGGTCAAATTTTTAAAGAGCCAAATCTAATGTAGACTAAACTAAACATTTTGTCATATCACATTCTTCCATTTCAGTTAAGGAAATAAGTTCTGCACAATAAAGAAATTTGAGAAATAAAAACCAGTATTATTTATTTAGTATATTTAACCCAAATATATCCTGAATTTATTTTGATACTCTGTGGGTACTGAACTGTAGTATATATTATACTCTTACTCACAGTATCAATTCAGCTACAGGAAAATAGGTATAGCCAAGAATAGGAATGTGTGTAAGCATTCACAAAGTGAAAACATATCTTGAAGATCCCTGTAACTTGTACTTTAATAATATTTTAAATAAAATATTTAATATAATCAGTAAAATAGCAAATTGCTAAGTAAACCCATGGATTGGAGGGAATTTGTAAATGAAATGTAGAATTTTGTTAATTGATTGAAAATAAAATACAACATTTCAAAATTTTTTGATTCAGCTAAAGCATGGTTTAGAAAGGAATTTATAGCATGTAATATAAATATTAGAAATTAATAAAACTATGAAGTTGTTGGGAATTGCATTATACCTACCACAAAATCAGGTTCAGATCCCAGGCCCTGGTACTGTGAATGTGTACTCATCTGTAAATAAATGTTTTGAAGCTTTTATTAGTTAAGGTGTGCCCAAACTAAACAGGGATGCACATTAACCCAAGATGGGAAAGGTCTTTATTGGCAAAGGGATTGGAAAGGACAAAGAGCACCACAGGTCATGAACTCGAAAGTCCCTGGAATCAGAGGAGAAAGGGGAAGACATCAACAAGTGCATTAGCATGTGCCACAAAAGCCAAGGACCAGTGATGGCTAGTACCCAGCCCTGAAGCACAAGTCTTCAAGGAGAAAGCATCGCCTTGCCAACCCTTCAAGTGTGCACTTCTTTTACCCTAAAAGCCAGGGTATTTCTTTTACAAATGGAGAAACTAATAGGAAAATCAATCACAGAAGCTGCATATTGAAAGGAAAGGAAAAAGAAGGTTCCATATGAACTAATACACAAATAAGTGTTAGCATGACACAAAAGAAGACGGAAGACTTCATAAAGATTAGAACATACATCATGATACTGAAAACAGGAGGAAACTAGTGGAAGTCAGTGAATAAATAGTTGTTACTTTGAGAATATACATAAAACTATACATTTTGAGTCAGGATAAGGAAGAAAAAGAGTAAACATAGTATTCTAAAAAAATTAGAAAACAATGCAAAACAGGTGGTTCGAAAAGATGACTAAATTAAACACCTCTAGTCAAGCTAGTCAGGAAAAGAAGAAAGAAGACACAAAATCCTAGTGCCACTAACAGAGGAGGAGGCATCACTACTGATGCCTGAGACATTGGGAGGATACAGTGGAATACAACAAATAACTCTGTTCACATATATTTGATAAATTAGAATAAGTAGCTTTAAACTTGAGAGACACAAACCAGCCATACTCAGAAAATTTGAAAACCTGAAACCCCTAATATATTAAAGGAATTGAGTATGTAGTTGAAACTTCTACAGGAGAAAACTACAGACCCAAATTGTTTCCCTAGCTTCCCAGCTGTATACTAAACATTTAAGGAGTCAATTATATGTATTTCTACATGTTGTTTTCCAGTTCGAAGAGGACAGAAAACTTGAAAATTGATTTCATGATGCCATCATTGCTCTAATCCCCAATCAAACATTTGAATAACTTTGAAAGGAAAACTATACCAACAGCTTTCATAACAATAGATTAAAAATACTTCCACACAGCAATTATAATCCAGCAAAATATACAAAGTTAATATATAATTATTAACTGTGTTGCATTCCAAGAAGGCAAGTCTACTTAAAATTTTAAATATCAAACAATATGAAGAAGGAATCAAACCTGAGGAAGTTGTGACCACCACCAAGTATACACATATAGAAAAGAACAGACAGATTATTCGCGGAAATAAGGGCTAGAAAATTCCCAAATTTAATGAAAGGCATGTATATGTACATGCAAGTTGCTCAGTGAATTTGAACAGGATATGCACAGTAAGTATATCTACACCATTGCATAATATAATTAAACTGCTGAATGCTAAAGATTAAAAGAGAATTCTGACAACCATAAGAGGGAAACACTACATCAAATACACGGGAGCTTCAATAAGATTAAGCGCTGATTTGTCATCCGAAACCATAGAGGCAAGAAGGAAATGGCATGCTTATTTAAATGCAGAAATCAGAAAATGGCCAAGCAAGAATTCTTTATGTGACTCTCTGTCTTCCAAAAATGAGATAATCAAAAGGTGAGGGAATTCATCACCACGAGACTGGCCCTAAAAGAGAACTTAAAGAGAGGTGCTACATATTGAAAGGAAAGGAAAATAGGCAGTAGATGGCAGACACATGAATAAATAAAGATCTCCAGCCAGGGAAACAGTAAGTGTAAATATAAATGCCAGTGCTAGTATACATTTGGTTTGTAACTCCACCTTTTTCTTCCTACAGGAACTAAAGGTAATGCAGAAAATGCAATGATAAATCACTGGCTTTGGACTCATAAGTAGCCATGTAATTTGTGACAAGAACTGTAAAGAATGGTGGAGAGAAGAGTTTAGAAACATGATTTGGGTACAGCATTGTGTTGTGTACCAACACAAGTTGCTATCAAAGCAAATGAATTAGAATATTAAATTTCAGCTAAGTGGTAACTCCAAGAAAAGATTAAAGAATATTCAATCTCATAGGGAGAGAAAGTAAACTGCTGAATTCCAGGTGTCGGTACAGAGAGAATGAGGAGATGACACATAATGAGCTTGTAGGCATAGGTCTATGGAGCAGAATAGAGAACCTTGAAATACAGCCACGTGAGTATTGCCGAGTGATTTTTAGCAAAGACACAAAGACAATTCAGCAAGGAAATGACAGCACATTCAATAAATGGAGTTGGATGAAAGTTGGATGAAACTATAAGAAAAGTGAAACTCAACATATTCTTCATACCTTACTAAAAAGTAACTCAGAAAAGATGATAGACCTATATAAAAGCAGAAAAATTATAGTAGAAAATATAGGAGGAAATGGCATGACATATGAGTTGCAAATGAGTTTACAGACATGGCATAAAAAGATTTGATTAGGAAATTGCTCAGTTTGGACTTTATCAAAATTATAACATCTTCTGTGATAGACACTATTAGGAAAATCAAAATAATCAATACACCAAAGTAAACGATTGTGAAAAATTCAAATGAGACATTTCTCCAAAGAAGTAATACAGACAAGAAATTAGCTCATGGAAATTTGTTCAATATCATTTATCATTAGAGTACTGAAAAATTAAAACCACAGTGAGATATCACTACACACCTAGCATAATGGCTAAAATCCAAAACATGCATTGGAATAGTCCTCAGCAATAAAAAGGAATGAGCTATCCATTTACCTAAGAACAGGAGTGAAAGTCTTACATGTATTTTGTTATTTAAAAGAAGCCAGACAGACCCAAAAACAAATAAGATGATTCAATTTATATGTCATTCTAGAAAAGGTAATACAGGAAGAGAAACCAAATCATTGGTTTCCAGGCTTTGAGGAAGGAAGGAATTTCTCACTACAAGGGGATCATACAAGGGAATTTTTAGAGTAATGTTCAGTGTGGTACTGGGGTTGGTGGACACCTCCTTTCATGGATATGTGAAAACACATAGGTTCACACATCAGAAACAGTGATGTTTTACATAAGCAAATATTAGAAGCCAACCACTGTGACCAGGGATGCTTGATAGGGATACAGGCTGCAAAAAACTAACAAAGATGCAGTAAAAATGGATGGGCCAGATCACTGAAGAAGTTGGGCAAAATGTACTAAGTAGGTTTATTACACGGTTATTTTACTATAAATTGTAGAGCTGAAGACAAAAAGCACTATACATAAACACAGTATTCTAGTTGGTAACTTTAAATAGCTGACCCTAGTTTTCTTATTATCATAGAAGGAAATAACAAATGAACAACGTAGGAAGACTAGAATGAATCAGGATTTCTGGATTAGAGGCAGAGACATGGGATGCAGTCCAGTGTGTGTGTATATATATATATATATGTGCACATGGAATACACAAATATGAAGTCATACATATATATACCATATAACTATAAATTTTAAAATATGTGATGACACCACAGTAGAAACAACAGACCCATTTCACAAGTCATGGCTTCGTAATACCTTATTGAATAAAATTAACCAGAATTCCTTGCAAAAATGACCACATCTAGTACTGACTTAGTAAAAAAAAGGTAATGAGCATGCAGTACCTTGCAGTGACAGAAAGTAAAGAAAGACCCCAAAACAAATGTTTGCACTATGTCAAAACACCAGAACAGCCACCTGTAAGAGCTCTGAGAGGTCAAATCCAGAACAAATTATCAACAAGATAAGAACATAACTGTGGATCATACCACAAAGAATAAAATTAATATCCATGAATATATCCTATAAAAATGAATGCCTGTATAAATAAATATTTAGGGGAATAAGGCAACTCTCCCTTTCAGATGAATTTCAAATAACATGGGTGGATACGGGCCCTGAACATTAGAGTTTGATTTATTTCCTCTTGAGTGTGAGCTGGATTTAATGCCTCTTGGAATGAAAATAGGCTAAAATAGGAACTTAATGGTGGAGAAGTTGAAAACTGTACTTCAGCCAAGTGATTAATGTACCATCAGAATAACAGTAGATACTGGAGTCCTGTAGCCCCTTGAAATGATGCAATGATAACGCTTCACCTCCTCATTCAATACCAGTCACCCAGTCTAACCATGAGAACATTGCAGACATTCTACAGGGCAGGCTACAGAATACCTGACCAGGACTCTTCAAAATTGTCAGGATAATAAATGAGCAGGGACGTCTGAGAACATTTCACCCAGACCAGAGAATCTAAAAATTCATGATGATGCAATTCAGTGTTCCGAATGGTTCCTAGAACAGCAAAAGGTCATTAGTGGAAAATCCTGAGAAATCTGGTAAAGTCTGGGTTAGGTTAATAGAGACAGTACCAATGTATGATTCTCAGTTTTGATAAATAAACCATGGACATATTTGTTGTTAACATTAGAGAAATAGGAATAAACAGTGAAAGGAACATCTCAGTGTATTTACAACTCTTTCATAAATCTAAAATTCTTCAAAATTAAAAGATTATTTAAAAGATAAAGCTCAATACAAAATAGAGCAAAATCAAGGTATGCACAAAAATTCATAGTCATGAAAGAAAAATTTTTTGAGTTCCTGTGGAAAAGAAAAAATATTGGTGGATGAAAATGACAGGAATCATTTATGTATACATAAAATCTGACACTACACTATAAATATTGAGGGGATCCAGAAAAGGAAAAAAGTCAATCAAACAAATAATATGAACCTCTAAACCCAAATTTCTTCCTCTATTTAGAGGAAATGCTTCCATAGCAAACCTTTGCTTTTTTAAAATGATGAACATCAGGGAAATGTGTTATGTAATTAACATGTTTCAGTAACTTATGAAAGTTTAATTTATTTGGGACAAATAATCTATAAGGAACCATAGACTAGCACTATATTCAAATTCAGGAATTGATGAAAATTAATTGTGAGATCTAAAAATGTCTACTTATTGATTGACATCTTTGTGTAAAGATGAGGAAGTATTAAATAGCAAGAAAGAAGTTGAAAAAGTAAGATAACTTTAGAAAATATTAAAAGTAGGAAAAAATGTGAACAGAAAAGAAATATCTAAAATAAAACCTAGTATTAAACTCACACCTATAACCTATATTTGTTTGTTGAGGTCATTTGAATTTTTATTACCAGGGGATGTTTGTGTGTGTGTGTGGTAGTAGCTTCATTTGGTTTTGATATCAGGGTAATACGGGCCTTGTAAAATGAGTGGAGGTATGTTCCCTCTTCTACTATATTTTAGAAGAATCTGAGAATGAGCATTAATTCTTCTTTAAATATTTCATGTACTTCAACAGTGAATTCATCTGAGCCTTTATTTTATTTTGTGGGAAAATCTTAATTACTAACCAATTCCTTTACTGGTTATAGGTGCAGTGAGATTTTGTGTTTTTTCTCAAGTCAGTTTTTGTAGTTGTACCTTTCAACAGAGTTTTCTATTTCATCAGAGCAATTTGTTGGCATGCAATTGTTCATTGTATTCCCTTAGAAATTTTTAAAGGCCTTTTTTTGCATGTATGCTGTATGGCAGGGCCACATTTCCTTCTTTTTCCATAGGGGTATCTGGTTCTTGCAGCATCATTTGTTGAATTTTTGTCTGATTGTTTTTATTTCTTTTTTGTTTGTTTGTTTGCTTGCTTGTTTTTTTGGGGGGGAGTGCATGGGCTGGTAATCGAACGTGCGTTGTCCTGCATGGCAGGGGAGAATTCTACCACTGATCTAACCTAGCACATTCATCCCTTATAATTCTTTTCACCCTGTAAGGTCATTAGTGATTTACGCACTTTCTTTCCAGCATTGGTAATGTGTTCCTTCTCTCTTTGTTCTTGGTTAATCTAGCTAGAGTACTTATAATTTTGCATCTCTTTTTATCATTGTCTTTTTGTCTTTAAGGTTTATTGATTTTCTATATATTTTTCCATTCTCTTTCTTTTATATTCTCTAAACTTTATTATTTCCTTGTTTATACTTGCTACTGGTTTCATTTTTGCTATTATGCATATTAACTGGGAAAGTTCAGTGACTGATTTATATAGTTCTCCTTTCTTAATTTAGTCTTTTATATTTGTAAATTTCCACGATGTGTGGCTTTAGTTGCATCCCCTGTATGTTGCTATATTGTATTATATTTTCCTATATCACAAATGATTTAATTATTTATTTTGTGTTTCATTGATGACCCATAGGTTATTGAAGAGCATGTTGTTTGGCATCAACATATTGGAGAATTTCTACATTTTCCATTAATTATACTTGGTTTCTAATTTAATGTATCTCCATTGTTATCAGGGAGCATGCCCAAATGATTTGAATCCCGGGGCTTGTTTTATTCTTTAACGTATGGTCTGTCTTTGAGAAAGTTCTATATATGCTGGAGAGGAATCTGTATTTTGTTACTGTTTTGTGAAATATTCTGTATAATTCTGGTAGGTCTAGATTGTTTATAGTGCTTTCAGGTCTTCTGTATCATGGATGTTCCTTGGTCTAGTTGTTCTGCCCATCTTTGAAAGTGGAATATTGAAGTCTCCAAGCATTGTTTCAGTATAATTTTTCCGTGTAATAATGTAAGCATTTTTTCATCTAGCTCTTCATTATGCCACTCCTTCATTATAAGTACATATTTTCTACTGTACCATATTTTCTAGTGTATTTCCTTGTTTTTCACCTTGGGTGTTTTTCTTTGGAGTAAATTTCCTAATGACTGTCCCCAGTATTACAATTTCATCTTAACTTAAAATGATCATGTTTGGATTAAAACCAACTCAATTTCAGGTCTAAAATAATATATTGTGTTTGGATTAAAACCAGCTCAGTTTCAGGTTTATACAGGAACTTTGCTTCAATACAAATCTGCTCCCTCTCTTTCCTTTGTGCTAATGTTGACATATAATTACATATTCATTTCTTATTAATTTTTAATGACCCTTACTGCTTTGTGCAATTTTATTTTACATAAAACAAGAAATGAGTTATGAAGAAATATATTGTTTCATGTTTAGTTATGTATTTAGCTATTATATCCCACATGGGTTAACTGAACAATGTCACTTCATGATCAGAATTCAGATGGTAGTAATATCCGGATTTCTGTTCAGGGTTAAAGTGCTCCTGCTGAAACTGGCAGGGAGTCACCCGATCTAACCAGCTTACAGAGAGAACTAACTGAGCTGCTAATAGTGGGAACCTTTTCCATTGGCTATTTTTCTTGTACGTACATCAATATTAATAGCCTTATACATAGAGGAAAAAGAGTTTCAGAATAATCATATACTATCCAGAATACCACCCAATATTGTCACCCTCTGGAATCCTAGTTCTCATATTGTTGGGGGTGACCCCAAGGGCTGAATCAGTGTCAAATTCATGAGCTTGGCAAGACTAATATGTTTCCGAGATGATACATTTCATTGGCAGATCAGATTAGTTACTTCACAAAGTTAGGTGCCTTAAATTTGAAGCAAATATCCCAGGTTGGACCCCATATGCAGGCCCAATGAAAGAAAAACATGTTTCCTTTACATATGGAGCTGAAAATAAATGGAGCTACCAATAAAGTTATTAAAAACATTACATAAGGAAATGAAGAAATAGAGCATACATGCCAAAGATTTGCTTTGAGAAAATTATCTAATTGCTATTTTTAAGTTTTATGAACATGTGGATCCTGATATACACAGAGAGGAGTAACTCAGACAATGCAGGAAAAGAAGGACGTAAAAAGCTCAGATCATCACACTCAGTTATAATATACAGGTTACACCATCCCAAATGATATTATGTTACAAATGGGAAATATTTTTAAATTAATTTAATCTCATTTGATTATATGTCTTATGTAAGCATAGGAAGAAAAAACCCTTCAAAGCAAAGTTTTCAATATATTGTTGTTTTTTTTTTTTTCAAGATTTCAGGCTCCTTGGTCCTTTTTGTTCTGATTAAGAAGAAAAGTCATTCACACCAGACACTATAAGTCATCAGTGAACTATTAGAGTATCTCCCTATGTTGCATCTTCCTGGAATGAAGTTAAATAGTAATCCAGCAAGATGAAAACCCACAATGCTTTTCAAGAACTATATTGTATTGTCATTTTTTCTTATGACACTAGGGACACTTTCATTTTGTAGTATTTTCAAAAGGAACATACCAAAATTGTTGGCCAAAACTATGGCTGTATGTGCCAACTTAAAATTAATCTGATATGTCATCTAATGAATGTTTGGTGTATTTCTGAGAATTAAGCTATTGTTTTCATCTCCCAATCTATCCATCTGCTTCTTCTAAGATGAAAGAACAGGCCCATAGTACCCTAACATGGGAAAACCAAGATTTAAGATACCAATTCACCTATGGATATATTCACTTAAGAGAAATAAATGCACTTTTGTTCTTTTTTATATCCATGAGCAAGATCTTCTATATAATATTCAGTCCCTTTCAAATTTGACATAACTCTGTGCTGGATAAAAGCCTTATTTTTTATTAATATGAGCCCCACCACAATTGAATAACTGAGATATGGGAGAGTGGTTGTGCTTACTGACATTCTTGGAGGTTGATCTTCTCTTCAAATGTGAATCATGTCATGGAATGTTGGGGTACAACAGAATGAGCAGTTGTAACACCCATCAATCAACTGCTTTGGAGCTGACTATTGCTTAACTTTCTGAGAACATGGAGTACTCTGGAAATTCTGTTATCAGTGTTGATAAACATGAAAGGGCACAGAATTGGGTAACCAAATGAGGAAAGGACACTGATGTCCTGGAGATTGCTGTTTTTCTGACTTGAAAAAGCTATGTAGACAATAAGGAAAGAATTAAATGAATAAAAGAAAACAAAAATTATCACCAGGCAAAGGACAGTTTGTGTGGCTCTTGCTTCTGGAGAACACTTCTGGATATACTTGCCCTTATGTATTTCCCGTAATATCTTCTGGTACCTGCACAAGAGAATAACTATGTAGACACTGGCCAACATCATGAAGAACAGAAAGAAAAGATCCCGAATAAGTATGCACCTTACAAAAGTAACATTTATGCCTTGTGTGGTACAATATTTCATAAAAAATCTTTGCCGACCTGAAGTGTAATTTTTTGTTGCTGTACCCTCAGTAATGACATGCAAATTTATTATCATGTTGAGGGCCCAGAAGAAGGAAAAGGAAGGGTATATGAAATTGGTTACTTTGAATTTGAGCCATGGCCATCTACTGTTGTTAGGTCTGATGATGATGGCTTGGGTCATGCTCAAGAGACAGGTTGTGCCAATGCTGATCCC
This sequence comes from Tamandua tetradactyla, assembly GCF_023851605.1. NCBI lineage: Eukaryota > Metazoa > Chordata > Mammalia > Pilosa > Myrmecophagidae > Tamandua > Tamandua tetradactyla. The sequence goes on from NC_135328.1 coordinate 6,077,731, forward strand.
ATGATTGACACTATAAATGTACATCACAATCTTACACCCAACATCATCCAGTATATGTTTAATTCCAAATGAGAACATCATTTCTGGGATTCCCCTAGTAACTATAGTAAGCAGGTTAGCAAAAGTCAGCTGTGTGAGGATTTTATCTGTGGATATCCTCTGAGAAGGTTGGGTGGAGGAGATATACAAGGTCACCATAAGCACCAGGGTGTTCCCCAGAACCCCAATGCCAGTTTGAGAGAGGAAGACAATTCTGAGGATCATGTCTTTCGAAAGCATCTCCACATCACTTTCCTAGCACTGAAACAAAATCCAAGAGACCCATATACATAAACTTATACAGAGGATTTGTCACAACCTACTGAAGCTTAGGAACAGTGACAACACATTCTAGAGTTATCAGCTTTACCCTGTGAAGAGACAAATTTCTAAATAATATGAAATAATGAGTCACATGCTTAGGAATGCTTTCTCTGGTAGTGATGTGATTAGTATTAGACATATTTGCTAAAGTTTAGAAAGAATAAGTTGCACACTTCCCTTTCATCATTTATGTAAATGAGGAGGTTAGACTGAACGACCAAATTATGATTGAACAGTGTTTATAATACACTTTACAGATATTGATTGAAATTTTACAGTGGAGGTTTTATAAACCTAACTATTTGTTAGTGGAAGAAATGTGGAAAAAGTAGTATCAAGGAAAAAAGTTTAAAAATATTCAATCAATTACAGAGAATAAGCATAAGAAGGTGTCATATTAAGAATATGCCATTCTCTGACATTTTCCATGTATGTTTCTTTATGTAGAAGTCTATTGTCTGTGTAATTATGTATATCCCCATTTTCAATTAACATTATAACTAAGGTCCTTTTTATGAAAGAAGCTAATTCTGACCATAATTTCAATATCTGAAAATATTTGCCATGCTAATATTGCAATATTTATCACAGCATTTCCTTTTCTTGAAGCCATTTCCTAAATTTCCTTACAATATGTGCTAATGTGATCAGCTTGATCATCCATGACACCAACACTATTTTTTCCCATAGAATTTATACCAAAGTAAACCTCCAATACTAAATATTTTAGTGTCCAAATTACCTTGAATCTTACTGGTATTGAATATGATACATGTTTAAATTTTTGAAAATATGGTGATGATGTAACTTTTGCTGTTGTAACTTGCAAGCATCTAATTCTGAATTAGGAGGAACTTTTAAATATTTTTTCTCCCATTCATTTTTCTCTATAATTAACAATCATATGCTAGCCTGAAAAAAAACAGAAACAAACAAGAAACTGTAGTGAGGATGAACTGACTTTTATTAAGTGTTTATAAAAAAATTATGATTATTTTTGTTTTATATGTATTTTCTCATTTTTGCATATTTTTATAGATTAATAGATATTATGTATAAGAAAAATGAAAATAAACAATATTGTCAAATTTTTAAATAGCCAAATCTAATGTAGACTAAACTAAACATTTTGGCATATCACAGTCTTCCTTTTTGGTTAAGGTAAAAAGTTCTGCACAATAAAGAAATTTGAGAAATAAATACTATTATCATTTATTTAGTACATTTAACCCAAGAATATCCTGAGTTTATTGTGATAAATTGTGGGTACTGTACTATAGTATATATTATACTCAAACCCACAGTATCCATTCAGCTACAGGAAAATAGGTATAGCCAGGATAAGACTGTATGTAAACATTCACAACGTGTAAACATATCTTGAAAATCCCCCTAATTTGTGTTTTAATAATATCTTAAATAAAATATTTAATATAATCAGTAAAATAATGAACTTCTAAATAAACCCATGGATTGGAGGGAATTCTAAATGAAAATGTAAAAATCTGTTGAATTGATCGAAAATAAAAATACAACATTTCAAAATTTTTAGATTCAGCCTAAGCAGTGTTTAGAAAGGAATTTACAGCAATCATATACATATTAGAAAAGAATAAAGATATAAAGTTTTGGGAATTGCACCACACCTACCACAAAAGTTAGGTTTAGGTCCCAGGCCCTGGCACTGTGAGTGTGTACCCATCTATAAATAAATGTTTTGAAGCTTTTATTGGTTAAGGTGTGCCCAAACTAAACAAAGATGCACATTCACCCAAGATGGGAAAAGTCCTTACTGGCAAAGGAATGGAAAGGACAAAGAGTACCACAGGGCATGAAATCAAAAGTCAGTGGGAATCAGAGGAGAAAGGGGAAGACATCAGCAAGTGCATTAACATGTGACACAGAAGCCAAGGATCAGAGATGGCTGGAACCCAGCCCCAAAACACCAGCCTTCAGGGAGAAAGCATCGCCTTGCCAGTACCTTGAGTGTGCACTTCTCTTACCCTCAAAGCCATGAGCCAAAAAACTGCCATTTTTTAAGCTGGTCCCTTTATGGTATTTCTTTTAGTAATGGAGAAACTACTACAAAAATCAACTGCAGCTCTTTTTGTAGAGCCATGAGAAAGCCAGCCGTCATCGCCATGTTCGCCACGTGCCCTTCCAGCTGAGAGAGAAATGTTGAACATCATCAGCTTTCTTGAACAAAGAACAGCTACTGGGGGAGTGGAGATAATACAGAGCAGCTCCCGGAGCCACGAGGGAGATCAAAGGGACGGCGTACCCCATCCTGGAACGGCTGACTATCTGGGAGAACCAGCTCCGGTGAGATCAACAAGGGGCACGGGCTTTCCTGGGTGGGACGGCAAGCAACCGGAGTCCCTCCCTTCCACCTTCCCAGGCCAGCTGGTAGAATTGGACAGGCAGTCCCCTTAGGCCGCGGCGGCTCATGCCCCCACCACACGAGGCCCCCCGGAACAACTGAGGTAGTTGGGTCGGAAAGCCCCAGACTGCGGAGAACAGTGACCGGGGGATCCCTTCCAAACACGTGACTCCCCCGTCGGCTGGGAATAGTGCACTCTCCGGGGCTGCGACAGCTGGCGCCCTCCCGCCACGCTTGGTGCCCCGGGCCGACTAGCTAATTCGGCCAGACGCTCTCCCGTGCTGCGGCAGCCGGCGACCCTCCCCGCATTCGGAACCCCAGGCCGGCTGGCATTCTTCCAAGACGCTTCGGCTGCCGAACCTCCCCTACGGCGAGAATTTTCCAGAGTTAAAGGACCCACAGCAACTTTAACTGGTGGAACCCGTAGACAAACGTGTGCCACGAGCGCCACCTACTGGGCAGGATAAGAAAAACAGAACCCAGAGATTGCACAGAAAAATCTTTCAACCTGTGGGGTCGAACACCCAGGGAAATCTGACTAAATGCCCAGACGCCAGCAGAAGATAACGGATCATGCTCAGAAAATTGAACATATGGCCCAGTCAAACAAAGAAACCAATAGTTCAAATGAGATACAGGAGCTGAAACAACTAATGCTGAATATACGAACAGAAAAGGAAAACCTCTTCAAAAACGAAATCGATAAATTGAGGGAGGACATGAAGAAGACATGGGCTGAACATAAAGAAGAAATAGAAAAACTGAAAAAACAAATCACAGAACTTTTGGAAGTGAAAGATAAAGTAGAAAAGATGGAAAAAACAATGGATACCTACAACGACAGATTTAAAGAAACAGAAGATAGAATTAGTGATTTGGAGGATGAAACATCTGAATTCCAAAAAGAAACAGAAACTATCCGGAAAAGAATGGAAAAATTTGAACAGGGTATCAGGGAACTCAAGGACAATGTGAACCGTACAAATATACGTGTAGTGGGTATCCCAGAAGGAGAAGAGAAGGGAAAAGGAGGAGAAAAACTAATGGAAGAAATTATCACTGAAAATTTCCCAACTCTTATGAAAGACCTAAAATTACAGATCCAAGAAGTGCAGCGCACCCCAAAGAGATTAGACGCAAATAGGCGTTCCCCAAGACACTTACTAGTTAGAATGTCAGAGGTCAAAGAGAAAGAGAGGATCTTGAAAGCAGCAAGAGAAAAACAATCCATCACATACAAGGGAAACCCAATAAGACTATGTGTAGATTTCTCAGCAGAAACCATGGAAGCTAGAAGACAGTGGGATGATATATTTAAGTTACTAAAGAGAAAAACTGCCAGCCAAGACTCCTATATCCAGCAAAATTATCCTTCAAAAATGAGGGAGAAATTAAAACATTCTCAGACAAAAAGTCACTAAGAGAATTTGTGACCAAGAGACCAGCTTTGCAAGAAATACTAAAGGAAGCACTAGAGTCAGAACCGAAAAGACAGAAGAGAGAGACATGGAGAAAAGTGTAGAAAGAAGGAAAGTCAGATATGATATATATAATACAAAAGGCAAAATGGTAGAGGAAAATATTATCCAAACAGTAATAACTCTAAATGTCAATGGACTGAATTCCCCAATTAAAAGACATAGACTGGCAGAATGGATTAAAAAACAGGATCCTTCTATATGCTGTCTACAGGAAACACATCTTAGACCCAAAGATAAACATAGGTTGAAAGTGAAAGGTTGGGAAAAGATATTTCATGCAAATAACAACCAGAAAAGAGCAGGAGTGGCTATACTAATATCCAACAAGTTAGACTTCAAATGTAAAACAGTTAAAAGAGACAAAGAAGGACACTATATACTAATAAAAGGAACAATTAAACAAGAAGACATAACAATCATAAATATTTACGCACCGAACCAGAATGCCCCAAAATACGTGAGGAATACACTGCAAACACTGAAAAGGGAAATAGACACACATACCATAATAGTTGGAGACTTCAATTCACCACTCTCATCAATGGACAGAACATCTACACAGAGGATCAATAAAGAAATAGAGAACCTGAATATTACTAAAAATGAGCTTGACTTAACAGACATTTATAGGACATTACATCCCACAACAGCAGGATACACCTTTTTTTCAAGTGCTCATGGATCATTCTCAAAGATAGACCATATGCTGGGTCACAAAGCAAGTCTTAACAAATTTAAAAATATTGAAATCATACACAACACTTTCTCGGATCATAAAGGAATGAAGTTGGAAATCAATAATAGGCGGAGTGCCAGAAAATTCATATATACATGGAGGCTCAACAACACACTCTTAAACAACAAGTGGGTCAAAGGAGAAATTGCAAGAGAAATTAGTAAATACCTAGAGGCAAATGAAAATGAAGACACAACATATCAAAACTTATGGGACGCAGCAAAGGCAGTGCTAAGAGGGAAATTTATTGCCCTAAATGCCTTTATCAGAAAAGAAGAAAAGGCAAAAATGCAGGAATTAACTGTCCACTTGGAAGAACTGGAGAAAGAACAGCAAACTAATCCCAAAGCAAGCAAAAGGAAAGAAATAACAAAGGTTAGAGCAGAAATAAATGAAATTGAAAACATGAAAACAATAGAGAAAATCAATAAGACCAGAAGTTGGTTCTATGAGAAAATCAACAAGATTGATGGGCCCTTAGCAAGATTGACAAAAAGAAGAAGAGAGAGGATGCAAATAAATAAGATTAGAAATGAAAGAGGAGACATAACTACTGACCTCACAGAAATAAAGGAGGTAATAACAGGATACTATGAACAACTTTACGCTAATAAATACAACAATTTAGATGAAATGGACAGTTTCCTGGAAAGACATGAACAACCAACTTTGACTCAAGAAGAAATAGATGACCTCAACAAACCAATCACAAGTAAAGAGATTGAATTAGTTATTCAAAAGCTCCCTAAAAAGAAAAGTCCAGGACCAGACGGCTTCACATGTGAATTCTATCAAACATTCCAGAAAGAATTAGTACCAACTCTCCTCAAACTGTTCAACATAATCGAAGTGGAGGGAAAACTACCTAATTCATTCTATGAAGCCAACATCACCCTCATACCAAAACCAGGCAAAGATATTACAAAAAAAAGAAAACTACAGACCAATCTCTCTAATGAATACAGATGCAAAAATTCTCAATAAAATTCTAGCAAATCATATCCAACAACACATTAAAAGAATTATACAACATGACCAAGTAGGATTCATCCCAGGTATGCAAGGATGGTTCAACATAAGAAAATCAATTAATGTAATACACCATATCAACAAATCAAAGCAGAAAAATCACATGATCATCTCAATTGATGCAGAGAAGGCATTTGACAAGATTCAACATCCTGTCCTGCTGAAAACACTTCAAAAGATAGGAATACAAGGGAACTTCCTTAAAATGATAGAGGGAATATATGAAAAACCCACAGCTAATATCATCCTCAATGGGGAAAAATTGAAAACTTTCCGCCTAAGATCAGGAACAAGACAAGGATGTCCACTATCACCACTATTATTCAACATTGTGTTGGAAGTTCTAGCCAGAGCAATTAGGCAAGAAAAAGAAATACAAGGCATCAAAATAGGAAAGGAAGAAGTAAAACTATCATTGTTTGCAGACGATATGATACTATATGTAGAAAACCCAGAAAAATCCACAACAAAATTACTAGAGCTAATAAATGAGTACAGCAAAGTAGCAGGCTACAAGATCAACATTCAAAAATCTGTAGCTTTTCTATACACTAGTAATGAACAAGCTGAGGCGGAAATCAAGAAACGAATCCCATTTACAATCGCAACTAAAAGAATAAAATACCTAGGAATAAATTTAACCAAAGAGACAAAAAACCTATATAAAGAAAACTACAAAAAACTGTTAAAAGAAATCACAGAAGACCTAAATAGATGGAAGGGCATACCATGTTCATGGATTGGAAGACTAAATATAGTCAAGATGTCAATCCTACCTAAATTGATTTACAGATTCAATGCAATACCAATCAAAATCCCAACAACTTATTTTTCAGAAATAGAAAAACCAATAAGCAAATTTATCTGGAAGGGCAGGGTGCCCCGAATTGCTAAAAACATCTTGAGGAAAAAAAACGAAGCTGGAGGTCTCGCGCTGCCTGACTTTAAGGCATATTATGAAGCCACAGTGGTCAAAACAGCATGGTATTGGCATAAAGATAGATATATCGACCAATGGAATCGAATAGAGTGCTGAGATATAGACCCTCTCATCTATGGACATTTGATCTTTGATAAGGCAGTCAAGCCAACTCACCTGGGACAGAACAGTCTCTTCAATAAATGGTGCCTAGAGAACTGGATATCCATATGCAAAAGAATGAAAGAAGACCCATCTCTCACACCCTATACAAAAAAAAGATCTAAACATTAGGTCTAAGACCATAAAACAGTTAGAGGAAAATGTTGGGAGATATCTTATGGATCTTACAACTGGAGGTGGTTTTATGGACCTTAAACCTAAAGCAAGAACACTGAAGAAGGAAATAAATAAATGGGAGCTCCTCAAAATTAAACACTTTTGTGCATCAGAGAACTTCATCAAGAAAGTAGAAAGACAGCCTACATATGGGAGACAATATTTGGAAATGACATATCAGATAAAGGTCTAGTATCCAGAATTTATAAAGAGATTGTTCAACTCAAGAACAAAAAGACAGCCAACCCAATTACAAAATGGGAAAAAGACTTAAACAGACACCTACCAGAAGAAGAAATACGAATGGCCAAGAGGCACATGAAGAGATGCTCAATGTCCCTGGCCATTAGAGAAATGCAAATCAAAACCACAATGAGATATCATCTCACACCCACCAGAATGGCCATTATCAACAAAACAGAAAATGACAAGTGCTGGAGAGGATGCGGAGAAAGAGGCACACTTATCCACTGTTGGTGGGAATGTCAAAGGGTGCAACCACTGTGGAAGGCAGTTTGGCGGTTCCTCAAAAAGCTGAATATAGAATTGCCATATGACCCAGCAATACCATTGCTAGGTATCTACTCAAAGGACTTAAGGGCAAAGACACAAACGGACATTTGCACACCAGTGTTTATAGCAGCATTATTTACAATTGCAAAGAGATGGAAACAACCAAAATCTCCATCAACAGAAGAGTGGCTAAACAAACTGTGGTATATACATACGATGGAATATTATGCAGCTTTAAGACAAGATAAACTTATGAAGCATGTAATAACATGGATGGACCTAGAGAACATTATGCTGAGTGAGTCTAGCCAAAAACTAAAGGACAAATACTGTATGGTCCCACTGATGTGAACGGACATTCGAGAATAAACTTGAAATATGTCATTGGTAACAGAGTTCAGCAGGAGTTAGAAACAGGGTAAGACAATGGGTAATTGAAGCTGAAGGGATACAGACTGTGCAACAGGACTAGATACAAAAACTCAAAAATGGACAGCACAATAATACCTAATTGTAAAGTAATCATGTTAAAATACTGAATGAAGCTGCATCTGAGCTATAGGGTTTTTTTTGTTTTTGTTTGCTTGTTGGTTTGTTTGTTGTTGTTGTTTTTTACTATTATTACTACTTTTATTTCTTTTCTTTATATTAACATTTTATATCTTTTTCTGTTGTGTTGCTAGTTCCTCTAAACCGATGCAAATGTACTAAGAAACAATGATCATGCATCTATGTGATGATGTTAAGAATTACTGAGTGCATATGTAGAATGGTATGATTTCTAAATGTTGTGTTAATTTCTTTTTTTTTTTCTTTTTTTTTTCCGTTAATAAAAAATTTAAAAATAAAAAAAAAATAAAAAAAAAATCAATTGCAGAAGCTTCCACATGAACTAATACACAAATAAGAGTTAGTGTGACACGAAAGTAGAAGACAGGAGAGTTAATAAAGTTTAGAACATACATCATGATACTGATAACAGAGAAAGTCAGTGAATAAATAGTTATTTATTTGAGAAGATACATGAAACTAAAAATGCTGTAGTCAGGATAATGAAGAAAAAGAAGAATATATATATATATATATATATATATATAACTGTAAAAAAACAGGAAACAATGATAAAACAGGTGATATTGAAAGTTGACTAAATTAAAAACCTCTAGCCAAGCTAATTAGGAAAAGAAGAAAGAAAACACAAACTCTTAGTGCCATGAACAGATAAGGAGGCATTACTACTGATGCCACAGACATTACAGGATAAAGTGGAATACAACAAATAACTCTATTCACATACATTTGATAAATTAGACTAAGTCTACTTAGTTGAAGTCTACTTAGTTAAACCTGGAGAGATGCAAACTAGCAATACTCAGAAAATTTTAAAACCTGAAACCCCTAATCTATTAAAGGAATTCAGCAAGTAGTTAAAAACCTTCCAAAGGAGAAAACTGCAGGCCCATATTGCTTCACTAGCTTCCCAGGTGTATAGCAAGCATTTAAGGAATAAATTATATGAATTTCTACATGTTTTTTTCCAGGTCGAAGAGGAGAGACTACTTGAAAACTCATTTCATGATGCCATCATTGCTCTAATCCCCAAATCAGACATATGATTTATTTGGAAAAGAAAGCTATACCAACAGCTTTCATAAAAATAGATTTAAAAATCCTTCAACATGGTAATTAAATCCAGCAAAATATTAAAAGGATAATACATAATTATCAACTGAGTTGCATTACAAGAAGGCAATTTTAAAATATCAAACAATATTAAAATTTTAAATATCAAACAATATGCAGAAGTGAACCAAACCTTAGGATATTGTGGGACTACCCACCTATACACATATAGAAAAGAACAGACAGATTATTCATAGAAATAATGGCTAGAAATTCCCCAAATTTAAGGAAAGGCATGAATATATACATGTAAGTTGCTCAATGAACTTGAACAGGATACACACGTAGCTCTACACCATGACATATTATAATTAAACTGGGGAATGCTAAAGATTAAAAGAGAATTCTGACAGCCATTAGAGGAAAACAGCGTGCCAAGTACATGGGAGCCCCAACAAGTTTAAGTGCTGATTTGTCACTCGAAACCATAGAGGCAAGAAGGAAGTGGGCATGGCATATTTAAATGCTGAAAGCAGGAAACTGCCAAGCAAGAATTCTCTATGTGGTTATCTGTCTTCCAAAAATCAGATAATCAAAAGGTGAGGGAATTCATCACCATTAGACTGACCCTAAAAGAGAACCTAAAGACAGGTGCTGCATGTTGAAAGGAAAGCACAATAGACAAAGGAAGGAAGACACGTGAATAAATAAAGATCTCCAGCAAGAGAACAGTAAGTATAAATATAAATACCAGTTCTAGTATACATTTGGTTTGTAATCCACCCTTTGCTTCCTACAGGACCTAAAGGTAAATGCAGAAAATGCAATGATAAATTACTGACCTTGGACTGTAATGATAGCCATGTAATTTGTGACAAGAACTACATAAAGAATAGTGGAAAGAAGAGTTAGGAAACGTAGTACATGTACACCACTGTGTATACACAAGTTGGTATCAAAGCAAATTAATTTGAATATTAAATTTCAGCAGTAAATTCAAACTCCAAGAAAATATTAGAGAATATTCTATCTTATAAGGAGGGAAAGTAAACTGCTGGCTTCCAGGGGTGGGGGTGAGAGAAAATGGGAGATAATGCATACTGAGTTTATAGGTCTAGGTCTATGGAGAAGAATAGAGATCCTTGAAATAGCCTTGAAATAGGTCCATGCCAGTATAGCCAAGTGACTTTTGAGAAAGGCACAAAGACAATTCAGTGAGTAAATGACAGCACTTTCCATAAATGGAGTTGGAACTCTTGGATGTCCCTGTAGGAAAAAATGATGCTCAATCAATTTTTCATACCTTACTGAAAAAGTAACTCAAAGTGGATGATAGGCCTAATTTAAAAACTTAAAGTTTATAGTAGGAAATATAGGACAAAATGGCATGACATGCAAATTGTAAACAAGTTTATAGATACAACATAAAATACTTGATTAGGAAATTGTTTAATTTGGACTTTATCAAAATTATTACATTTTTCTTTGCTAGAAACTATTAGGAGAACCAAAATAATCATACACAAGAGATACCTCTCCAAAGAAGAAATACAGACAGGAAATTAGCTTATGGAAATTTGCTTGCTATCATTTATCATTAGAGTACTGAAAATTAAAACCACAATGAGATATCACTGTGTACCTACTATAATGGCTAAAATCCAAACATACATTAGAATAGTCATTAGCAATAAAAAAGAATGAGCTATCCATTCACCTAACAACAGGAAAAAATATTAAATGTATTTTTCTATTTAAAAGAATCCAGAGAAAACCAAAAAGCAAATAAGATGATTCAATTATATGCCATTCTAGAAAAGGTAATATTATGGGAACAGAAAATGAATCATTGGTTTCCAGGCTTTGAGGGAGGTGGGAAGTTTTCACTGCAAGGGGACCACACAAGGGCATTTTTAGAGTAATGTAACTGTTCAGTCTGGTACTGGGGTTAGTGGACACATCACTTCATAGATGTGTGAAAACGCATTGGATCGGACGTCAAAAATTGCAAACTTTTACATAAGCAAATATTAAAAGAGAACCACTGTGTCCAGGGACGCTTGACTGGGATACAGGCTGTGAAAAATTAACAAAGCTGCATTACAAATGTATGGACCAGCTCACTGAAGGGCTTCGGGGACATGTGCTAAGTAAATTTATTACATAGTTATTTTACTATAAATTGTAGGGCTAAAGACAAAAAGTGCTGTACATAAATACTGTATGCTAAAGACAAAAACCATAAACATAAACTTTACATGGCTGGCCGTAGTTTTCTTACTATCAGAGAAGGAAATTACAAATAAGCAACATAGGAAGACTAGAATGAATTAGGATTTCTGGATTAGAGGCAGAGACATGGGATACAGTCCAGTGTGTGTGTATATATACATGCACATGGGATACACAAATATGAAGTCACCTTTATATGCGAGTTTACCTTATAACTATAAATATTAAAACATGTGATAAAACCACAGTAGAAACCACAGACCCATTTCACAAGTCATGGCTTCTGTAATACCTTACTGAATAAAAGTAACCAGGATTCCTTGGAAAAAATGACCACATCTTTTACTGGGTTAGGTAAAAGAGCTCATTAGTATGTGGTATGTTGCTGTGACAGAAAGTAAGGAAAGACTCAGAAATAAATGTTTGTGCTATTTCAAAATTCCACAGGAGCCAACATGAAAGAGCCCAGAGGTCAAATCCAGAACAAATTTCAACAAAATAAAAACGTAGTAGTGGATTGTACCACAAAAAATAAAATAAATATCCCTGAGTATATCATATATAAATGAGTGACTGGATAGGTAAATAAGCAGGGGAACAAGACAACTTTCCATTTCAGATGAATTCCAAATAGCATGGGTGGATAAAAGCTCTGTCCATAGGAATTTGGTTTATTTCCTCTTGAGTGTGAGCTGGATTTAATACCTCACTTTGATTGAAAATAGGCTAAAATTGGACCCTTATGGTGGAGAAGTAGAAAACACTACTTTAGCCAGTGAGTAATGAACCATCAGCAGTAACAAGAGATACCAGTACCTGTAGCCCCTTGAAATGACGCAGTGATAACACTTGACCTCTTCATCCAAAACCCATCACCCAGTCTAACCACGAGAACACATCAAACATGCTACAGGACAATCTGCACAATACCTGTCCAGGACTCTTCAAAACTGTCAGTATAATAAGTAAGCAGGGAAGACTGAAAACTGTCGCCCAGCACAGAAGAGTCTAAAAATTCACAATGAGGCAAGTCAGTGTTTCAAATGGAATCCTGGAATGGAAAAAGGTCGTTACTGGAAAATCCGGAGAAATCTGAATAAAATCTGGGTTAGGCTAATAGAAATGGTACCAATGTTAGATTCTTAGTTTTGATAATTAAACCGTACTCATATTTGTTGTTAATATTAGAGAAAAAGGAGTAAAGGGTGAAAGGAAAATCTCTAGTGTATTTGCAAATCTTTCATAAATCTAAAATTCTTCTAAATTAAAAGATTATTTAAAAAGTAAAATACAAAATACAGCAAAATCAAGGTATGTACAAAAATTCACACTCATGAGAGGAGAAATGTTGAGTACCTGTGGAAAAGCAAAAGAAGATTGGGGGATGAAAATGACAGGGATCATATATGTATAAATAAGAATTGATACTACACTATAAATATTGAGGGTGACCTAGAAAAAGAAAAGGCAATCAAGCAAATAATATAAACCTCTAAAGCCAAATTTCTTCCTCTATTTAGAGGAAATGCTTCCCATAGTAAATCTTTGCTAATGTGAAATTTCTATTTTTAAGTCACTTATATTTGAATTGTTCTTTTCTGAAACCTTGATGAATTACCATTAAATAATTGATTTCTTATTGAGTTTCGGTAAATGCTTAAGTATCTGACAACCAAATGCCAATAATGGTTATTTCTGTTAAGGTTTTTATCAAATATTCTTTATAAAATATTCTTTTTATCAAATAAACCTATCAAATAGGTTTTTTATCAAATATCAAATATCAAATATTTCCTTTCAGATGAATGTCAGAAAAGTATATTATGCAATTAGCATGTTTCAGAAACATATGAAAGTCAAATTTATTTGGGACAAATAATCTTCAAGAAACTATGGACTAGCACTATATTCAAATTCAGGAATTGATGAACATTAATCCTTAGATCTAAAAATGTCTTCTTACAGATTTGACCTCTTCTGGTAAAGAAGAGGAAATATCAAATAGCAAGAAAGAAGTTGAAACGTGAGAAAAAATTGGATAGTATCAAAAGGATTGGGGGAAATAATTTGAACAGAAAAGAAATATCTAAAATAAAACCTAATATTAAACTTACAACCTTATTAGTTTCTCATATACATGATAAAGATTTAGTTTCTCATATAAAAAAAACACTTGTCACTAAATAAAAAATACGTCAAATGATACTCCCGATTCTTCCAACAAAGAGAAAGCTCGGCTTGTAACCTAACATCATCATTTCATTAGCAGTGTTCAAAGAAAGTGTCTTAAATTAGAAAGTAAGATCTTAGAGATAAATGGGCAATATGTTTCAATAGCAATAGTGTGAGAAGGGAAAAGCAGTTTACTGCAGAGAGGAAGGAATGTGGGAAAGAGGGGCTGGAGGCATCTAGGAGGAAGAGGCAGGTAAAGACATGAGAGGCATTTTAAGAGAGATGAAAAGAAAAAAATTGTGGGCAACAGATATGGGTACAATTGCAAAGAAATGGATAGAGGGACAATGACTTAGGAAGTCATTAGTTATTAGTAACTGTGAAATACTAAATTATAAATTAGAAAAAAATTAAAGAAATAGAAAGTGAGGAATACAATTTTAAAATAGGATAAGAGATGAGGAAGCTATATAAATAAAGACTTTTTAAAATGTACTAAATTAAAACGTTAAATGAGAATTGACCATAAAGAATAGTAGGCATTGCTAAAAGGAATGTGTGTACAGACAATACTGAGATGTAAGGATAAGATTGAAGCCGCAAAAGAGAACAGACGAGAGAGGGTGATTGTAAGGAGAAGCTAGCAAATTAGTCACTGAACAGTGAGTGAGAAAATGAAGTGAATGGAAGAATGAAACTTTAATAGAAGGAAGGGAATTTAGGGCCATTTGTGTGCATGTCATAACAGCAGGGAGGTAAAGAAGCCTGAAAGACATAAGGTCAAGAAAAACTGCATGACATGTAGAGAAAATAATTGGCTCTAAATTACCTGAAAATGGACAGTATAAAAAGTTGAGAAGAAAGGTTAATGATAACTCCAGAGTGTCTAACCACGGGGAAGTGTTTAATCAAAGGAGAGTAAAACAGAACAATCTAGAATGCAGCTCTTTGATTAAAGCAAAGCAGGTTCAGACCGTCAGAACCTGAGCTCATGGGGAAGGAGGACGGTTAGAAGGCCATGGCATGAGCAGGACAGACACAGGGAAGGGCACGGGGCAGAGGAAAGAACAGTAGCAGCAAATGCTTTCGGTGCTACTGAGCAAAGGGCATCAGTCTGAGCAAACAACAGATTTTAGTTCATCCAGCCCTCCTAACAGCAGTGTAGGATAAGTACTGTTTCCACTCTTCACAGATGGAAAGAAAAGCACAGAGAGGACTGCTCACCTGTACAAGTAATTCTAAAATGCTGTGGCAGAACAGGGCTTGAGCCCCAGCCTAGTACAACTCTAAGGAGAGTCCACAGCTATTGCACTCTAATGCCACAGAGAGGAGCGAGACCTAAGGAACTTAGTTAGAATAATTAAAAGAAGGAGAATGAAAGGGTGTATCATCAGAAGTTGAGGGTAAGGTACTTATAACACAGAAAAGGAATTAAGATGATAAAGAATGTAATTGTCATTTAAAATCCAATGAGTGCAGAGTGAAAGAGTAATACAAACAGTTTAAGAAGAAGGATGAAATGCCTCAAGGATAGTAGGAAAGAAATGAACACGAAACAGAAAAAGAGAAAAGCCTAAATAAAATGTATGGACAAAGAGAAAACTTTCCGATGGCAGAAATGTGGAAAAGAGATCTGTAAGGAAATAAGAGAGGGAGGTTAGTTCTCTGGAAGCATCTGGTCCATGGCCCCCTGTGACGGTGTGAGACAGAGGGGACTCACCTGAGCTGGCGTCGCTGCCCCTGAAGTGTGGGTGGATGGGACTGATGGCTGTGTCTGGGGAGATGGCCCATTCCTGAGCTATAAAGCCAGTGTGGTGAGCTCATCTCACACTGGGACGTGGTTCTCATGTCACCTGCACTGGCCCTGACACATGGAGAGGTGGGACTCTCTAAAGACGTGTCACAGACAGGGACAAATTATGCATCTACTGTGAATTGTAACAATTATGTATAGAAGCCAGATAATTTTCTTGGGACGCGAACTTTCCTAAATGATATATTTTTAAAATAGAGATGGGAGTCTAGTAGCAAAAAAGTTCAATTCTACAGTGATGAAGCAGTAGGTTAATTAGTAATTTATGATACATCGACTTGTTCGAATACAGAACAGTGTTTTACATTATGATTAGCAGGAGCACTTGAAAAATTTCAAATGTAACATTAAAATATGATATGAAGTAGATTTTAAAACAGTATTTCAGTTTTTGGATAATTCTATCAGTGAATGCTCATGCAGGCGGGTGATGATTGCAGACAAAATGCATAATATGTTCATGTTATCAGGTGTCCATAATTTGTTTGCTTAAACTTTAATTGTATGTTTTTATATATTGAACATAGCAATAGAAAGTCAGACTTGGTGGAAATAAACAAACATATACAATATTCTTTCCAGAATTCTGGTGCCAGAAAATATATCTTTCCTTTGACTGTTGCTAAGCATCACTAATTAAGAGAATTAGAGGTTCCTTAAATAATGGTTCATAGCAGTTATAATAGAAATGTGAAATTATCATCTTGAAGAATAGTGAAAATACATTCATCAGGAGACTAGAATGCTTAAAAGGCAGCACAAAAATCAAACATGGGTAAAAACTTCTAACATGTGAGAGAAGGAAGCATGCTCACACCCTTAGAGGTGCACATTTTTAGTTCACAATTTTAATAGGGAATTTCACAGAAGGGCTAGAACAAGGAATATCAAAAATCTTTCCTGGAATCCCCACTCCTGGAACTGTACTGAGCTGTGAGCATCCAAGAGTGCCAAGTAATTCAGCTTCCTTTCCTGGAGGGGACAGTGCAGTATCCATTCAATGTGGTCCTGTACCATCAGGGCTTATGTTTAGGGTGGGGGTGGGCATGGTGTGCGGTGGTGGGTTTGCGTGTTAATCCCTGAACCCAACAGAAATGGGTGATGGGGAATTGTGTACACGGAGGCTTTGCAGCAGGAACTTTCAGGGACTGTGGAACCACAGGAAGATGTGAGTTCAGAACCAGCTGTGCCACGTGCTGTATGTGAGAACACAAGAAGGTCATGTCACCTGTCTGAACCTCAGCCTCTGGTCTGCAAAACAGAAGCAAAGCAGATCAGTTGGAGGAGAGATTTGAAACAAAAACTGGGTAACTCAGAGCTGGACACAGCTGTCCATCCCTCTTTCTTGTGGAATGAAATACATATCAGAGTGGGTAGAGGGAGGGCTGGGGCAGAGTAGGGCATGGTGCCCGCTTCAGCCTGTGGAACTATCAGAGACCCACATGTCATGCCCCGGGATGGGCTCCAATTCCTGGGACTCAAACAGTGGACATTCCTTGTTTCTCTACCAATGCTGACAGCCCTCCAATGACCAGATGAAAAGGGGAATGGTAGAACTTTTCTCGGAATCTCTCGTTACAGTTTGCTAGGTTGATGATATATGAAGAGGTAAGAAGAATTATAATAAATTTTTTTTTTTTTTTTTACATGGGTAGGCACCGGGAATCCAACCCGGGTCCTCGGGCATGGCAGGCAAGCACTCTTACCTGCTGAGCCACCATGGCCCGCCCATAATAAAATTTTTTAATACTTAAAAACAAATAATTACTATAAATTTTAGTGCATTGAAATGTATTACATCATATATAAATTTGTATATTATATATCTATTTGTGTATTTTTTCATAGCATGTAAATAAACACCACCTCAATCAAGAAACTCAATATTTCATTCATCCCATTCTAATTTTTAATATTACTTTAATACATCTGATAACTCATTTCTGTAGAATGTGGTGGTTTCTTTTTATTGCCAGGATTTTTTTTTTTCTATTTGGTCATGTGTCTTTGTATGCTTGTTTTTTGTTTTATCATTTGTGCTGATTATCTTGCATAAATTTTGACAAGTTTCTAGATGATACCATATTCTTGCAACATAGATAAGATTTTATCTTCTGGTATGAAGTTAGATTGAGGGTAAATCACTTTAATTCTTCATGAATTGAAATTATTAGAGACTGGGTTAATTTGCTTTTCCTTTATTAAACCCTTGTATGTGTCATTACATCTTGGTGTTGCCATGCATGAATCACTTATATGCCTTATGCAAGGCAAGAAAGTAACAAATTAGGAAAGAAAATTAGGCAAACAATTCCGTTATCAATAGCATCTAAAAGAATAAAATATTGAGGAATACATTTAGCCAAAAGGTGAAATGCCCATAAACCGAAAACTACAAAATTTTTCTGAAAATATTTAAGTAAGTGGAAAAACACTACGTGTTCACGGACTTGAAGATTTAATATTCTTAAATTGTTATTAATACCCAAAAGGACTTGCAGATTCAAGGAAGTTCCCACCAAAATTCCAGCAGTTTTCTGAATTATAAAAGCCAATCTTCTAATTCAGATGGAATTGCAATGGGCCCCAAACAGCCTAAACAGTGTTCAAAAGAACAAAATTAGAGATTGAATTCTTCAGAATTTCAAAACTTACTACTAAGCTACAGTAATTAAGACAGGGTGCTAGTGACATAAGGATAGTCCTACAGATTCAGAGAAGATAATTTACAGTGCAGAAATAAACCCTTACAATTATAATCAATTGTTGGCCATTCTGTCTCTTGCATTTCTCCACGAACTTTTCTTAATAAGTCTTCACTTTTGTGTACATGGGAGTTTTTCCACTTATATAGATCTTTAATTTCTTTCAGCAATCCTTCTTAATTTTCAGCATCCACATCTTTCATTTATTTGTGCAAATTATTCCTAAGTTTTTTATTCTTTTATTGCTATTGTGGACAGAATTTTCATAATTTCGTTTTTGAATAGAAATGCCACTGAGTTTTTTAAACTACTTGCATCCTAAAATATTGTTAAACTTGTTTACTAAGGCTATTACATGTTTTTGTAGATTATTTAGGATTTCCTGTTAAAAATATTTTGTCAACTGCAAATAGAAAGAGTTTACCTTCTTTCTTTCGAATTTGGATAAATTTTCTATTTTTTGACTAGTGCCCTTACTCTGTCCCCTTGTACAATGTGAATGTCAGTGGTGAGAGCAGACATCCTTGTTTCTTTTGATAATAACTGGTGGTTTTTCGTATTTGCTATTTATCAGGTTGAAGAAGCTCCCTTATGTATTTCTAGTTTGTTGACTGTTTGCATCATAAGAGTGTTTGAATTTGTCATGTTCTTTCTGTATGTATGAGATGGTCATTGCCAGTTCAGTCCTTTGTTCTAGAAATATGGTGTATTGTAGTGATCAATTTTCAGATGTGAACACAACGTTGCAATACTGGGGTAAATGTCCCTTAGTCATAGTGTGATTTCCTCTTTATTTGTTCCTAGATTCAGTATCATGCCATTTTGTTGACGATGTTTGAATTTTTATTACCAGGGGATTTTTTTGTGTGTATGGTAATAGCTTCATTTGGTTTTAATATCAAGGTAGCATGGAGTCTTGTACTATATTTTGGGAGATTTTGAGAAGACTTGGCACTAATTCTTCTTTAAGTATTTCATGTACTTCAACAGTGAATCCATCTGGGTCTTTGTTTTATTTTGTGGGAAAAATCTTAATTAGTAAGCAATTCCTTTACTGGTTTTGGTGCAGTGAGTTTTTTTTCTTATTAAAAATTTAATGAAAATATCATTTGAATTGAAGGTCAATAAAACAATACCACTATATATACTATCAACAACTGCAATATATAATCAGTCCTATGAGGTTTTTACTTGCTTTTTCATATCACATTAAGGACAAAAATAATTTTGATGTACATGTACCATATACTGATATACAATCTACACATTGATGCATATACATACATACAATTATAAATACCTGCAAATACACCATTGGCAGATGACAGAAAGCACTTTCTTTGATGTCTGACATACTATCTGTGTGAATGTTCTCCAAAGCCTGCAATACTACACATACTCACATAAATTACAAAAGATGAGCCAAAGAGACTTAAGGAGCCCTATTTTATATATAATCACTTAATTGCAATATTTTCTTGCTGTTGCATTCAAGTCAACAAGCTGTCATGCAGATTCAAGTATTTACTGACATTCTCTCTATGAAGACATTCTCTCTGCATGCAATGGGCCAATTGTTGTCCTGGGCAGAAGTCTACCCACATGGGTTTTGGATACTGAAGGTACAAAAAGAGATTGACCTTGGACTTCAGTCCTCTTTTTGAGAGAGACTGAAAAGGAATCTGAGAAGAGAAGTGGTAACAAAACACCTCTCTCTCACTTGAGATTCTCTGGTGGTGAACTATAGGTTTCTAAAGTCCTGTGGATGACTTGATGGTGTAAGATATCAAAAGACAGTTGGAGAGAGATCTGTTGGCCATAGGAGATCAATAATCTGGTCTGGGAAAAGGGATACCCACAAAATTTTGGAGCAAGGTAGGCCCAGAACCTCATCTGCCTACAAAGTTGACTGATATTTTTCTGTAAGAACGCTCTGTAAGACAATTAGATCCTATTTAAGCCCTAAATATCACTACTATTCATAAACTAAACTGTACTTTTAATTAGTCCTCAAACACTTTGGTTCTTTGTTTTGAATACTAGTTTTACAATTGGAAAAATATCTGTCATTTGAGGAATTAAGGGGCTAGCTCAATGCTGAAGTTAAGGAAGGGGGCTACCAACCTGTTTAAAACTTGACCAGGTCCACAATAGCTAAATGACAGAACTTTGGACATAACAAGACTAAGAAACTTTCTGTAAATTCAGACTGCAGAAAAGCTTAACTGAGGACTACAAGGAAAAATGCCAAAGGATTTCAAATTCTATCAACAGCCATCTAAACCCAAGAAAGACTTGGCAGTAAGACAATGGAGAAACTTCTGTAAGGTCGATTTTCTTCCATTTGTCTATGATTAGACATAAGAGCAGAGAAGAGGTACAGCTCAATGGCCAAAAGAGGTGCTCTACTTTCCCTAAAAACATCTTCCCTGGATGTTTAAACGATACAGGGAGCAATAGACAAGGTATAGAAGAAAACATGTGCAACTCTGTGCTTAGATAGCCGAGAGCCTCCTGACCCAATTTTAGAAGTTCTGTGGTTTGGCCACAGAGCAGAATACAAATTTAAGAAATTAACCCTTGCACTGAGATTTTGTGTTTTTTCTCAAGTCAGCTTTTGTAGTTGTGTCTTTCAACAGAGTTTTCTATTTCATCAGAGTAATTTGTTGGCATGCAGTTCTTTATTGTAATCCCTTATAATGTTTTCTTAAGGATTTGTTTTTAATATTTTATATTTTTTTGCATGCTGTATGGCAGGGTCACATCATTCCTTTACCATGTGAGTATCTCATTATTGCAGCACCATTTGTTGAATTTTTGTTTGGTTGTTTTTTTTGTTTGTTTGCTTATTGTTTGTTTGCTTGCTTCTGTTTCTTTTTTGATGAAGTATGCAGGTTGGGAATCAAACCCGGGTCTTGCACGTGGAGCAGGTTGGGAATCAAACCCGGGTCTTGCACATGGCAGGCAAGAATTCTACCACTAAAATACGCTCATACCTCTCTCCTTTTAATTTTTTTAATCCTGTAAGGTCATTAGTTATATATGCACTTTAGTTCCAGAGTTAGTAATGTGTTCCTTCTCTCTTTGTTCTTAGATAATCTAGGTAGAGTATTTATAATTTCAAGACTTTTTATCATTATCTTTTTATCTTTTTTATTGATTTTCTATATATTTTTTATTCTCTATTTTCTGTATTCTGTAAAATTTATTATTTCCTTCTTTTAATTGCTATTAGTTTGATTTTTGCTATTTCTAATAGTAACTGAGAAAGTTCAGTGATTTATGTAGTTCTCCTATCTTAATATAGTCTTTTATATCTGTAAATTTCCTCTATGCCTGGCTTTAGCTGCAATTCCCAATGTTGTTATATTGTATTATATTTTTATATATCGCAAATGATTTTCTTATTTATGTTGTGTTTTCCTTGGTGTCCCACAGGTTATTGAAGAGCGTGTTGTTTGACATCCACATATTTAGAATTTCTAAGTTTTCCATTTTTATACTTGATTTCTAATTTGATTTATCACCATTGTTATCAGGGAACATGCTCCTATGGTTTGAATCTTGGGGCTTGTTTTATTTTTTAACACATGGTCCATCTTTGAGAAAGTGCTATATGTGCCTGAGAGAGATCTGTATTTTTTTACTGTTTTGTGAAATAGTCTATATAATTTTGGTAGGTCTAGATTGTTTATAGTGTTTTCACGTCTTCTATATCTTAGTTTTTCTCCTGCCAACTTGCTCTCCCCATCTTTAAAAGTGAGATACCGGAAGTCTCCAAACATTTTTGTTACAGTATAATTTTTCCCAGTATTAATGTAAGCATTTTTTCTTCTAGTTCTTCATTATGGCATTCCTTCATAATAAATACATTTTTTTCTAGTGTAGCACATTTATTTCCTTGCTTTTCACCTTGGGTGTTTTTCTTTTGAGTAAATTTTCTAATGATTATCCCCAGGATTACAATTTCATCTTACTTTAAAATTATCGTGTTTGGATTAAAACAACTCCATTTGAGGTCTATACAGAAACTTTGCTTCAGTACAAATCTGTTCTCTTCCTTTCCTCTGTGCTAATATTGACATATACATTGTATATATTTCTTATCTATTTTTAATGCACCCTCATTGCTTTATGCAATTTTATTTTATATAAAACAAAAACAAGTTTCAAAGAAATTTATTTGTATTGTCTCATATTCAGTTATGTATTTAGCTATTATATTCTACGTGGGTTAACGGAACGATGTCACTTCATGACCAGGCTTCAGGTGATGGTGGAATCTGAATTTCTGCTGAGGTGTAAACTGCTGCAGCTGAGACTGGTAGTGAATCACAAGATCTAACCAAATTGCACAGAGAACTGTAACTGAGCTCTAATTAGAGGAACCTTTCACATTAGCTCATTTTCTCATACGTACAATAACATCAGTAGTCTTACTGATGGAGCAGCAACACTTTAAGAATAATTAAACACCATCCAAAATACCACCTAATAGTATCCCCACCCCCTAATCCTAGTTCTCATATAGTGAGGTGACCCCAAGGACTAAATTAATGTCATGTTTATGAGCTTGGCAATACTAATATGTTTCCCAGGTGATATATTTCATTGATAGTTCAGATTAGTTGCTTTGCGAAGTTAGTTGCCTTAAATCTGAAGCAGATATCCCAGGTTGGAACCCATGTGCAGACCCAATGAAAGAAAAACATGTTTCCTATACGTAAGGAGCTGAAAGTAAATGGAGCTGCCGATAATATGTTATTAAGAACATTACATAAGAAAGTGAAGAAATAGCACATAAATGCCAAAGATTTTTTTTGAGAAAATTAACCGAATTGCTATTTTTAAGGATTATGAACATTTGGATCCTGATATATACAGAGATGAGTAACTCAGACAATATAGGAAAAGAAGGACACCAAAATCTCAGATCACCATACTCAGCTATAATACACAAGTTCCATCTTACCAAATGAGATAATATTACAAAGGGAAATATTTTAATTAATTTAATCATTTGAGTATATGTCATACGTAAGCAAAGTAAGGGAAAAATCTCAAAGCAAAGTTTTCAATTCAAATAAATATATTCATATAACAAAAAACTGTTTTACTTTTCAAGATTTCAGGCTCTCTAGTCGTTTATGTCATGGTTGAAAAGAAAAGTCATTCAAACCAGACACTCTCTGTAAGTCATCAGGCAAATATTAGAATACCTCCCTATGTTGCTTGTGCCTGGAATGAAGTTATTAAGTAAAATGAAAACCCCCAATGCTTTTCAAGAACTATACTGGGATGTCATTTTCTTCCTATGAACATTAGGAGTGTTTTCATTTTGTAGTATTTTCAAAAGGATCATACCAAAACTGTTGGCCACGACTATGACTATATGCACCAACTTGAAGTTAATCTGATATATCATCTAATGAATGTCTTGGGGTGTTTCTGAGAATTAAGCTATTGTTTCCATCTCCAAGTCTATCCACCCACTTGTTCTAAAATGGAAGGGCAAGGCCCATAGTGCCCTAACATGGGAAACCAAGACTAAAGATATCAACTCGCCGATGGATATAGTCACTGAAGAGAAATATATGGACTTTTGTTCTTTTTTATATCTATGAACAATATCTCCAATTTAATATTCAGCAGCCTTCAAATTTGAGACATCTCTGTATTGAATAAGTGAGATGTAGGAGAGTGGCTCCATTTACAAAATTCTTGGACGATGGTCTTATCTTCAAAAGAGAATCACTTCATGGACTATTTAGGTACAACAGAATGAGCAGTTGTTATAGCCATCAGATAACTGCTTTGGAGCTATTGCTTAACTTTCTGAAAATATGAAGTCCTTTAGAAATCCTGTTATCAGTGTTGATGAACAAGAGAGGGCAAAGAATTGGGTAACAGAATGAGAAAAGAACACTGATGCCCTGGATATTACTGTCTTTCTGATTCGAAAAAGCTATGTAGACATTAAGGAAAGAATTAAACAAATAAAAGAAAACAAAACATAACACCAGGCAAAGGACAGTTTGGGTGGCTCTTGTTTCTGGAGAACACTTCTGGATATGCTTGCCTTTATGTATTTCCCGTAATATTTTCTGATGCCTGCACAAGAGAATAACTATGTAGACACTGGCCAACATCATGAAGAACAGAAAGAAAACATCCCGAATAAATATGCAAATTATAAAAGTAACATCTATGCCTTGTGTGGTACAATATTTCATAAAAAATCCTTGCTGACGTGAAGTGTAATTTTTTGTTGCTGTACTCTCAGTAATGATGTTAATATTGATTATCATGTTGAGAGCCCAGAAGAAGGAAAAGGAAGGGTATATGAAATTGGTTACTTTGAGTTTGAGCCATGCCCATCTGCTGTTGTTGGGACTGATGATGATGGCTTGGATCGTGCTCAAGAGAGAGGTTGTGCCAATGCTGACCCCACGATTGACACTGTAAATGTACATCACAATCTTACACCCAACATCATCCAATAAATGTTTAATTCCAAATGAGAACATGGATTCTGGGATTCCCCGAGAAGTTACAGTAATCAGGTTAGCAAAAGTCAGGTGTGTGAGGATCTTATCTGTGGATCTCCTCTGAGAAGGTTGGGTGGAGGAGATATACAAGGTCACCATGAGCACCAGGGTGTTCCCCAGGATCCCAACGCCAGTTTGAGAGAGGAAGACAGTTCCAAAGATCATGTCTTTTGAGAGCATTTTCTCTTGATTTTCTTAGCACTAAAACGAAATCCATGAAACCCATATACATAAAATTATAGAGAGAATTTGCAGAATCCAATGAAACTTAGGAACAATGACATCAATGCATTCTAGAGATGTCAGCTTTACCCAATGAAGAGACAAATTTCTAAGTGATATTGAATAGTGAGCCACATGCAGAGGAATGATTTCTCCAGTAGGTTGTGATTGCTGTTAGACATATTTACTAAAGGTTAGAAGAGTTAGTTGCATGCTTCCACTTAGTAATTAGTTTTAAAAAGTAGGCTGTAGTGAAAGCCAAATTATGATCAGATACCCCTCATAATACTCTTTACAGCCTTTGATTGAAATGCTACAGTGGAGGTTTTATAAACTTAATTACTTTTTAGTGGAGGAAATGTGGAAAAAGTAGTAGAAAGGAAAAAAGTAAAAATATTCATCAATTAATTATACAGAATAAGCATTAAAAATGCCGTGTTAAGAATATGCCATTTTCTGACATTTTTCATGTATTTTCTTTATAAAGAACTGAATTATATATATAATTATGTGTCCCTCATTTTCAAGTAACATTACAGCTAATGTATTTTTTTATATATGAAGTTTACTCTAACCATAATTTCAATATCTAAAAATTGCTATGCCAATGTTGAAACATTTATAACAACACCATTTCCTTTTCTAGAAGCGATTTCCCAACTTTCCTTACAATATGTGCTGATGTGATCTGTTTGATCATCCATGATACCAACGCTGTTTTCTCAAAGAAGTTATGCCATAATAAACCTCCTTTATTAAATATTTTAGTGTTCAAACTAACTTGAACTGTACCAATATTGAATATGATAAATGTTTAAGCTATTGACAACATGGTGATGATGTAACTTTTGCTGTTCTAACTTGCAGGCATGTAATTCTGAATTAGGAAGAATTTTTAAATATTGTCCTTCCCAGTCATTTTTCTCTATTATTAACAATTCATACACTGTCCTAAACAAAAGTAGACAAAGAAATACAAACTAGAAAATCTATTGAGGATGAACTGACTTTTATAACATGTTTATAAGCATTTTATGATTATTTTTCTGTTTTACATGTATTTTCTCATTTTTGCATACTTTTATAAGTTAATAGATTTTATTTATAGGAAATATGAATATAAAAAAATTGTGAAATTTTTAAAGAGCCAAATCTAATGTAGACTAAACTAAACATTTTGTCATGTGACATTCTTCCACTTCAGTTAAGGAAAAAAGTTCTGCACAATCAAGAAATTTGAGAAATAAATGCTAGTATTGTTTATTTAGTACATTTAACCCAGGTATATCTTGAATTTATTTTGATACACTGTGTGTACTGAACTTTAAGCATGTATTAAAATCTCAATTCAGCTACCAGAAAACATGTATAACAAGGATAAGACTGTATATAAACATTCACAAAGTATAAAGGTATATTGAAAATCCCCCTAATTTTTGTTTTATTTTAAATAAAATATTTAATGCAATTAGTAGAATAGAGAACTGTTATATTGCCCTATAAATCAGGGATGAATTCTAGAGGAAAATGTAAAAATCTGTTGAACTGAATGAAAACAAAAATATAACATTTAAAAATTGTTTAGATTCAGCTAAAGCAGTGTTTAGAAGAGAATTAATAGCATGTTATGTAAATATTAGAAAAGAATAAAGCTATAAAGCTGTTGTTAACTACATTTTGCCTACCACAAAAGTAAGGTTCAGGTCCCAGCACCTGGCACTGTGAATGTGTATCCATCTGTAAATAAATGTTTTGAAGCTTTTATTAGTTAGGGTGTGCCCAAACTAAATGAGGATGCACACTGACCCAAGATGGGAGAAGTCCTTATTGGCAAAGTGAATGAAAGAACAGAGAGCCACAGGGCTGAAACCAAAAGTCAGCTGGAATCAGAGAAGAAAGGGGAAGATATCAGCTAGTGCATTAACATGTGCCACAAAGCCAAGGACCAGTGATGGCTGGCATCCAGCCAGTCTTCAGGGAGAAAGCATCGCCTTGCTAACCCTCTAGTGTGCACTTCTCTTTCCTCAAAACCATGAGCCAAAAAACTGCCATTATTTAAGCTGATCTCTTGTATGGTATATCTTGTACCAATGGAGAAACTACTACAAAAATCACTTGCAGAAGCTTCCACATAGATTAATACACAAATAACAATTAGCGTGACACCAAAAATAGATGAAGGAAGGCTTAATAAACATTAGAAGATACATCATGATACTGAGCATAAGAGAAAAATAGAGAAAGCCAGTGAATAAAAAGAACCTCAGTGGAAAGTTAGCTCCCTTTCCTCTGAAGAACTAACAAAATAAATCCCCTTTTATTAAAAGGCAATCTGTCTCTTGTGTGTTGCATTCCGGCAGCTAGCAAACTAGAACACATGGGAACCTCAATAAGAATAAATGCTAATTTGTCATCAGAAACCATAGAAGCAAGAAGGAAGTGGAATGGCATATTTAAATGCTGAAAGCAGAAATTTGCTAAGCAAGCGTTCTTTATCTGGTTATCTGTCTTCTAAAAAAAAGGTAATGCAAGGAAGAGAGAATTCATCACCACAAAACTGCCTTAAAAGAGAACCTAAAGATAGGTGCTCATGTTGAGAGGAAAGGACAATACACAATAGAGGAAGACACATGAATAAACAAAGATCCTCAACAAGGGAACAGTAAGTGTAAATATAAATACCAGTTCTAGTATACATTTGGTTTGTAATCCACCTTTTGCTTCCTACAGGACCTAAAGGCAAATGCAGAAAATGCAATGATAAACCACAGGCCATGGACTCTAATGAGTAGCCATGTAATTTGTAACAAGGATTACAGAAATAAGGATGGAGAGGAAAGTTTAGGAACATAGTTTGTGTATACCATTGGGTATACATAAGTTGGTATCAAAACAAATGAGAATGTTACATAATTAGGATATTACGTTTCTGCACCATGGTGACTCCAAAAAAGTATTAGAGAATATTCAGTCTTACAGGGAGAGAAAATAGACTGCTGGCTTCCAGGGGTGGGGGACAGAGAGAATGGGGAGACAATGCATAATGCATATAGAGGTATAGATCTATGGAACAGAATGAAGAGCCTTGAAATAGATCCATGTAAATATAGACTAGTGACTTTTCACAAAGGCAATTTAGTGAAGAAATGACAGCACTTTCAATAAATGGAGTGGGAACACTTGGATGTCCCTATGAGAAAAAATGAAGCGCAACATATTCTTTACACCTTTCTAAAAAATGAACTAAAACCAGATGAGAGACCTATATTAAAATCATAAAATTTACAATAGAAAATATAGGAGAAAATGGCATAACATGAGAATCACAAATGAGTTTATAGATACAGCATAAAAAAACTTGATTAAAAAATTGCCCAATTTGGGATTTATCAAACTTATAACATTTTTCTGTGATAGAAATTGTTAGGAAAATCAGAATAATCAATACACCAGAATAAACTGTCTGCAAAAATCAGAAGAGACAGTTCTCCAAAGAAGAAATATAGACAAGATATTAGCTTATGGAAATTTGCTCACCATCATTTGTCATTAGAGTAATGAAAATTAAAACAAAAATGAGATATTACTACACACTTACTGTAATGGCTAAATTCCAAGCATGCATTGGAATAGTCCTCAGCATTAAAAAGAAATGAGCTATCCATTCACTTAACAACAGGAGTGACTCTTTAATGCATTTTACTATTTAAAAGAAGCCAGCCAGACTCAAAAAAGCAAATAAGATGATTCAATTTATATGACATTCTAGAAAAGGTAATGTTATGGGAATGGAAATCAAATCATTGGCTTTCACCTTTGAGGGAGAAGGGAATTTCTCACTACAAGGGGCCCACACAAAGAAATTTATAGGTGGTGGGACTGTCCAGTATGGTACTGAGGTTGGTGGATACATCACGTCATGGATGTGTCCAAATGCATTGACTCTGACATCAGAAACAGCAACTTTTACTTAAGCAAATATTAAAAGCAACCACTGTGTCCAGGGATGCTTGATTGGGATACAGCCTGTGAAAAATTGACAAGGCTGCATTACAAATGTATGGGCCAGCTCAGAAGGTCTTGGGGGACATGTGCTAAATAACTTTATTACAGGGTTATTTTATGGTAATTTTTAGGGCTAAAGGCAAAGTACATAAGCACTGTACTCTAGTTGGTAACTGTACAGAGCTGTCCCTAGTTTTCTTACTATCAGAGAAGGAAATTACAAAATAAGCAACATGGGAAGACTAGAATGAATCATGATTTCTGGATTAGAGGCAGAGACATGGGATATATATATATGCACATGGAATACACAAATATTAAGTCACATATATATGTAAGTACCATATAACTATAAATATTAAAACATGCAGTGATACCGAAACTAGAAACAAGAAACCCATTTCACAAGCAATGGCTTTATGCAATACCTTTTTGAATAAAAATAATCAGGCTTCCTTTGAAAATGACCACATTTAGTCATTGGGTTAGGGAAAATGCCTGATGAATATGCGGTACCTTGTAGGGACAGAAAGTAAGGCAAGTCTCAAACAAATGTTTAGTGTATGTCAAAACACCAGAAGAGCCAACCTATAAGAGCCTCCAGAGGCCAAATCCAGAACAAATTACCCACAAAATAAAAATGTTGTACTGGATTATACCACAAAGAATAAAATAAATATCTATGAGTCTATCCTATATAAGTAAATAATTGCATAAATTAATAAGTAGGGGAACAAGACAACTCTCCCTTTCAGATGTATTCCAAATAATAGGGGTGGATATGGGGTTTCTCTATAGGAGCTTGATCTCTTTCTTCTTAAGTGTGAGCTGGATTTAATGCCTCACTTTGAATGAAAAGAGACTAGTATAGGAACTTTATGGTGGAAAAGTTGAAAACACTACTTCAGCCAAGTGATCAGGGTTACCAGTAACGGGTCATACTGGCATCCTATAGCCCCTTCATATGACGCAATGATAACACTTCATCCAGACCCCATCACCCACTCTAACCATGAGAACACATCAGACATCCTGCAGGACAGTCTATAGAATACCTGACCAGAATTCTTCAACACTGTCAAGATAATAAATAACCAGGGAAGACTGAGAAACTTTCACCCAATCCAGAAGAGTCTAAAAATTCATGATGCCAAAATGCAATGTGGTGTCCTGAATGGAATCCTGGAACAGGAAAAGGTCGTTAGTGGAAAATCCTGAGAAGGCAGAATAAAATCTGGGTTAGATTAATAGAGATGGTACCAATGTTAGATTCTTAGTTTTGATAAAAAAAAAAAAAAAACATGGTCATGTTTGTTATTAAAATTAGAGAAAAAGGGATAAAGGGTGAACAGGAACACTTCCAGTGTATTTGCAACTCTTTCATAAATCTAAAATTCTTTAAAATAAAAAGATTATTTTAAAAATCAAACATAATAAGGACTAGAGAAAAAGCAGGATATTGCATACAAATTCAAATTCATTAAAGAGATATTTTGAGTTCCTGTGGAAAAGAAAAAGAAGATTGTTGAATAAAAATGACACGGAGCATGTATGTATAAATGAAGACTGACACTACACTATAAGTAGTGAAGTTACACAGAAAATGGAAAAAAATCAAGCAAGTAAATAAAATAAACATCTAAAGTTGATTTTCCCCTATCTAAAGGAAATGTTTCCCATAGTAAATCTTTGTTAATATAAAAATTGTGTGATTAGTAATTCAACTATATTTGTATTGGTCTTTACTTAGGCACTGATAACTTTTCACTACGTAATTGATTTCTTATTGAGCTTCAGTAATTGCTTAAGTATTTGACAACTAAATTCCCATAATTGTTATTTCTTTTTTGATTTTTATCAAATATTTTTTATGTATTTATCCTTTCAGATGAATGTAAGAAAATTGTGCTTAGTAATTAGCATGTTGGTAATGTTTCAGTAATTTTTGAAAGTTAATTTATTTGGGACAAAAAATCTATAAGGAACTTTGAACAAACACTTTATTCAAATTGAGAAATTGATTAATATTAATCCTTAGATCTAAAATGTCTCACTACGGATTTGACCTCATCATGTAAAGATGAGGAAACATTAAATAACAAGAAGTTGAAAATGTGAAAAAACTTTAATAGTATTAAAAGGATCAAGGAAAATAATGTGAACAGAAAAGAAATATCTAAACTAAAACCTAATATTAAACTTATACCTATATTAGTTTCTCATATACATGATATAAGATTTAGTTTCTCATGTAAAAAAGCACTTACCACTAAATAAAAAATACATCAAATTTTAGCTCTGATTCTTCCAATTGAGAAAGCTCAGCTTGTAATCTAACATCATCATTTTCTTAATGATGATTTCTAGTGGTGTTCAAATAATGTTTCTTAAATTAATAGGTAATATTATAGGTCCAATAGGTAAAATGGACAATATGATTAAAGAGCAATAGCGTAAGAAGGAAAGGGCAAATTTCTATGGAAAGAAAGAAAAGGAAGAAAGTGAGGGGCAGGAAGCATTTAAAGGGAAGAGGCGATAAAGGTATGAGAGGCATTTTAAGAGAGAGAAAAGAAAAATTTGTGGGAACCAGATTTGGGTACACTTTAAAAGAAATACATAGAGGGATAATAACTTAGAAAGACAACAATTGTTATTTAATTGTGAAATATTAAATAATAAATTTAAAAAAGGATTTAAAGAAATAGAAGGTGTGGAATACAATTTCATAATAAGACGGGATGAGGGTGCTATGTAAATACAGACATAATAAATTGTACTAAAATACAACATTAAATGAGAATTGACTATAAGAAATAGTAGCCATTGCTAAAAGGAATGTGTGTATAGAAAATACTGAGATGTAAGGCACAAAGATTGAAAGCACAAAGAAGAACAGAGGAGAGAGGGTATTCTAAGGAGACGTCAGTAAATTTGTCAATGAACACTGAGTGAGGAAATGGAGTGAATGAATGAATGAATGAATCTTAAATAAAAGGAAGGGGAACTTGGGGGTGTTTGTGTGCATGTCCTAGCAGCAATGGGATAAACAAGCCTGAAAGACAGAAGGTTGGGAAAAACTGCATGGCAAGTAGAGAAAAAATTGAACCTAAATTCCATGAAAGTGAACAGTGTAAAAAGTTGTGAGAAGAAAGATTAATGGTTCTCCAGAGTGTCTAATCATGGGAAAGGAGGCCAAGGAGAGTAAAGCAGAACAATCTAGAATGGAGCTCCTTGATTAAAGCAAAGCAGGTTCAGATCATCAGAACCTGGGCTCATGGGGAATGAGGCCGGACAGAAGGCCATGGCGGGAGCAGGACAGACAGCGGGAAGGGCACGAGGTAGAGGAAAGCCCAGTAACAGCAAACTCAGTAGCTTTTGGGGCTACTGAGCAATGGGCATCAGTCTGAGCAAACAGCGCCTGTTAGTTCATCCAGCCCTCCTAACAGCAGTGTAGGGCAAGTGCTGTTCCCATACTTCACGGATGGAAAGAGAAGCACAGAGAGGGCAGCTCACCTGTACAAGTAATTCTGCAGGGAGGTGGCAGAGCAGGGTTTGAACCCAGATCCAGTATGACTCTAGAGAGAGAGAGCCCACAGCTACTGCACTTTAATGCCACAGATAGAAGGGAGACCTGAGGTACTTAAGATAATTCAAGGAAGGAGAATGAAAGGGTGTACATCATCAGGAGTTTGAGTGTAAGATGCCTACAAAACCAGAAAGGAATTCAATGATCAAAATGTACTGTCATTTAAAAATCCAATGAGTGCAGAGAGTGAGTAAAGAGAAGTACAAGAATCAAAAAAAAAAAAAAGGATGAAATGTAAAGGAAGGTAGGAAAGAAATGAAGGGGAGGAGTGATGAGAAACAAAAAGAGGACAGAGGATAAATAAATGGGTTGATAGAGAGAAACATTTCCAATGAAGGAAATGTGGAAAAGAGATCTGTAAGGAAGTAAGAGGAGGGAGGTTAGTTCTCTGGAAGCGTCTGGTCCACAGCTCCCTGTGACAGTGTGAGACAGAGGGGACTCACCTGAGCTGGCGTCACTGTCCCTGAAGTGTGGGTGGATGGGACTGATGGCTGTGTTTGGGGAGATGGCCCATTCCCAAGCTATAAAGCCCAGTGTGGTGAGCTCATCTCACACTGGGACGTGGTTCTCATGTCACCTGTACTGGCCCGGACACGTGGAGAGGTGGGACTCTCTGAAGACATGTCACAGACAGGGACAAATTATGCATCTACTGTGAATTGTAACAATTATGTATAGAAGCCAGATAACTTTCTTGAGACACCAACTTTCCTAGATGATAAATTTTTGTGATGGGAAACCCCAGGGATATAAAATAGAGATGGGAGTCTAGTAGCAAAAAAGTTCAATTCTACAGTGGTGAAGCAGTAGGTTAATTAGTAATTTATGATGCTTCAACTCGTTGGAATACAGAACAGTTTTTTACATTATGATTAACAGAAGTATATGAGAAATTTAAAATGTTATACTAAGAAAATTATATCAAGTAGAATTTTTTCTTTTCTTTTTTGCCTGGGCAGGCACTATGAAATAGATTTTAAAACAGTATTTCAATTTTTGAATAATTCTATAAGTGAATGCTCATGCAAATGGATGATGATTGCAGAAAATGTGTATGATTGAATATGCTCCTTTTATCATGTGTCCATGATTTGTTTTCCTAAAACTTTTCTTTAATTATATATTCCTTATAAAGTGAACATAGCATTAGAAAGTCAGAATTGGTGGAAATAAACATATATAATATTCTTTCCAGAATGCTGGTACCAGGGGTATGTTTCTTTCCTTTGTTGCCAGGAAACACTAATTAAGAGAATTGAGGTTCCTTAAATTATGATTCATACAAATTATAACAGAGATGAGAAATCGTCATCTTGAAGAATAGTGGAAATTTGTTCTTCAGGAGGCTTGAATGCTAAGAGGCATGACCCTGGCTTCAGCACAAAAATGAAACGTGGATAAAAACTTCCAACACGTGAGAGAAGGAAGCATGCCCACTCCCTTAGAGGTGCACATTTTAGCTCACAATTTTAAAAGAAAATTTTCATGGAAGGGCTAGCACAAGGAATATTGAAAATCACTCCTGCAATCCCCAACCCTGGAGCTGTACTGAGCTGTAGCACCCTGAGTGACAGATAACTCAGCCTCCTTTCCTGGAGGGGACAGTGCAGTATCCATTCAATGTGGTCATGTACCATCAGGGCTTATGTTTAGGGTGGGGGTGGGCATGGTGTGCGGTGGTGGGTTTGCGTGTTAATCCCTGAACCCAACAGAAATGGGTGATGGGGAATTGTGTACAAGGAGGCTTTGCAGCGGGAACTTTCAGGGACTGTGGAACCACAGGAAGATGTGAGTTCAGAACCAGCTGTGCCACGTGCTGTATGTGAGACGGCAAGGTCATGTCACCTGTCTGAGCCTCAGCCTCTGGTCTGCAAAATGGAAGCAAAGTGGAATGTTTGGAGAAGCGATTTGAAACAAAGAAATGACTAACTCAGGGGTGGACGCATCTGTCCATCCCTCTTATTGTGGAATGAAATACATTTCAGAGTAGGTAGAGGGAGGGCTGGGACAGAGCAGGGGTAGCGCCTTTGTGGAACTATCAGAGACCCAGATGTCATGCCCCGGGATGGACTCCACTTCCTGGGATTCAAATTATGAACATTTCTTGTTTCTCTACCAACCCTGACGGCCCTCCAATGACCGGATGAAAAGGAGGACGGTAGAACTTTTCTTGGAATCTCTCGTTACAGTTTGCTAGGTTGATGATCTATGAAGAGATCAAGAAAAATTGTGATAAAAAATTTTAATACTTAAAAACAAATATGATATAAATTTGAGTACACTGAAATGTATTACATCATATATGAATTTATATATTGTATATCTGTCTGTTATTTCCCTATCATGTAAACACCACCTCAGTCAAGATACACAATATGACCATCATCCCATTCTTATTTTTTTAAATATTAATGTCACTTACTTTAATTTAATTTTGATTTCAGTAGAATGTGGTGGTTTGTTTTTATTGCCAGGATTTTAATTTTCTGTTTGGTAATGTATCTTTGCATGCCTGTTTTTGTTTTATCATTTGTGCTGATTATCTGCATAAATTTTGACAAGTGTCTAGATGATGCCATGTTCTTGCAGCAGATACATTTTATCTTCTGGTATGAAGTTAGATTGAGGGCAAATCACTTTAGTTCCTCATGGATTGAAATGATTAGAGACTGGTTTAACATGTTTTATTTTTACAAAACCTGTTATGTGTCATAATATCTTGCTGTTGCCATGCAAGAATCACAATATTTCTTGTAAAAGGCAAGAACGTATAACATTTTAGGATTTGTGGACAATTTGTTCTGTATTCCACAACTAATTCTGCATTTGGATGCATGAAAATCACTAATGTCGCAGAATACAAGTTCAACATGTAAAAATCAGTTGTGTTTTAATATACCAGCAATGTATAATCCAGAAAGAAAATTAAGCAAACATTTCTATTCTCAATAGCATCTAAAAGAATAAAATATCAAGGAATAAATTTAGCCAACAAGGTGAGATGCCTGCATGCTGAAAACTGCAAAATATTTCTGAAAATGTTTAAATAAGTGAAAAGATACCATGTATTCATGGACTTGAAGACATAATATTCTTAAATTTTCCATAACACCCCCAATTATTTGCAGATTCAAGGAAGTTCCCATCAAAATTCCAGCACATTTTTCTGAATTACAAGAGCCAATCTTCAAATTCAGATGGAATTGAAATGGGCCCCAAATGCCTAAACAGTGGTCAAAAAGAACAAAGTTAGAAATTTCACACTTCACAGTTTCGAATCTTACCACAAAGCTATACTAATTAGAACAGGGTGGTACTGGCATAAGATAGTCCTACAGATTCACAGAGAATAATTTACAGTTCAGAAAAAAACCCTTACAATTATAGTCCATTGTTGGCTATTCTGTGTCTCTTGCATTTCTCCATGAACTTTTCCTAATAAGACTTTCCATTTGTGTACATGGGAGTTTTTCCACTTATATAGATCTTTAATTTCTTTCAACAGTTCTTCTTAATTTTCAGCATACATATCTTTCATTTATTTGCTGAAATTATTCCTAGGTGTTTTATTCTTTTATTGCTATTGTGAATGGAATTTTTATAATTTCATTTTTGAATAGGATTGCTGTTGAGTTTTGTAAACAACTTGCATCTTAGAATATTGCTCCACTTGTTTATTAAGTCTAGTAGGTGTTTTTGAAGGTTCT
This sequence comes from Tamandua tetradactyla, assembly GCF_023851605.1. Taxonomy (NCBI): domain Eukaryota; kingdom Metazoa; phylum Chordata; class Mammalia; order Pilosa; family Myrmecophagidae; genus Tamandua; species Tamandua tetradactyla. The sequence continues at coordinate 6,114,104 of NC_135328.1, forward strand.
TTAAGATTTCCTGTTAACAATATTTTGTCAACAGCAAATAGAAAGAGTTTTACTTCTTCCTTTCGAATTTGGGTGACTTTTCTTCTTTTTGAGTATTGTAATTTGTCCTCTTTACAATGTGAGTGGTGGTGGTGAGAGTGACATCTTGTATTGTTCCTGAACTCAGAAAAATGCATTTTTTCTTTTGCCTGTAAGTTTGATAATAGCTGGTGTTTTTCATATTTGCTATTTATCAGGTTGAAGACGCTCCCTTATGTATTTCTAGTTTGTTGAATGTTTGCATCATAAGGGTGTTTGAATTTGTCACATTCTTTCTGTATGTCTGAGATAGTCATACCAGTTCTGTCCTTTGTTCTAGAAATACGGTTTATTGTGGTGATCAATTTTTAGATGTGAACACAACCTTGCAGTGCTGGGGTAAATGCCCCTTAGTCGTAGTGCGATTTACTTTTTACTTGTGCCTGGATTCAGTATTCTAGTATTTTGTTGAGGTCATTTGAATTTTTATTGCCAGTGTTTTTTTTTTTATCTTTTTGGTAATAGCTGCTTTTTTTGTGTGTGTGCACATGGTCCAGGAATTGAACCCCCATCTCCCGCTTGAAGATGGGCTTTCGAACCATTGAACGACCCATGCACTGTCGCATTTGGTTTTGATTTGGGTAATACTGGCCTGGTTAAATGGTTGGAGAAATATTCCATCTTGTACTATATTTTGGAAGATTTTCAGAAATATTGGTATTAGTTCTTCTTTAAATGTTTCGTACTTCACAGTGAAGCTATCTGAGCATTTGTTTTATTTTGTGAGAAAAATCTCAACTGCTAATTCAGTGCCTGTAGTGATTGTAGTTGTAGTCAGATTTTGTGTTTTTTCTTGTCATTTTTTGTAGTTGTGTCTTTCTACAAAGTTTTCTTTTTCATCAAAGTTATGCTTTGTTGGCATGCAGTTGTTCATTGTATTCCCTTATAATTATTTTAACCCTGTAAGGTTATTAGTGATATATGCACTTTCTTAATGGACTTAGTAATGTATTCCTTCTCTCTTTGTTCTTGGTTTATCTAATGAGAGTATTTATAATTTGTGAAGTCTTTTTATCATTATCTTTTTATCTTGAAGCTTTATTGATTTTTCTCTACATTTTCCATTCCCTATTTCTTTCACAGTCTCTAAACTTCAGTATTTCCTTCTTTATAGTTGCTATATAGCTACATCCACTATGTATTGCTGTATTGTACTATATTTTCCTATATCACAAATGATTCTTATTTATGTTGAGTTTTCTTTGGTCACACACTGGTTATTGAAGAATGTTTTTTTTTTGACATCGGCATATTTGAGAATTTTTCAATTTTCTGCTCATTACCCTTGATTTCTAATTATATTTACCTCCATTGTCATCAGCAAGCATGCCCATATGATGTGACTCATAAGGATTGTTTTATCTTTAACATATGGTCTATCTTTGAGAAAGTGCTGTGTATGCTTGAAAGGAATCTGTATTTTGTTACTGTTTTGTGAACTATTCTAAATAATTCTGGTAGGTCTAGATTGTTTACAGTGTTTTCAAATCTTCTCTATCCTAGATGTGCTTCAGCCTAGTTGCTCTACCCATCTTTGAAAGCGGGATATGGAAGTCTCCAAACATTATTTTTCAGTATAATTTTCCCTGTAATAATGTAAGCATATTTTCATTATGGCAATCTTTCATGATAAATACATATTTTCTAGTGTACCACATTTATTTCCTTGTTTTTCACCTTGGCTATTTTTCTTTTGAGTAAATTTCTTAATGTTTATTGAGTAAATTTCTTAAGGATTACAATTTGCATGTTAACTTAAATGATCATGTTGGGATTAAAACCAACTCAATTTCAAGACTATACAGAAACTACTTCAAAACAAGCCTGCTCCTTCTCTTTCCTCTGTGCTAATATTGACATATATATTGTATATTTATTTCTTATTAATTTTAATGCAACCTTATTGCTTTATGCAATTTTATTTTATATAAAGCAAGAAATGTGTTAAAAAGAAATGTATTTGTATTGTCTCATATTTAGTTATGTATTTAGCTATTATATCCCACATGAGTTAACTAAACAATATCACTTCATGATCAGCCGTCAGGTGGTGGTGGAATCTGCATTTCTGTTCAGGGTTAAAGTGCTCCTCTTGGGAATGGCAGAGTGAGTCACAAGATCTAACCAGATTGTGCAGAGAGCTGTAACTGAGCTCCTAGTAGAGGAACATTTTCCATTGGCTCATTTTCTCATATGAACATCAACATCAATAGCCTTATAGGTAGAGGGGCAGCATTTTCAGAAAAAATCATCCACTGTCCTAAATACCACCAAATATTATTCCCCCCATCAAATTCTATTTCTCATATAGGTGAGGGTGACCCCAAGGGCTAAAGCAATATCATGTTTATGAAATTGGCAAATTAACATGTTTCTGTGATGATACATTTCATTGGCAGAATAGATTAGTTACCTTGAAAAGTTAGGTGCCTAAAATTTGAAGCAGATATCCTAGGTTGGGCCTCATATGCAGGTCCGATGAATAAAAACATGTCTCCTATACTTAAGGAGGTGAAAATAAATGGAGCTACCAATACTATATTATTAAATACATTATATAAGGAAGTGAAGAAACAGTGCATACATGCAAAACATTTGTTTTGAAAATTTATTCTAACTGCTACTCTTAAGGTTTATAAACATTAGGATTCTTATATATACAGAGATGAATAACTCAAATAACGCAGGACAAGAAGGAAAAAGCTCAGATCATCATACTAAGTTATAATATACTGTTTTCCCCTTCCCAAATACCTGTAATAGTAGAAATGGGGACTATTTTAATAACTTAACTTCATTTGATTATATGCCATATGTAATCTTAGTAAGGAAAAGAACCCTCAAAGCAAAGTTTCAGGATACTGCTTTTGTTTTAGTTTTCAAGATTTCAGGCTCCCTAGTCATTTTTGTCATGGTTGAAAAGAAAATTCATTCATACCAGACATTCTTTATTGGCCATCACTCAAATATTAGAGCATCGCCCTATATTGCATCTTCCTGGGATGAAATGAAGCAGTAGTTAAGCAAAATGAAAAGCCCCAATGCTTTTCAAGAACTGTACTGGAATGTCATTTTCTTCTTATTAACATTCGGACTGTTTTCGTTCTGTAGTACTTTCAAAAGAACATATCAAAGTTGTTGATCCCATCTATGGCAATATGCATCAACTACAGTTAATCTGATGTATCATCTAATTAATGTCTTGGTGTATTTCTGAGAATTAAGCTATTGCTTTCATCTCCTAATCTATCCTGTACTTGTTCTAAGATTAAAGAACAGGCCCTAGTGCTCTAACATGGAAAAACCAAGATTTAAGATACCAATTTATCTATGGATATATTCACTTGAGAGAATAAAAGCACTTTTGTTTACTTAATTTATATCTATGAAGAATATCTCCTACATAATATTCACTGTCCTTTCAAAAATTTGACATAAAAGGCTTATTGTGATCATTCTCAGTCTCACCACAGTTGAATAAGTGAGATATGGGGGAGTGGTTGTGTTTACTGAAATTGTTGGAGGATGGTCTTTTCTTCAATGTGAAACACCTTTTGGAACATTTGGGTAAAACAGAATGAGCAGTTGTTAGTTCCATTCATTAACCTCTTTGGAGCTGACTATTGTCTAACTTTCTGAGAACATGGAATACTCTGGAAATCCTGTTATCAATGTTGATAAACAAGAAAGGGCACAGAATTGGGTAACATAGTGCGAAAAGGACACTGAATTCTGGGATATTACTGTTTTTCTCATTTGAAGAAGCCATTAGGATGATAAAGAAAGAATTCAATGAATAAAATAAAACAAAACATATCACGAGGCAAAGGACAGTCTGCATGGCTCTTGTTTCTGGAGAACACTTCTGGATATGCTTGCCCTTGTGTATTTCCTGTAATATTTTCTGGTGCCTGCATAAGAGAATAACTGTGTAGACACTGGCCAACATCATGAAGAACAAAAAGAAAAGATCCCGAATAAATAGGCATGTTACAAGAGTGATATTTACACCTGGTGTTGTGCAATATTTCATAAAAAATCCACGTTGACCTGAAGTGTAATTTTTTGTTGCTGTACTCTCAGTGATGACGTGAATATTGATTATCATGTTGAGGGCCCAGAAGAAGGAAAAGGAAGGACAAATGAAGCTGGTTGCTCTGAGTTTGAGCCATGCCCATATACCATTATTGGGACTGATGATGATGGCTTGGATTGTGCTCAAGAGACAGGTTGTGCCAATGGAGACCCCACGATTGACACTGTAAATGTACATCACAATCTTACACCCAACATCATCCAGCATATGTTTGATTCCAAATGAGAACATAATTTCTGGGATTCCCCGAAAAGTTATAGTAAGCAGGTTAGCAAAAGTCAGGTGTGTGAGGATCTTATCTGTGGATCTCCTCTGAGAAGGCTGGGTGAAGGAGGACAAACTCACCACGAGCACCAGGGCGTTCCCCAGGATCCCAACGCCAGTTTGAGAGAGGAAGACAATTCCAAAGGTCAAATTTTTTGAGAGCATTTTCTCTTGACTTTCTTAGCACTAAAACAAAATCCAAAAATCCCATATACATAAAAGTAGAGAGAGAACTTGTCACAATCTATTGAAGCTCAGGAACAATGACAACACATTCTAGAGTTGTCAGCTTTACCCAATAGAGACAAAGTTCTGAGCAATATTGAATAGTGAGCTGATGCATAGGAATGGTTCTGCAGTAGTGGTGTGATTACTATTAGACATATTGACTAAAGTTTACAAAGAATTAGTTGCACACATCCCTTTATTTATTTAAAAGAGCAAGCTGGAGTAAAAGGCAAAGTTATGATCAGACAGTGATTATAATATACTGCACACCTTGATTGGAATACAGTGGAGGAAATGTGGAAAAAGTAGTATAAAGTAAAAAAGTTAAAACCATTCATCAATTATATAGAATAAGCATAAGAAAAAGCCATGTTAAGAATATGCCATTCTTTGACATTTTTCATGTATGTTTCTTTATATAGAATTCTATTGTATGTAGAATTATGTATCCCCTATTTTCAATAAACATTTACCTAAGGTCATTTTTATATAAGAAGCTATTTGTGACCATGATTTCAATATCTAAAAACATCTGCTATGCTAATATTGAAACATTTACAACAGCATTTCCTTGTCTTGAAGCCATATCCTAACTTTCCTTACAACGTGTGCTGATGTAATCGGCTTTATCATCCACGACAACAATCGCCATTATTTTTCCAAAGAAGTTATACTAAAATAAACCTCCTACATTAAACATTTTAGTGTTCATACTACCTTGAATGGTACCCTCACTGAATGTGATAAATGTTTACGCTTTTAACAGTATGGTGATGATGTAACTTTTGCTCTTGTAACTTGGAGGCATATAATTCTGAATTAGGAAGAACTTTTAAATATTTTTACCACCCATTCATTTGTCTCTATAATTTACAATTCATACACTGTTCTAAAAAATTCAAACAAACAATAACAAACAAGAAACTCTAGTGAAAATAGATGGTAATTAATATTTTAAAACTTTAACTTATGTGTGAAACTAAAGCAAAAAAAAAGTGTATTTGGTACAAAATTTGTATTTTGACTAGTGCATTTCCTAATATAACTTACGTGAACAGCTTAATTGAACACCATAGTACATAGAAAAAAAAGAAACTCTAGTGTGGATGCACTGACTTTTATAAAGTGTTTATGAAAAAAATTATGATTATTTTTCTACTTTATATGTATTTTTTCATTTTTGCATACTTTTACATGTTAATAGATATTACTTATAAGGAATATGAAAATAAACAAATATTGACAAATTGTTAAAGAGCCAAATCTAATGTAGAATAAACTAAAGATTTTGTCATATCCCATTTTTCCTCTTGGTTAAGGAAGAAGTTTTGGCAAGTAAAGAAATCTGAGAAATAAATACTTGTATCATTTATTTAGTGCATTTAACCCAGGAATATCATGAATTTATTTTGATAAACTGTGGATTCTGAACTGCAGTACATATTGTACTGTTACCCACAGTATCAATTGAGTTCTAGGAAAATAGTAATAGCCAGGATAAGACTGTATGTAAAAATTCACAAAGTGTAAACACATGTTGAGCATTCCCCTAATTTATGTTTTACTAATGTTTTAAATAAAATATTTAATATAGTCAGTAAAATAACAAACTGCTACATAAGCCTATGGATTGGAAGAAATTCTAAATGAAAACGTAAAAATATGTTGAATTGAATGAAAATAAAAATACAATATTTCAGAAGTTTTAGATTCAAATAAAGCAATCATATGCATATTAGAAAAGAATAAAGCTATAAAGTTGTTGGGAATTGCATTACACCTACCACAAAAGTTAGGTTCAGGTCCCAGGCTCTGGCACTGTGAATGTGTATCCATCTGTAAGTAAATGGTTTTGAAGCTTTTATTAGTTAAGGTGTGCCCAGTCTAAATGAGGATGCCCATTGACCCAAGATGGGAGAAATCCTTATTGGCAAAGGGAATGTAAAGGACAAAGGGAACCACAGGGCATGAAATCAAAAGTCAACGGGAATCAGAAGAGAAAGGGGAAGATATCAGTAAGTGCACCCAGCCCCAAAACACCAGTCTTCAGCAAGGAAGCCTGAGTAAACTTCACCCAGACCAGAAGTGTCTAAAAATTCACGATGACACATTCAGTGTTCTGAATGGAATCCTGTAACAGAAAAAGGTTGTTAGTGGAAAATCCTGAGAAATCTGGTAAAGTCTGAAGTTAGGGTGACAGAGAAGGTACCAATGTTAGACATTGAGTTTTGATAAATAAACCATGGTCATGCTTGTTAACATTAGAGAAAAAGGAATAAAGAGTGAAAGGAACGTCTCTAATGCATTTGCAACTTCTTCATAAATCTAAAATTCTTCTAAATTAAAAGATTATTTTAAAAAATAAAACTCAATACAAAATAGAGCAAAATCAACGTATGCACAAAAGTTCAGTCATGAAAGAAAAATTTTATAGTCCCTGTGGAAAAGCAAAAGAGTATTGGTGGATGAAAATGACAGGGATCATATATGTATAAATAAAAACTGATACTACGCTATAAATATTGAGGGTAACCTAGAAAATGAAAAAAAGTCAATCAAACAAACAATATGAACTTCTAAAGCCAAATTTCTTCCTCTATTTAGAGGAAATGTTTCAATAGCAAATCTTTGTTTTTGTAAAATGGTGAATGTCAGAAAAGTATGTTATGTAATTAGCATGTTTCAGTAACTTATGAAAGCCTAATTTATTGGGACAAATAATCTATAAGGAATCATAGACTAGCACTCTATTCAGATTTAGGAATTGATGAACATTAATCCTTCAATCTAAAAATGCCTTCTTACAGATTGACTTCTTTGTGCAAAGATGAGGAAATACTGATAGCAAGAAAGAAGTTGAAAAAGTGAGAAAACGTTAGAAAGTATTAAAAGGATCAAGGAAAAAATGTGAACAGAAAGAAATGTCTAAAATAAAACCTAGTATTAATTAAACTTACACCTATATTACTTTATCATATACACGATATAGATTTAGTTTATCATATTAAAAATATTTATCACTAAACAAAAATTACAACAGATAATACTCTTGATTCTCCCAGCAAAGAGAAAGCTCTGTTTGCAATCTAACATCATCAGTTCATTAGCAGTGTTCAAATAATGTCTCTTAAATTAGAAATTAAAATTATGGAGGTAAATGGACAACATGGTTGAAAAGCAATAGTGTGAGAGGGAAAAGCCATTTACTGTGGAGAGGAAGGGAAGGAAGAAGTGAGGTGCTGGAGGCATCTAGAGGGTCAGGTAAAGACATGAGAGGCATTTTAAGAGACATAAAAAGAAAATTTCATGGGGAACAGATTTGATTACAATTGAAAAGAAATGGATAGAGGGACAATAATTTGGAAGACACAGCATTATTAGTAAGTGTAGAATACTAAATTATAAATCAGAAAAAGAATTCGAAGAAATAGAAGGTGAGGAATACAATTTTAAAATAGGACAAGGGATGAGGAAGCTTTATAAAGACATTTCAAAATGTAGTGAAATAAAACATTAACAAAGAATTGACCATAAGATCCAGAGGCAGTCAAGCCTTTGTAGATACACACACACACACACAAAGAATTGACCATAAGAAATAGTAGGCATTGCTAAAAGGAATGTGTGTATAGACAATACTGAGATGTAAGGATAAGGTTGAAGGCACAAAAGTGAACAGGGGAGAGAGGGGCAGTGTAAGGAGAAGTTAGCAAATTAGTCAGTAAACAGTGAGTGAGGGAATGGAGTGTATGAAAGAATGAAACTTTAATAGAAGGAAGGGAATTTAAGGCCGTTTGTGTGCATGTCTTGACCACATTGGGGTAAACAAACCTGAAAGAAGTTCAGGAAAAACTGCATGGCAAGTAGAGAAAAAATTGGACCTAAATTACATGAAAATGGACAGTATAAAAAGTTGAGAAGAAAGGTTAATGATCACTCCAGAATGTCTAACCATGGGGAAGGAAGCAAAGGAGAGTAAAGCAGAACAATCTAGAATGGAGCTCCTTGATTAAAGCAAAGCAGATTCAGATCATTAGAACCTGAGTTTATGGGGAATGAGGATGGACAGAAGGCCATGGCGGGAGCAGGACAGATACCGGGAAGGGCACGGGGTAGGGCAAAGAACAGTAACAGCAAACGCTTTCAGGGCTACTGAGCAAACGGCATCAGTCTGAGGAAACGGCACGTGTTAGTTCATCCAGCCCTCCTAAGAGCAGTGTAGGGTAAGGAGTTTCCATACTTCACAGATGGAAACAGAAACATGGACAGAACAGTTCACCTGTACGAATAGGGTTATGTTAGGGTTATGTGCAGTGGACTGCTCTCTAATGACACAGGCATTAGGGAGACCTAAGGAACTAATTAAAGAAAGGAGAATGAAAGGGTGTACATCAACAGAAGTTTGAGTGTAAGCTGCCTATTACACAGGAAAAGAAGTGGGATGATAAAAAATAGTAATTGTCATTTAAAAATACAGTGAGTGCAGAGTGAAAAAAGAGAAGTATAAAACAGTTTAAGAAGAAGGAAGAAAAGTCTCAAGTATAGCAGGAAAGAAATGAATGGAAGAGAAACAGAGAAAAGCCTAAAAAAAATGTATTGACCGAGAGAAGATTTCCTGTTGGAGGAAATGTGGGAAAGAGATCTGTAAGGTAATAAGAGGAGGCAGGTTAGTTCTCTGGAAGAGTCTGGTCACGGCTCCCTGTGACAGTGTGAGACAGAAGGGACTCACCTGAGCTGGCGTCGCTGCCCCTGAAGTGTAGGTGGATGGGACTGTTGGCTGTGTCTGGGGAGATGGCCCATTCCTGAGCTATAAAACCAGTGTAGTGAGCTCATCTCACACTGGGACGTGGTTCTCATGTCACCTGCACTGGCCCTGACACATGGAGAGTTGGGACTCTCTGAAGAAGGTGTCACAGACAGGGACAAATTATGTGTCTTCTGTGAATCTTAACAATTATGTATAGAAGCAGATAATTTTCTCAGGTGAGAAACTTTCCTAAATGATGAATTTTGTGATTGGAAACCCCAGGGATATAAAATAGAGATGGGAATTAAGCACCAAACAGTTCAATTCTACAGTGGTGAAGCAGTAGGTTAATTAGTAATTCATGATATGTCAACTTGTTGGAATACAAGACAGTTTGTACATTACAGTTGGCACAGTCATGTGAAACTTTAGAATACAACATTAAATAATGATATAAATTAGATTTTAAAATATTTCAATTTTTATAATTCTATAAGTGAATGCTTATGCAAGTGGATGATGATTGCAGAGAATATGTACAACTGAATATCTCATGTTATCATGTGTCTGTGATTTGTTTATCTTAAACTTTAGTTGTATCTTCTTTATAAATTAAAATAGCAATAGAGAGTCAAAATTGGTGGAAATAAATAAACATATACAATGTTCTTTCCAGAATTCTGGTACCTGGAGGATGTTTCTTTCCTTTGACTGTTGCCAGGAATCACTAATTGAGAGAATTAGAAGTTCCTTAAATTGTGGTTTATACAAGTTAAAATAGAAATGAGAATTCATCATCTTGAAGAACACTGAAAATGTGCTCATCAGGAGACGGGAATGCTAACAGGCATGACACTGGCTTCAGCACAAAAAGTGGGTAACAACGTCCAATACGTGAGATAAGGAAGCATGCTCACTCTCTTAGAGGTGCACATTTTTAGTTCACAGTTTTAAAAGGAAATTTTCATGGAAAGGCTAGCACAAGGAAAACTGGAAAGCATTCCTGGAATCCCTACCCCTGGAGCTGTACTGAGCTGTAGCATCCCTGAGTGCCAGATAACTCAGCCTCCTTTCCTGGAGGGGACAGTGCAGTATCCATTCAATTTTGGTCATGTATCATCAGGGCTTATGGTTTAGGGTGGGTGTGGGCATGGTGTGCGACAGTGGGTTTGCATGTTAATCCCTAAACCCAAAAGAAATGGGCAAGAGGGAATTGTGTTCCAAGGAGGCTTTTCAGCAGGAAATTTCAGGTAATTTCACAGGAAGATGTGAGTTCAAAATCAGCTGTGCCATTTTCTGTATGTGAGACAGCAAGAAGGTCATGTCACCTGTCTGAGCTTCAGCCTCTGGTCTGCAAAATGAAAGCAAAGTGGATTGTTCGGAGGAGCAATTTGAGACAAAAAATGGCTAATCCAGACCTGGACACATTTGTCCATTCCTCTTGCTTGTGAAATGAAATACATATCAGAGTAGGTAGAGGGAGAGCTGGGGCAGAGTAGGGGGTGGTGCCCATGTCAGCCTGTGGAGCTATCATTGACCCAGATGTCATGCCCTGGGCTGGGCTCCAATTCCTGAAACTCAAACATAGGGTAAAGTGGGCTTCATAGAATGAGTTAGGTAGCTTTCCCTCCTCTTCAGTTTTTTGAAGTGTTTGAGCAGCCTTGGTACTAATTCTTTCTTGAATATGTGTTAGAGTTCATATGTGAAGCCATCTTGTCCTGGAGATTTCTTTTTTGGAAGGTTCATGATGACTGACTCAATCTCTCTACTTGTGATTGATTTGTTGAGTTCGGGTAATTCTCCTCCAGTCAATGTTGGTTGTTCATGTTTCTCTAGGAAATTCTCCATTTCATCTCTGTTGGCTAGTTTTTAGCATTTCATTTGCTCATAGTATTACCTCCTTTATTTCTGTGAGGACACTGTACCGTCTTCCATTTCCCACCTCTTTTTTGTCAGCCTAGCTAAGGGTTAATAAATTTTATTGATTAGCTCAAAGAAACAACTTCTGATATCGTTGATTTTCTCAATTGTTCTCATATTCTCAATTTCATTTATCTCTGCTACAGCCTTCGTTATTTCTTTTCTTTTGTTTGCTTGGGGTTGGTGTGTTGTTCTTTCTCTAATTCTTCCAGGTAAACGTGATTCCTTGATTTTTACTGTTTCTTCTTTTTTAATGTAGGCATTTCGTGCTATAACTTCTGCCCCAGGAATTGCCTTTCCTGCATTCCATAATTTTTAAAAATTTTCTAATTGTATAGTATAACATATATATATATATGTTATATATTTATATATAAAATAAATATATGTTATATATTTATATATGAAATAAATAAAAAAGCAATAGTTTTCAAAGCACTCTTCAACAAGTAGTTATAGGACAGATCCAAGAGTTTGTAATGAACTATTATATGCTCCTCTCAGATTTTTCCTTCTAGCTGCTCCAGAATATAAGATGCTAGAAGGCATAAATTTCTTTTTATCATCACAATTGACTTTTTTTGTGAAAAATAACATACATACAATAAAACAATAAATTTCAAAGCACAGCATCACAATTAGTTGTAGAACATATTCAGAGTTTGATATAGGTTGCAATTCCAGAATTTTAGGTTTTTACTTCTAGCTTCTCTAAGATATTGGAGACTAAAAGAGATATCAATTAATGATTCAGCAATCATATTCATTTGTTAAATCCTATCTTCTCTGTATAACGCCACTATCACCTTTGGTATTTTTATCCCACTCTTTAGAGGTGTTTGTGCTATGGCTATTCAAATTTTTCATATTGGAAGAGTCTGTCACTAATACGGGGTAGGGAGATAGAACTATCTGATGTTCTGGAGAGGCTGGGCCCTCTAGGTTTTAGGACTTACCTGGTCCAGGGACCCATCTGGAGGTTGTAGGTTTCTGGACAGCTACTCTAGTGCATGGAAGCCTTGTGGAATCTTATATATTGCCTAGATGTTTCCTGAGGATTGGCTGGAATGGTCCTGGTAGGGGGTTGGCAGGTTATAATAGGTAGCAATGTCTAACTGAAGCTTGCATAAGAGCAACATCCAGAGTAGCCTCTCGACTATTTGAATCTCTCTGCCACTGATACTTTGTTAGTTATATTTCTTTTCCCCCTTTTGGTCAGGATGGAATTGTTGATCTCACAGGGCCAGGACTGGATTCATTCCTGGGAGTCATGTCCTACGCCGCCAGGGAAACTTTCACTTCTGGATATTAGTTCCTACGTTGTGGGGAGGGCAATGATTTCACTTGCAGAGTTGGGCTTAGAAAGAGTGAGGCCACATGTGAGCAACAGAAGAAATCCTCCAGAAGTAACTCTTAGGCATATTTATACGTAGGCTAAGCTTCTCAGCTACCTACATAAATTTCACAAGAGTAAGCCTCAAGTTCAAAAGCATGGCCTATTGATTTGGGTGTCCCTATAGTTTGATACAATATCAGGGGATTTCTTGATGGTAAGGTTTAATAGTTCCATATTATTTCTTCCATCCCTCAAGGCACTTTGCCAAAACTTTTTGCTTATCTGCTTATGTGCTGGTTTGAAAGGATGTATGTACCTTAGAAAAGCCTTGTTTTAATCTTAATCCCATTTTCTAAAGGTAGCTGTTTCTTCTAATCCCTATTCAGTACTGTATGTTTGAAATTTTAATTACATTATCTCCCTGGAGATGTGAATCAATTGAGAGTGGCTGTTAAGCTGGATTACGTGGAGATGTGTCTCCACCCATTTGGATGGGTCTTGATTAGTTTACCGGAATACTATAAAAGAGAACAGCAAGAGAGAAAGCCAAGAGAGAGTAGAACAAAGTAGCCATGAGAAGCAGAGAGTCCACCAGCCAGCAACTTTTGGAGATGAAGAAGGAAAATGCCTCCCAGGGAACTTCATGAAACAGGAAGCCAGGAGAGAAAGCTAGCAAATGACACTGTTTCACCACATGCCTTTCCAGATGAGAGGAAACCCTGACCGTGTTCATCATGTGTCTTCTCACTTGAGAGAGAAACCCTGAATATCATCAGCCTTCTTGAATCAAGGTATATTTCCCTGGATGCCTTAGACTGGACATTTCTATAGACATGTTTTATTTAGGACATTTTTTCGGCTTAGAACTATAAACTAGCAACTTATTAAATTCTCTTTTTTAAAAGTCATTCTGTTTCTGGTATATTGCATTCTGGCAGCTAGCAAACTAGAACAGATTAATATACTCTAGGATGTACCCAGGCATTACAATAATCTATACAGAATTAAATAACCTCTTTCTTATTTTGGGCTCCCTGTGTTTCAATTGTTCAAATGAGCTATATAGATAGATTGAGTTTGATTATGTGCTATAGAAAATTTCTGTTCCCCAGACCAAATAAACCTTTCTTCCTTTGGTCTCAAAGAGTATGTATGGTTCTAAAATACAGACATCTTCCATAACCCTGTGTTCTGGATTACTTTAACACCAACCTGATTGGCTTCTCTAAATATCAGGATAGATAGATAGGTAGATAGACGATAGATAGATATATAGATAGATAGATAGATAGATAGATAGATAGATAGATAGATAGATAGATAGATATAGATATACACACACACAAGCGTGCACACACACACACACACACATATATATCAGCCTCTTGAAATCCAGATAAAAAAATTACCACTCTGGACTTGGGCGGTTCAGTGTTGGCTCAGTGGTGAACTTAATGTGTCTGCTCTAAAAGCTTACAATCTAGGCCCTTGTTTTCTTATAAGCATTTTCTAAAGAAAGCCATACCATTGTTGTTCTTTGGTTTCTGGCTTATTTTGCCTCACCAAATGTCCCACACATTCGTTCACATGGTTCATGCCTCACGATTTCATTCCTTTTTGTAGTAGCACAACATTCATCCATAAGTATACACCATCGTGCGCCAATCTACTTCTCTGTCAGTGCATCCTTCAGCCACCTGCATTCATCGGGCATCATGTAAAGGGCCCAAAGTCCACAGTACATCAATACTCTCAATTTTATATGATTTCATTGTTCCCAAGAGAATAAAAATCAATCAACACACCCTTGCCAAATAGGAAATGTAAAACTCCTCTTAACTCTTGTTCCTCCCATTATTTACCTCTGCTGTTACTGTGGAAGTGCTGATATTTTCCTTTTAAACATAGCCCATGACATACAATAGCAGTTTTCCCCCTGTATCCTGGACTTTCCCCCTGTATCCCTCTTTGTACACAAATCATACCTTTGAAGTAGTTCTTGCAAGAACTAATTAAAACTCATAATGTGAAATGTCAGAGCAAAATCAGAGTATTACAAAAATTCACATATATGACCAAAAATTTTTGAGTGCCTGTGAAAAGGACAAAGAAGGTTGGGGAATAAAAATGACAAGAATCATATATGCATAAATAAAAACTTCTACATTACAGATAGTAAGGAAGAATTATAAAAGTAGACAGAAAAAATAAGTCAAGCAAATTCTATAAATATCTAAAGCTATATTTCTACAACAATTAAGAGGAAATCCTTCCCTTAGTAAGTCTTTCTTAATCTAAAATTAATTATGTGATTATTAAGTCAACCATATTTGTCCTGGACTTTTCTGAGGCATCGATTCCTTTCCAGTAAATAATTTATTTCTCATTGAGCTTTAATAAATGCTTAAGTACCTGACAACTAAATGCCCATAATTGTTATTTTTTAAAGATTTTATCAAATAATCTTACCTAGTTTCCTTTTAGATGAATGTCAGAAGTGCATAATGTACTTAGTATGTTATATTGGTAATGCTTTTGAAATTTGAAAAATTTATTAATTCATTTGGGACAAATAATCTATTAAAAATATGACTAGTCCCTTTTCCAATTGAGGAATTGTCTAACATAAATCTGTAGCTTCAACAATAAAAAGCCGTCTTATGGATTTGAACTCTTCATGTAAAGAAGAGGAAATATAAAATAACAAGAAGGAAGTTGAAAAATGAGAAACTTTAGGTAGTGTGACAGGATCAAGGATAAGAAAATGTGAACAGAAAAAGAGATATTTAAATAAAACCCAATAATTCTTAAATGCATCATCCAGAATCTACAAAAGTATTTACTACTAAATAAAAAGCAGGTCAATTCATACTCCTAATTCTTCCACCTAAGATAAAGCTCTGTCTGTAATTAAACACCATCATTTCATTAGAGGTGTTCAGAAAATGTCTCAAATTAATAATCAAAAAGATAGAGGTGAATGGAAAATATATTTAAACAGCAAAAATATGAGAAGGAAAAATCGAATTACAGTGGGTAGTAAAGAAAGGAGGAAAGTGAGGTGGAAGGAATATCATGAGGAAAGAGGCAGGTAAAGACTTGAGAGGTATATTAAAAGAGATGAAAGGGAAAAAATCGTGGAGAACAGATTGGGGTACAATTGAACAGAAATGGATAGACAGACAATGACTCAGGAAGACAGAACATTAGGAAATATGGAATACTAAATTATAAATTAGAAAAAAGTTCATTAAAAAAAGTAGAGGGTGAGGAATACAACTTTAAATTATGCCGAGACATGAGATGAGGAAGATATGTAAATAAAGGAAGTTTTAAGAAGTACTGAAATACATCACTGATGAGAACAGATCATCGTAAAAGTAAAAAGTAATTCTAAATGCAATGTGATCTGATACAATATTGAGATCTAAGGACAAAATTGGAAGCACAAAGGAGAACAGTGGAGAGAGACAAAGGAGGCAAAATTAAGCACATAACTGAATGAAAAGCAAGTGAGGAAACGTAGTGCATGAATAAGTGAATCATAAATAAAGAAACAGGAAGCTGAGTGCGGGAGTGGTTGTATGCATTTCTTAAGCAGTGAAGTAAAGAAGCTAGAAAAACAAATTCTAGAGAAACTGCATTTCAAGTATGCAAAAAAAATGGACAAATATCAGGAAAATGAAGAATGTAAGAAGTTATGAGAGCAAGTATTAATGAAAGCTCCATAATATTCTAATCATGTGAAAGGAGGCAGGTGAGAGTAAAGCAAAACTGGAATCTAGCTCCTGGATGAATGCATCCCCAAACCATCACACCTGAGCTCACTGGGGAATGAGGGCTGACTGAGGAAAACGGTTGGAGCATGACAGACAGGGGGAAAGGCAACGGGTAGATAAAAGAAGAATAACAGCAAACGTTTTGGGGGGGCTACTGAGCAAATGGCATGTGCTAGTTTATCCAGCCCTCCTAACCGTAGGGTAGGGTAAGTATTGCTTTCCTTACTTCACGGATGGAAACAGAAGCGCAGAGAGGGCGGTTCACCTGCACAAGTAATAATGCAAGAAGGTGGCAGAGCAGGGTTTGAACCCCAGTCTAGTATAACTAGAGAGAGAGTCCACAATTACTGCACTCTAATAGCACTGCGAGATGCGAGAACTAAGGGTATCAGAATATTTAAAAGAAAGAGAATGAAAATGGGAATGCTGTCAGAAGTTTGAGTGTAAGATGCCTGCAATACAGGAGAGGAATTCAATAAAAAAAAAATTTCCATTTAAAAAAAGAATAGAGAGCATAGAGAGGTAGGAAAAGAGAAGTAGGAAGGACACTAAGGAAAAGGATGAAATGTATCAAGGATAGAATGAAAAATATGGAGAGTGATAGAAACAAAAAGAGGACAGAGGATAAATAAATGGGTTGATAGAGAGACACATTTCCATTGGAGGAAATGTAGAAAAGAGATTTGTAACGAAATAAGAGGAGGGAGGTTAGTTCTCTGGAAGCGTCTGGTCCACGGCTCCCTGTGACAGTGTGAGAAGAGGGGACTCACCTGAGCTGGCGTCGCTGCCCCTGAAGTGTGGGTGGACGGGACTGATGGCTGTGTCTGGGGAGATGGCCCATTCCCAAGCTATAAAGCCAATGTGGTGAGCTCATCTCACACTGGGACGTGGTTCTCATGTCACCTGCACTGGCCCTGACACATGGAGAGGTGGGACTCTCTGAAGACGTATCACAGACAGGGACAAATTATGCGTCTACTGTGAATTGTAACAATTATGTACAGAGGTCAAGATAACTTTCTTGGGACACCAACTTTCCTAGATGATAAATTCTTGTGATGGGAAACCCCAGGGATATAAAATAGAGATGGGAGTCAAATAACAAAAAGTTCAATTCTGCAGTGGTGAAGCAGTAGGTTAATTAGTAATTCATGATACATCAGTTTGTTGGAATACAGGATGGTTTTTTACAGTATGATTAGCAGAAGCACATGAGAAATTTAAAATGTTACATTAAGAAAACATGAAGTAGATTTTAAAACAGTATTTAAATTTTGGTATAATTCTATAAGTGAATGCTCATGCAAGTGCATGATGATTGCAGAGAATATGTACGACTGAATATGCTCATGTTAACATGTTTCTATGATTTGTTTACCTAAAACTTTTCTTTAATTGTATCTTCTTCATAAATTAAGAATAGCAATAGAAAGTCAGGATGGGTGGAAATAACCATATGCAGTGTTCTTTCCAGGATGCTGGTTCCAGTAGGATGTTTCTTTCCTTTGACTGTTGCCAGGAATCACAAATTGAGAGAATTAGAAGTTTCTTAAATTATGGTTCATAAAAGTTAAAATAGAAATGAGAAATTGTCATCTTGAAGAACAATGAAAATATGCTCACCAGGAGACGGGAATGCTAACAGGCAAGACACTGGCTTCAGCACAAAATGAAACGTGGGTAAAAACTTCCAACTCATGAGAGAAGGAAGCATGCCCACTCCCTTAGAGGTGCATAGTTTTAGTTCACAATTGTAAAATAAATTTTCTTGGAAGGACTAGCACAAAGAATATTGAAAATCATTCCTGGAATCCCTACCCCTGGAGCTGTACTGAGCTGTGAATTTCCCAGATTGCCAGATAATTCAGCCTCCGTTCCTGGAGGGGACAGTGCAGTATCCATTCAATTTGGCCATTTAGCATCAGGGTTTATGGTTTAGGATGGGGGTGGGCATTGTTTGTGAAGGTGGTTTTGCACGTTAATCCCTGAGCCCAACAGAAATGGGCAACGGGGAATTGTGTACAAGGAGGCTTTGCAGCAGGAACTTTCAGGGACTGTGGAACCACAGGAAGATGTGAGTTCAGAACCAGCTGTGCCACGTGCTGTATGTGAGACGGCAAGGTCATGCCACCTGTGTGAGCCTCAGCCTCTGGTCTGCAAAAATGGAAGTGAAGTGGATTATTTGGAGGAGGGATTTGAGACATTAACTGGCTAACTCAGATCTGGACACAACTGTCCATCCCTCTTTCTTGTGGAATGAAATACATGTCAGAGTGGGTAGAAGGAGGGCTGGGGCAGAGTAGGGGGTGGTGCCCACCTGAGCCTATAGGACTATCAGAGACCCAGAAGTCATGACCCGGAATGGACTCCAATTCCTGGGACTCAAACAGGGTTGTTTCTCAATCAACCTTGGCAGCCCTCCAATGATCAGATGAAAAGGGAGATGGTGGAACTTCTTAGAATCATTTACGGTTTGCTAGGTTGATGATCTATGAAGAGGTAAAGAAAAATTATGATAAAAAATTTTAATACTTAAAAACAAATATAATTTATATAAATTTTAGTACATTGAAATGTATTGCACATTATATGAATTTGAATATTGTATATCTTTTTGTCTATTTTTTCATATCATGTAAACACCACCTCAATCAAGATACACCATACTTCCATCATCCCATTCTTATTATTTAAAAACACTAATGCCACTTAAATTTTTCTGTTAACTTCAATTTCCTTACAATGTGGTGGTTGCTTTTTTATTGCCAGGATTTTAGATTTCTGTTCATCATGCATCTTTGTGTGCCTTTTTTCTTGTTTTATCCTTTGTGCTGATTATCTTGCATATATTTTGACAGGTTTTTAGATGATGTCATGTTCTCACAGCACAGATACATTTTATCTTCTGGTATGAAGTTAGACTGAGGGCAGATCACCTTATTTCTTCACGTATTGAAATGATTAAAGATTGGGTTAACATGTTTTATTTTAATAAAACCTGGTATGTGTCTTAACATCTTGGTATTGCCATGCAGGAATCACTAATATGTCTTTTAAAAAGCAAGAAAGTAATATTTTAGGATTTATGGAAATTTTTTTCTGTATTCCAACAACTAGATTCTATATTCCAATGCATGAAAATCACTAATGTAGCAGAGTACAAGATCAACATGTAAAAATCAGTTATACTTTCATACACCAGCAATGTATAATCTGGAAAGATAATTAAGCCAACAATTCCATTTTCAATAGCATCAAGAAGAATATAATATCAAGGAATAAATTTAGCCAACAAGGCAAAAATACCCTATACTGAAACCTAAAGAATATTTCTGAAAACTTTTTTTATTAATTAAAAAAAATTAACTAACAAAACATTTAGAAATCATTCCATTCTACATATACAATCAGTAATTCTTAATATCATCACATAGTTGCATATTCATCATTTCTTAGTACATTTGCATCGATTTAGAAAAAGAAATAAAAAGACAACAGAAAAAGAAAACGATAATAGAGAGAAAAAAAAAACTATACGTACCATACTCCTTACCCCTTGCCTTCACCTACCACTATTTCAAACTGAATTTATTTTAACATCTGTTCCCCCTGTTATTTATTTTTATTCCATATGTTCTATTCTTCTGTTTTATTCCATATGTTCTACTCTTCTGTTTGAAAATTTTTAAATAAGTTCAAAGATACCATGTGTTCATGGACTTGAAGACTTAATATTCTTAAGTTCTCAGTAATACCCGAAATGAGTTACAGATTCAATATTTCAGCACATTTTTCTGAATTAGAAAAGCCAGTGTTCAAATTCAGATGGGTTTGGCACGGGCCCCTTATAGCCTAAACAAAAAGAACAAAGTTAGAGATTTTACACTTCACGATTTCACATCTTGCCACAGGTTACACTAACTAAGACAGAGTGGTACTGGTATAAGATAGTCCTACAGATTCACAGAGAATAATTTACAGTGCAGAAATAAATGCTGACAATTATAGTCAATTGTTGGCCATTCTGTGTCTCTGGCATTTCTCCATGAACTTTTCCTAATAAGACTTCACTTTTGTGTACATGGGAGTTTTTCCACTTATATAGGTCTTTAATTTCTTTCAACAGTTCTTCTTAATTTTCAGCATACACATCTTTCATTTATTTGTTAGAATAATTCTTGGTGTTTTATTCTTTAAATGCTATTGTGAATGGAATTTTCACAATTTCATTTTTGATAGAATTGCCGTTGAGTTTTGTAAATTACTTGCTAAGTAGAGTATTGCTAAACTTGTTTGTTAACCCTAGTAAGTGTTTTGTAGGTTCTTTAGGATTTCCTGTTAAAAATATTTTGTCAATATTTTGTGTGGTTTAAAAGATATAGAAAAGCAAATGTATGACAACAATAGCACAAAGGATAGGTAAGAGGAATTGAAAGTGTAAAGTTTTCTACCTCACATGAAGCCATATAATATTATTTGAAGATAGATTGTGACAAATTAAAGATGTATATTTTAAGCCCTAGAGAAACCAAGGGAAATTTAAAAGTAGGTATAAGTTATAAGCCAATAGTGGCATTGAAGTGAAATTTTAAAAATTACTCAATCCAAACGAAAAATAAGGGCAGAAAAAAGAAAAGTGGAACAAAGAAAAGATGGAATAAACAGAAAACAACCAGCAAGATGACAGATTTAAATCATCTATATAAATAATTACATTAAATGTAGATGGTCTAAATGTACCAATGAAAAGACAGAGATTGTCAGATTAGATTTTTTTAAAAGTAAGACTTGACCATATGCCATATACAGGAAATCCACTTTAAATGTAAAGATATAAGTAGGTTAAAAGTAAAAAGAGTAATATATCTTCATATAGCATAAAGATATTAACTAAAGAAAGTTGGAGTGGCCATATTAATATAAAACAGTAGATTTCAGAACCAAGAAATAACTGTGAAGCTCACAAATAAAATGTTGAGTGAAAGAAGCTAAGAACAAACAACTATATATTATATGCTTCTATTTTTATAAGGTACAAAAGCAGGAAAAACATTGTAGTCATGATAATGTTTATCCTTTGCTAGGGGATGGTGACAACTGGAAAGAAACACAAGGGAGCTTTTAGAGTCCTGATAATATTCTCGTTCTTGATCTGAGTGTGGACCACATTGATGTGTTCAGTTTGTGAAAATTCATTGAATCAAAATTTTTGATATGCAACATTTTCTGCATTTATATTAAACTTTGAGAATAATGATTAATGATGGCATTAAAAATACACAATAACAATGGCGTGTCAGTCAGGGGTGAGGGATAAATGTGTTCTAAGGTCCTTTCAATAAAGATGCTAACTAACATTGGAAAAAAATATATTTTGTCAGCTATAAATAGAAAGAGTTTTATGTCTTTCTTTCGAGTTTGGATGACTTTTCTTCTTTTTTGACTATTGCCTGTACTTTGTCCTCTTGTACGATGTGAGTGGCAGTGGTGAAAGCAGACATCCTTGTCCCTTTAACTCAGAAAAATGTATTTTTTCTTTTTGCCTGTAAGTTCAGTAATAACTGAGGGTTTCTCATATTTGCTGCTTATCAGGTTGAAGAAGCTCCCTTATGTATTTCTAGTTTGTTGAATGTTTGCATCATAAAGGTGTTTGAATTTGTCACCCGTTCTTTCTGTATGTATGAGATGGTCATGCCAGTTCAGTCCTTTGTTCTAGAAATATGGTGTATTGTGGTGATCAGTTTTCAGATGCGAACCCAACCTTGCAATCTTGAGATAAATACCCCTTGGTCTATTGTGTTTTCCTTTTTATTTGTTTCTGGATTCAGTATTCTAGTATTTTGTTGAGGTCATTTGAATTTTTATTACCAGGGTTTTTTGTTTGTTTGTTTGTTTTTGGTAATAGCTGCATTTGGTTTTGATGTTAGGGTAATACTGGCCTTTAAAGCAGATGGAGAAATAGTCCTTCTTCTATTATAATTTGGAAGATTTTCAGAAGTATTGATATTAATTCTTTAAATATTTCATAGTTCACAGTGAAGCCATCTGGGAGTTTTTTAATTTTGTTGGAAAAATCTCAATTGCTAGTTCAATCTCTTTACTGCTTATAGATGCAGTTAGATTTTGTGTTTTTTCTTGAGTCATTTCTCATAGTTGTGTCTTTCTACAAAGTTTTCTTTTTCATCAAAGTTATGTAATTTGTTGGCATGCAATTGTTCATTGTATTCCCTTATAGTTTTTTTTAACCCTGTATGATTATTAGTGATATATGCATTTTTGTAACAGGATTAGTAAAGTATTCCTTCTCTCTTTGTTCTTGAGAGTATTTATATATTTGAAATCTTTTTATCATTATCTTTTTATCTTGTAGTTTTATTGATTTTCTGTATATTTGTCCATTCTCTCTTTTATAGTCTCTAAACTTCATAATTTCCTTCTTTATAGTTGCTATTGGTTTCATTTTTGCTATTTCTAACATGAACCAGGAAAGTTCAATGACTGATTTATGTAGTTCTCCTTTCTTAATATAGTCTTTTATATCTGTAAATTTCTTCTACACATGGCTTCAGCTGCATCCCCTATGTGTCGCTATATTGTACTATATTTCCCTGTATCGCAAATGATTTTTTTATTATCTTGTGTTTTCTTTGGTAACCCATTGGCTATTGAAGAGCATTTTTTTTGACATTGGCATATTTGAGAATTTTTCAATTTTCCATTTATTATACTTGATTTCTAATTAAATTTAGCTCCATTGTCATCAGTGAGTATGCCCATATGATTTGAAACCTGAGGATTGTTTTATTCTTTAACGTATGGTTTATCTTTGAGGAAGTGTTATGTGTACTTGAGAGTAATCTGTATTTTGTTACTGTTTTGTGAAATATTATATGTAATTCTGATAGGTCTAGATTGTTTATAGTGTTTTCACATCATCTATATCCTAGACATTCTTCAGCCTAATTGCTCTACCCGTCTTTGAAAGTGGGACATGGAAGTCTCCAAACATTATTGTTTCAGTATAATTTCCCTGTAATAATAATAATATAAGCATATTTGCCGCGTCCTCTTTTTCCTCCCCGGTTTGACACGGTTCCCTGGAAGGAAGGGCGGTGGCAAGGCCTTCAACGCCCCAAAAGAGGACGAGGCATAAAATGGTGTAATAGAAAAATACTGGGATTAACGACACTAATTGTGTGTTTCTTGTTGCTGGTTGTGCTCCAAGCATTATATCAAAACGAATCAGAAAGCAAAAGAATTGGAAAAAATGATACAAATTGTACAAATTGCAAAACCTTGTTAATGACTGTTTGGAAAAAATTAGGTTGGGACGCCCCCATTAAACAAGTCATGCTGCAGATACAGCAGGCAGAAGTGCTTTTAGAACAAGTCACAGAAAAGTACCCCATAGAAAGTAAACACTTACAATTAAAAAACCCTGCATTGAGCCATCCTAGAAATTTACTCCCCACCACGGCACCGGTCCATTGCTATAAAACAATAAAAAGTCTAAGTAAACAATGTAACCTTTTAATCAAAACAAGCTAACCTTTAACCAGATTAAAATAGGTCTTGACATATTGCCTCACCTGTAGAATAATAGGAAAAGAAAGTCTAAACTCAGAAAACTGCAAACACAATGTCTGTGGTTTAAGCCAATATCTTGCTGCTATTAAAATCTTGTGTAAGTGTTCCTAAGAAAATCAAAACGTATACTTTCGCTTTGCTTCCCTGAACCTGTAACTTTACCTAAAATGTAAGCCATGACACAACCATGATTCTGTGATACCTGTTTCCTTGCCAAAAATAAGGGTATAAAATCAGTTAAGCAAAAATAAATCTAAGCAACTCTTCTCAGAGGAAAGTTCTCTAAGCTGTCTCTTGGTGTTCTTCTCGCGCCGACGACCCTCCACACCTTCAAGCCCGTTCCCTCTGCTGCGGCTGGACCGCGGAAGTGGCGCCCGAACAGGGACCTGAAGGTAAGCTTTCTCTTTTACGGGAGGGTATAAGGCTCTCGCTATAAGGCACTGCAGGCCTCTGGCTACGGTCAGGTACTTGGGAAGTACGGATAGAGCGAGTAATCATGGGACATACGGAGTCTAAGGAACGCTCCTTGTTTGTAGATATAACAAAGCATATGTTGAAAAAGAGAGGTATAAATGTTACCGGCAGACAGCTTAGAGAATTTTTTTCTTTTGTGCAAAATGTTTCTCCCTGGTTCCCAGAAGAAGGGACTGTTAACTTAGATACTTGGCAAAAAATAGGAAAACAAATGAAAGAATATTATACTAAAAATGGACCAGATGGAGTCCCTATTGATGCTTTTGCCCTATGGAATGTCCTTAAAGATAGTTTTGACCCCACACATGAGGCTATTTGCATGGCCAGGGAAGTGGCAACTGAAGAAGAGCAACCATTAGTTACAGCTATGGCTAAAACAGGCAGTTATACCAGTATAGAGAGGCCTCCTGCTTATAATATACAGAAAGACCATTCTAGCTCCTCAGAAAGTGAAAGTGAAGCAGAGTCAGAAAGAGAGGATAAACTTAATCCTTTTGAAGTAGATGAATTGGAAAGAATAGCGGCTCAATATGAACATAACAATGTCAGTTCCTTCTTCAGTGCTTCGGCACCTGAAATAAAAAAGAAAAAGAAACCTAGGCCACGTTTGAAGCCGCAAGCTTGTGGATAATAAATTTAACTGCATTTACAGGGGAAATTAAACATAATTTTCCCTCGGATCCTATACTGCAATTTATACAAAAACACCCTGTTATATTTTCACAAAGGTGTTGTGTTCAACCCCTATCCTCCCCAAGAAAATTAATTTTCACTGACGGGTCTGCTAAAGGGACGGCTGCTATATATTCCAAAAAACTTCAAAAACAAATACAGACAAAAGAAAAATCAGCTCAAAAAGTTGAATTATTGGCAGTGATAGAAGTCTTTAATTTGTTCCCTCAGGCCTTTAATTTATACACAGACTCTCTTTATGTGGCAAATTTATTTCCTGTTATTGAGACAGCTTATATTTCTGAAAATTCTACTGTTAGTCACTATCTTTTAACATTACAGCAACTCATCCACCAGAGACAGTTTCCCTTTTTTGTAGCACATATCAGAAGTCATAGTAATTTGCCAGGACCATTAGCAGAAGGTAATGCTAAAACTGACCAACTTACTAACTATGTTGCCTTTCCAGTACAAACTCCTGTTAGTCAAGCTCAAGATGCACATAAACTGTATCATCAAAATGCTACAGCATTAAAGTTACAATTTAAAATCACTCGGGAACAGGCTAGACAAATCATTAAACAGTGTCCTATTTGTATAACTCACCTGCCACAGTTGCATACTGGAGTAAACCCTAAGGGTTTAAAACCCAATGCTTTATGGCAAATGGATGTAACTCATATTAAAGAATTTGGAAAGTTAGCTTTTGTACATGTTACTATTGATACTTACTCACATGTTCTGTTTGCCTCCGCACGAACAGGAGAGGCTTTAAAAGATGTAAAACAACATGTTATACAATCTATGGCTTATATGGGAAAACCTCAACATATAAAAACAGACAATGCCCCTGCATATGTCTCAAAAGGCTTTGAACAATTTTGTCATCAGTTTCATATCAAACATACTACTGGAATACCCTATAATCCCCAAGGTCAAGCGGTGGTGGAAAGAGCCCACCAAACATTAAAGCACCAAATTACTAAACTGCAAGATAGTGAAAGTAAGTACTTATCGCCTCATCACATCATTAATCACAGTCTTTTTGTCATTAATCACTTAAATGCAAATGAAAAAGGTGAGACTCCAATGAGTAGACATTAGAATAAAATTATACAGCCTCAAATTTTAGTAAAATGGAAGGATGTGCTAACTGGACAATGGAAAGGTCCTGATGTGTTACTAACCTCCGGACGAGGATATGCTTGTATTTTCCCACAGGATGCAGAAACCCCAGTCTGGATTCCCGATAGGCTCATTCGGCCCATATCGGCGCCCATCCCGGAGAAGGAACAAGAGGAAAGCCCCTCTTCCTCCGCAGTGGAAGAACCCGTCATCTTACCCCCAGGAGAATATGGATGAAGATCTTGTGCCTAGAATGGAAGATTTATCTCTCTCTTCTACCCTGCAGGCTCAATCTACCAGACAAGCTAGTCTGCCCACTTGGGGGCAGATAAAAAAGCTTACTGCTGACGCAGAAAGGGTAGTCCTAATAACCGGAAAAACTCCTACTCCTATTCACCTGTTTCTGGCTATAATTGCACTTCTTTCCTGTCAGGTATCTGGTTCTTCTGTAAATAAATCATATTGGGCTTATATACCTAACCCACCACTTTTCCACCCCACTGCGTGGGGGGATAAAAACTTAAAGGTCTTTACTAATAATACCAATCTTATGGGAGGACTCCCTAGTTCACTTATTCCTTTTAAAAGTACTGATAATGTTAATCTTACCGGATATGCTGATGAAGCCCCTCTATGCTTTGTAATAACCGGGACTCCTCCTCCTGGCTGTTTGCCTATCAATTATCGGTCATATTATACTGATTCCCCAAGTCATAAAGGAACTAAAAGAAGCATCTGGGGGCTCAACATGATTTCTCTTGGGTACCATACCTACAATGAAAGTTATGTAAACCTTTCCTCAAATTTTAACTCTTTGATTGAGTCTTGTACAGAAAAATATCCTAAAAAGGACATCTATTGGAAAAATATTCACTCTACAGGCTATCCCCGATGGCTTGAGTGTGGCTTTTTGCATAAAGCAAACATATATTACCCTGTAAAAAGTAACCTTACTATTTATGATTTTTCAGTCTCCTCACCTAATTATAATTATACTGCATATATTATAAATAATACAAACAAATATACTTATAACAAGAGTCTACCTACAGATGGGGAACCCCTTACACGGTGGTTCACCCCAGGATTAGTGACCCCCATTTATCAAAGTAGTGCTTCATCCCATAATCGAACTGGTTTATATAATAACTTATTTCGTCTGCTTGCTGCTACTAATATGGTGTTGTTATATCGCCCATCTAGTTCAACCCCTGTTCCTTATGGCATTCGTGCATGTGTAAATGCACCTCATGCTATTCTAGTAGGAAAGACTCACATGTTTAATATCACACAAATGAATAATGCCTATCATATCACGTGCACTAACTGTCTCCTTACTAATTGTATTAATTCTGGCTTGCCAAAAAATTATACTACTTTTCTTATTGTGCATCAACCTTCTTATGTCTTATTACCTGTTAAGTTAAATGAACCATGGTTTGATGATGTTGGCTATCAAGTTATGGAAAGGCTGAACAACTTAATGAGACCTAAGCGTTTTGTAGCTACGTTAATTTTAGGAATTACCGCTCTAATTAGCATTATTGCTTCTTTAGCTATATCAACTACAGCCCTCATTCAAAATCAACAAACTGCTCATCATGTAAATACTCTAACTCATAATATTTCTTTAGCTTTAACCCTACAAGAAAAATTAGATAGAAACTTAGAGACTAGAGTAGACGCCTTAGAAGATACAGTTATTTATTTAGGAAACCAGATTCAAAATCTAAAAACCCAACTTACCACCCGGTGTCATGTTAATTATAAATGGATATGTATTACCCCAGCACCCTATAATGAAACAGAGCAGTCATGAGAAAAAGTAAAAATCCATTTACAAGGAATATGGCATAACACTCAACTAGCACCAAATATTCTAACTTTACAACAACAAATAACTGACATAAGTAAGGCACATATAACAGAACATGAAACCCTAGCAAACAGTCTTTGGTCCTCCTTACAAAATCTTAACCCAATTATTGGATGGCCCAATGTAGTAAACTTCGGCATTACTGTGACTATAATATTAATTATTATTTTTTGTTTTCCTGCAGCAATCAAAACCATAAAAGCATCTATCAAGCAAATCGAGAGAGTCCAGCAAAAAGAAATTTTAAAAAATAAAGGGGGAAATGCCGCGTCCTCTTTTTCCTCCCCGGTTTGACACAGTTCCCTGGAAGGAAGGGCGGTGGCAAGGCCTTCAACGCCCCAAAAGAGGACGAGGCATAAAATGGTGTAATAGAAAAATACTGGGATTAACGACACTAATTGTGTGTTTCTTGTTGCTGGTTGTGCTCCAAGCATTATATCAAAACGAATCAGAAAGCAAAAGAATTGGAAAAAATGATACAAATTGTACAAATTGCAAAACCTTGTTAATGACTGTTTGGAAAAAATTAGGTTGGGACGCCCCCATTAAACAAGTCATGCTGCATATACAGCAGGCAGAAGTGCTTTTAGAACAAGTCACAGAAAAGTACCCCATAGAAAGTAAACACTTACAATTAAAAAACCCTGCATTGAGCCATCCTAGAAATTTACTCCCCACCACGGCACCGGTCCATTGCTATAAAACAATAAAAAGTCTAAGTAAACAATGTAACCTTTTAATCAAAACAAGCTAACCTTTAACCAGATTAAAATAGGTCTTGACATATTGCCTCACCTGTAGAATAATAGGAAAAGAAAGTCTAAACTCAGAAAACTGCAAACACAATGTCTGTGGTTTAAGCCAATATCTTGCTGCTATTAAAATCTTGTGTAAGTGTTCCTAAGAAAATCAAAACGTATACTTTCGCTTTGCTTCCCTGAACCTGTAACTTTACCTAAAATGTAAGCCATGACACAACCATGATTCTGTGATACCTGTTTCCTTGCCAAAAATAAGGGTATAAAATCAGTTAAGCAAAAATAAATCTAAGCAACTCTTCTCAGAGGAAAGTTCTCTAAGCTGTCTCTTGGTGTTCTTCTCGCGCCGACGACCCTCCACACCTTCAAGCCTGTTCCCTCTGCTGCGGCTGGACCGCGGCACATATTTTCATTTAGTTCTTCATCATGGCATTCTTTCATTATAAATACATATTTTCTAGTGTATCATATGTATTTCCTTGTTTTTCACGTTTTCTATTTTTCTTTTGAGTAGGTTTCCTAACGATTGTCCCCAGAATTAGTTTGCATCTTAACTTAAAATAGTCCTCTTTGAATTAAAACCAATGCAATTTCAGTTGTATACAGAAACTTTGCTTTAATACAAATCTTCTCTCTCGCTTCCCTCTAATATTGACATATATATTACATTTATTTCTTATTTGTTTTTAATGCAACCTCATTGCTCTATGCAATTTTATTTTATATAAAGCAAAAAAGTTACAAAGAAATTTATTTATATTGTCTCATATTCAGTCATGTATTTAGGTATTATATTCCACATGGGTTAACTGAAGAGTGTCACTTCACTATCAGCCATCAGGTGGTGGTGGAATTTGGATTTCTGCTGAGGTCTAAAGTGCTGCTGCTGGGACTGGGAATGAGTCACACGATCTAACCAGATTGCACAGAGAACCGTAACTGAACTCCTAATAGAGGGAACCTTTTCCATTGGCTCATTTTCTCATATGAACATCAACATCAATGGCCTTATAGGTAGAGGAGCAATATTTTCAGAAAAATCATCCACTGTCCAAAGTACCACCTAATATTATCTCGCCAACAAATCCTAGTTCTCACAAGAGGTGAGAGTGGTCTCAAGGTCTAAGTCAATGTTATATTTATGAGATTGGCAATACTAATATGTTTCCCAGATACATTTCATTGGCAGATCAGATTAGTTACCTTGAAAAGTTAGGCGCCTTAAATTTGAAGCAGATATCCCAGGTTGGACCCCGCATGCAGGTCCAATGAAAGAAAAACATGTTTCCTGCACTTAAGGAATCAATGTAGGTACCAATAATGTATAATTGGTATTAAATACATTATATAATGCATTATATTTGTATTGTATTATATATAATACATTATATAATATGCATTATTAAATACATTATATAAGAAAGTGAAGAAATAGAGCATACATGCAAAACTTTTTTTGAGAAAGTTATCTAATTTCTACTCTTAAGGCTTATAAATATGAGAATCCTGAAATACACAGATGAGTAACTCAGACAATCCAGGAAAAAAAGGACATAAAGAGCTCATATCAACTTACTGAGGTATAATATACACTTTTGCCTTCCCAAGTATCCATAATATTAGAAATGGGAAATATAATTAATTTAACCTCCTTTATTATATGCCACATATAACCACAGTAAGAAAAAAAACCCTCAAGTAAAGTTTCAGTATACTGTTTTTGTTAGTTTTCAAGATTTCAAGCTCCCTAGTAGTTTTTGTCATAGTTGAAAAGAAAATTTGTTCAGACCAGACATTATGTATAAGTCATCACTCAAATATCAGAGCGTCTCCCTGTAATGAAATGAAGCTGTAGTTAAGCAAAATGTAGTTACACAAAATGAAAACCCCCAATGCTTTTCAAGAACTATATTTGGATGTCATTTTCCTCTTATTAACATGAAGAGTGTTTTCATTTTGGAGTAGTTTCAAAAGAACATATCAAAATTGGGGTCAACTACAAAAGCCAAGGACCAGTGATGGCACCAGCCCCAAAACACCAGTCTTCACAGAGAAAGTATCATATTCTTCCACTTCGGTTAAAGAGAAATGTTCTCCACAATAAATAAATTTGAGAAATAAATACTAGTGTCATTTATTTAGTGCATTTAACCCAGAAATATCCTGAATTTATTTTGATACAATTTGGGTCTGAACTGTAGTATATATTATACTCTATCCACTGTGTCAATTCAGCTACAGGAAAATAGGTACAGCCATGGATAAGACTGTATGTAAACATTCACAAAGTGTAAACATATCTTGAAAACGCCTCTGATTTGTGTTTAAATATATCTTCAATGAAATATTTAATATAACCAATAAATAGCAAACTGCTAAATAAACCCATGGATTGGAGGGAATTCTAAAGGAAAATGTAAAAATCTGTTGAATTGAATGAAAATAAAAATATAATATTTCGAACTTTTTAGATTCAGCTAAAGCAATGTTTAGAAAGGAATTTATAGCATGTAATATACATTTTAGAAAGGAAAAAAGCTATAAAGTTGTTGGGAATTGCATCATACCTACCACAAAAGTTAGGTTCAGGTCCCAGGCCCTGGCACTGCGAATGTGTACTCATCTGCAAATAGATGTTTTGAAGTTTTTATTAGTTAAGGGATGCCCAAACTAAATGAGGATGCACATTGACCCAAGATGGGAGAAGTCCTTATTGGCAAAGGGAAGGGAAAGGACAAAGGGAACCACAGGGAATGTTCAACAGGAATCAGAGGAGAAAGGGTAAGATATCAGCAAGTGCATTAACATGAAACACAAAAGCCAAGGACCAGTGATGGCTGGCACCCAGCCCCAAAACACCAGTCTTCAGGGAGAAAGTATCACCTTGCCAAATCTTTGAGTGTGCATGTCTCTTACTCTCAAAACCAGGAGCCAAAAAAACTGCCATTGTTTATGCTGGTCCCTTGTATGGTATTTCATTTAGCAATGGAGAAACTACTACAAAAATCAATGACAGAAGCTTCCACATGAACAAATACACAAATAATTTTAAGGGTGACACAAGAGAAGAAGACAGAAGACTTAATAAAGATTAGAACATATCTCATGATGCAGAACACTAGAGGAAAATAAAGTTAGTGAATAAATAACTGTTTCTTTGAGAATATACATAAAACTAAAAGTGCTGTCATCAAGATAATGAAGGTAAAGAAGAATACACATGATACTTTAAAGAATTAGAAAACAGTGAAAAATCATATGGTTCAAAAAGATAACCAAATTACAAACCTCTAGCCAAACTAATCAGGAAAAGAAGAAAAAAGACACAAATTCCTAGTGCCACGAACAGATGAGGAGGCATCACTACTGATGCCCAAGACATTAGAGGATAAAGTGGAATACAACAAATAACTCTGCTCACATACATTTGATAAATTACACTAAGTAGACTTAAACTGTGAGAGACACAAACCAGCAATACTCAGAAAATTTGAAAACCTGAAACCCCTAATATATTAAAGGAATTAAGCATGTAGTTGAAATCCTTCCAAAGGAGAAAACTGCAGGCCCAAATTATTTTGCTAGCTTCCCAGGTGTATACAAAACATTTAATGAATAAAATATATGAATTTCTACATTTTGTTTTCCAGCTAGAAGAGGAGAGAATACTTGAAAACTCATTTCATGATGCCATCATTGCTCTAATCCCCAAATCAGACATATGATTAGTTTTGAAAAGAAAACTATACCTTTCATCTTTCAAAAGATACATTACAAAATACTTCCACACAGCAATTAGAATCCAGCAGAATATAAAAAGGATAATACATAATTATCAATTGTGTTTCATTCCAAGAAGGCAGGGCTCCTTAAAATTTTAAATATCAAATAAAATGAAGAAGTGAACCAAACCTTAGGAAATTGCGACCATCACCAAGTGCACACATACATAAAACAATAGACAGATTATTCACAGAAATAATGGCTAGAAATTTCCCAAATTTGATGAAAGACATTGAGCAACTACATCCAAGTTGCTCAATGAACTTTAACAGTATATACACAGTAGATATACACCATAACATATTATAATTAAACTCTACACCATAACATATTATAATTAAACTGTTGAATGCTAAGATTAAAAGAGAATGCTGACAGCCATAAGAGGGAAACAGTGTGTCAAATACATGGAGTCTCAATAAGATAAGGTACTGATTTGTCTTCAGAAACCATAAGGCAAGAAGGAAGTGACATAGCATATTTAAATACTGAAAGCAGAAAACTGCCTATAAAGAACCGTTTATCTGGTTATTTGTCTTCCAAAAATGTGATAATCAATAGGTGAGGGAATTCATCACCACTAGACTGGCCCTAAAAGAGAAACACAAGAGAGGTGCTGTATGCTGAGAGGAAAGGACAGTAGATGGAAGGCACATGAATAAATAAACATCTCCAGCAAGAGAACAGTAAGTGTAAATATAAAGGCCAGTTGTAATATATATTTGGTTTGTAACTCCACCTTTTACTTCCTACAGGACCTAAAGGTAAATGCAGAAAATGCAGTGAGAAGTCACTGGGTTTGGGCTGTAAAGAGTAGCCATGAAATTTGTGACAAGAACTACATAAAGAACGGTGGAGAGAAGAGTTTAGAAGCAAGTTTGTGTACACCATTGAGTATATACAAGTCGGTCACAGAAAATGAATTAGAATATTAAATTTCAGCACCATGGTAACTCCAAAAAATATTAAAGGATGTTCCATCCTGTAGGGAGAGAAAGTAAACTGCTGGTTTCCAGGGGTGAAGGGCAGAGAGAATGGGGAGGTAATGCATAATGAATTTAGAGGTATAAGTCTATGGAACAGAATAGAGAGCCTTGAAATAGATCTGTGTGAGTTTAAACAAGTGAGTTTTGACAAAAGCACACAAAGACAGTTTTGCAAGGAAATGACAACACTTTCAACAAATGAAGTTGGAACTCTTGGATGTTCCTGCAAGAAAAAATGATGTTTAATATATTCTTCACACCTTACTCAAAATAAATGATAGACCTATATTAAAAACATAAAATTTATAGTAGAAAATACAGGAGAAAATGGCATGACATGGGAATTGCAAATGAGTTTATAGATACGGCATAAAAAAACTTGATTAGGAAATTGCTCAGTTTGGACTTTATCAAAATTATAACCTTTTTCCATGAGAGAAACCGTTAGGAGAATTAAAATAATCAATACACCAGTGTAAACTGTCGGGAAAATATCAGATGAGACATCTCTCCAAAGAAGAAATGCAAACAGGAAACTAGCTTTTGGAATTTGCTCATTATCATTTATCATTAGAGTACTGAAAATGAAAACCACATTGAGATATCACTATGCACCTGCTATCGTGGCTAAAACCCAAGCATGAATTGGCCATAGTCCTCAGCAATAAAAAGGAATGAGTTATCCTTTCACCTAACAACAGGAGTGAATCTAAATGTATTTTGCAATTTAAAAGAAGCCA
Source organism: Tamandua tetradactyla (assembly GCF_023851605.1). Lineage (NCBI taxonomy): Eukaryota > Metazoa > Chordata > Mammalia > Pilosa > Myrmecophagidae > Tamandua > Tamandua tetradactyla. Next base: position 6,148,553 of record NC_135328.1, read on the forward strand.
GACAGACCCGAAAACAAATAAGATGATTCAATGTGTATAACATTGTAGAAAATGTAATATTATGGGAACAGAAAATGAAATATTGGTTTCCACCTTTGAGGCAGGAAGGAATTTCTCACTACAAGGGGACCATGCAAGGGAATTTTTAGAGTACTGTGACTGTTCAGTGTGTACTAGGGTTGGTGGACACATCACTTAATGGAAGTGTGAAAACACATTGGCTTGCACATCAGAAACAGCAAACTTTTACAGAAGCAAATATTAACGGCAATCACTGTGTCCAGGGATGCTTGATTGGGATACAGGCTGTGAAAAATTAACAAAGCTGTGTTACAAATGTATGGGTCAACTCACTGAAGAGCTTGGGGGAAATGTACTAAGTAAGTTTATTACACAGTTATTTTACTATAATTTGTAAGGCTAAAAGACAAAAAAGCACTGTATGTAAGCACTGTACTATAGTTGGTAACTTTACATAGCTGGCCCTAATTTCTTACTACCAAAGAAGGAAATTACAATTAAGCAACAGAGGAAGACTAGAATGACAGGATTTCGGGATAAGAGGCAGAGACATGGGATACAGTCCAGTGTGTGTGTATATATACACAAATATGAAGTCACATATCTATGTAAGTACCACATGACTATAAATATAAAACATATGGTGACACCACAGTAGAGAAAACAGACCCATTTCACAAGCCATGGCTTTGCAATACCTTATTAAATAAAAGTAATCAGGATTCCTTGGGAAAATGACCACATCTAGTACTGGGTTAGGTAAAAAAAAGCTGATGAGTAAGCAGTACCTTGCAGTGACAGAAAGTAAGGAAAGACTCAGACACAATTGTTTAGGCTATGTCAAAATGCCACGAGAGCCAACCTGTAAGAGCTTCCAGAGGCCAAATCTAGGACAAATTATCAACAATATGAAAATGTAGTAGTGGATTATACCACAAAGAATAAAATAAATATCCATGAACCTATGTTATATAAAGGAATGACTGGATAAAGAAATAAGTAGGGAAATAAGACAACTCTCCCTTTCAGATGGATTCCAGATAGCATGGGTGGATATGGGCCCTGCCCATAGAGGTTTGATTTATTTCCTCTTGAGTGTGAGCTGGATTTAATGCGTCACTATGAATGAAAATAGGCTAAAATAGGAATAGGCTAAAATAGGAACTTTATGGTGGAGAAGTTGAAAACACTACTTTAGCCAAGTGATTAATGTACCATCAGCAATAACAGGAGAAACTGGCATCCTATACCCCCTTGAAATGATGCAGTGAAAGCACTTCACCTCTTCATCCTGTACCCATCACCCAGTTTGACCATGACAACACATCAGACATGCTGAAGGGCAGTTTACAGAATACCTCACCAGGACTATTCAAAACTGTTGAGGTAATAAATAAGCAAGGAAGACTGAGTAAATTTCATGTAGACCAGAAGTGTCTAAAAATTCACAATGATGCAATTCAGTTTTCCAAATGGAATCCTGGAATAAAAAAACCGTTATTAGTGGAAATATCTGAGAAATCTGGTAATGTCTGGAGTTAGGATAATAGAAATGATACCAATGTTAGATTCTTAGTTTTGATAACTAAACCATGGTCAGGTTTCTTGTTGACATTAGAGATAAACAAAGAGTGAAAGGAACATCTCTAGTGTATTTACAACTCTTTCATAAATCTAAAATTCTTCAAAATTAAAAGGTTATTTAAAAAATAAAACTCAGTACAAAATAGAGCAAAATCAAGGTATGTACAAAAATTCACATTCATGAAAGAAAAATTGGTGAGTTCCTGTGGAAAAGAAAAGAGCATTGTTGAATGAAAATGACAGAGGTCATATATATATGTAAATAAAAACTGATACTGCACTATAAATATTGAGGGTGACTCAGAAAATGAAAAAAAGTCAATCAAACAAATAATATGAACCTCTAAGCCCAAATTTCTTCCTCTATTTAGAGGAAATGTTTCCATAGCGAATCTTTGTTTTTGTAAAATGATGAATGTCAGAAAAGTGTGCTATGCAATTAGAATGTTTCAGTAACTCATGAAAGTCTGATTTATTTGGGACAAATAATCTATAAGGAATCATAGACTAGCACTATAATCAAATTCAGGAATTGATGAACATTAATTAGATCTAAAAATGTCTTCTTATGGATTGACGTTTTTGCGTAAAGATAAGGAAATTTTAAATACCAAAAAAGAAGTTGAAAAAGTGAGAAAATGTTAGAAAGTATTAAAAGGATCAAGGAAAAAATGTGAACAGAAAGAAATGTCCGAAATTAAACCTGGTATTAAACTTAACACCTATTTTATTTTCTCATAACACAATATAGATTTAGTTTGTCATATAAAAAATAATTTATCACTAAATAAAAATTACGTCAGATAGTACTCTTGATTCTTCTAGCAAAGAGAAAGCTCTGTTTGTAATCTAACATCATCAGTTCATTAGCAGTGTTCAAGTAATGTCTCTTAAATTAGAAATTAAAATTATAGAGGTAAATGGACAACATGGTTGAAAAGCAATAGTGTAAGAGGGAAAAAGCAATTTACTGTGGAGAGGAAGGAAGGGAAGAAGTGAGGGGCTGGAGGCACCTAGAGGGTTAGGTAAAGACATGAGAGGCATTTTAAGAGAGATGAAAAGAAAAATTCATGGGGAACAGATTTGGGTACAATTGAAAAGAAATGAATAAAGGAACAATGACTTTGGAAGACACAGCATTATTAGTAAGTTTAGAATACTAAACTATAAATTAGAAAAAGAATTTGAAGAAATAGAAGGTGAGGAATACTTTACAAAGAAAGATATTTTAAAATGTAGTAAAATAAAACATTAAATGAGAATTGACCATAAGAAACAGTAGGTATTGCTAAAGACAATGTGTGTACAGACAATACTGAAATGTAAGGATAAGATTGAAGGCACAGAAGAGAACAGATGAAAGAGGGGCAGTGTAAGGGAAGTTAGAAAATTAGGCAATTCTACAGTGAATGAGGGAATAGAGTGCATGAATGAATGAAACTTTAATGAAAGGATGGGGAATTTGGGCGCGTTCACGTGCATGCCATGACAGCAGTGGGTTAAACAAACCTGAAAGACATAAGTTGGGAAAAACTGTATGGGAAGTAGAGAACAACTTGGATGTAAATGACATGAAAATGGACAGTATAAAAAGTTGGGAATTAAGGATAATGATAACTGCACTATGTCTAACCATGGGGAAGGAGGTAAAGGAGAGTAAAGGAGAACAGTCTAGAATGGAGCTCCTTGATTAAAGCAAAGCAGGTTTAGCCCATCAGAACCTGAATTCACAGGGAACGAGGGTGGGCAGAAGGCCATGGCTGGAGCAGGACAGACAGTGGGAAGGGCAAAGTCCAAAAAACAGAAAAGTCATCCAAATTTGAAAGGAAGAAGTAAAACTCTAGTTGCAGTTAACAGAATATTTTAAACATGAAATCCTAAATAACCTATAAAAACACCTACTAGACTAAAAAAAAAGCTACCTACTAGACTTCATAAACAAGTTTAGCAATATTCTAGGATGAAAGTAGTTTACAAAACTCAGTGGCATTTCTATTCAAAAATGAAATTATGAAAATTCCATTTACAATACCAATAAAAGAATAAAAACTTCGGAATAATCCTAACAAATAAATATGACATGTGTATGCTGAAAATTAAGAACTGTTGAAAGAAATTAAAGATCTATATAAGTGGAAAAACTCCCATGTACACAATGTGAAAACTTATGAGGGGAAGTTCACGGAGAAATGCCAGAGACATGCCAGAGACACAGAATGGCCAACAATAGATGATAATTATGTTTATTTCTGCACTGCAAAATAGGACTAATTTATGTCAGTACCACCCTGTCTTAATTAGCGTAGCTTTGGGGTGAGATTTGAAGCTTTGAAGTGTGAAATCTCTAACTTTGTTCTTTTTGAACATTAGTTTATTTGGGGCTCATTGCAATTCCATCTGAATTTGAAGATTGACTTTTCCAATTCAGAAAAATATGCTGGAATTTTGATGGGAACTTCCTTGCATTTGCAACCCATTTTGGGTATTACTGACAACTTAAGAATATTAAGTCTTAAAGTCTGTGAATACATGATGTCTTTTCACTTCTTTAAAAATTTTCAGAAATATTTTATAGTTTTCAGTATACAGGCATTTCACCTTGTTGGCTAATTTATTCCTCAATATTTTATTCTTTTGGATACTATTGACAATGGAATTGTTTGCTTAATTTTCTTTCCTGATTATATATTGAGGGTATATTAAAGCTGGATTGATTTTTACTTGTTGATATTGTACTCTGCAACATTAGTGATTTTTCTTTTGCCTTTATGTCGATAATAACTGAGGGTTTTTCTTATCTGCTGTTCATCAGGTTCAAGAAGCTCCTTTATATGTTTGTTGAATGTTTGCATCATAAGAGTGTTTAAATTCATCACGTGTTCTTTCTGTATGTATGAGATGGTCATGCCAGTTCTGTCTTTTGTTCTAGAAATATGGTGTTTGATGGTGATCAGTTTTCAGTTGTGAACACAACCTTGTAATACTGGCGTAAATGCCCCTTGGTCATAGTGTGTTTTCCTTTTTATTTGTTCCTGGGTTCAGTCTTCTACCAGTTTCTTGAAGTCGTTTGAATTTTTATTGCCAGCAGATTTTTTTTAATAGCTTCATTTGCTTTTGATATTAGGGTAATACTGGCCTTGTAAAATGGACAGAGAAATATTCCCTCTCCTTCTATATTTTGGAAGATTTTGAGAAGAAATGGCATGAATTCTCCTTTAAATATTTCATACAGTTCACCAGTGAAGCCATATTGGCCTTTGTTTTATTTTGTGGAAAAAATCTTAATTACTAATACAATCCCTTTACTGGTTATAGATGTACTCAGATTTTGTGTTTTTTTCTCAAGTCAGTTTTTGCAGTTGTACCTTTCTACAAATTTCTCTTTTTCATCAAAGGTATGTAGTTTTTTGGGCATGCAATTGTTATTATATTTCCTTATACTTTTTAAAAAGGATTCTATTTATTTATTTTTTGTATGCTTTATGGCCAGGTCAAATTTTATTCCTTTTCCATGTGAGTATCCCATTATTGCAGAACCGTTTGTTGAGTTTTTGTTTGTTTGCTTTTTATTTTTTGTTTGCTTGCTTGCTTGTTTATTTGTTTGGGAAGTGCATGGGCTGGGAATTGATGCTGGGTTTCCTGCATGACAGGAGAGAATTGTACCCCTGAAATACTATCTTCCTTATAATTCTATTAGTTTTCATTAGTGGAATATGCAGTTGCTTTCCAGAGTTAGTAATGTGTTCCTTCACTCTTTGTTCTCGGTTGATCTAGCTAGAGTATTTATAATTTTCAAGTCTTTTTTGTCATTATCTTTTTATCTTTAATTTTTATTGATTTTTCTATATATTTTTTCATTCTCTATTTTTTTTTACATTCTCTTAAATTTATTATTTTCTTCTTTGTAATTTCTATTGGTTTCATTTTTGCTATTCCTAATATTAACTGGGAAATTTCAGTGATAATCTATGTAGTTCTCCTACCTTAATATAGTCTTTTATATCTGTAAATTTCCTCTATGCCTGACTTTAACTGTATTCCCTATGTGTTGCTATATTGTATTATATTTTTATATATTGCAAATGATTTTCTTATTTACGTTGTGTTTTGCTTTGGTGACCCATAGATTATTAAAGAGTGCATTGCTTGGCATCCATATATATTTGAGAATTTCTAAGTTTTCCATTTATTATACTTTATTTACAATGTAATTTATCACCATTGTCATCAGCATGCATGCCCAAATCATTTGAATCCTGAGGGTTGTTTTATTCTTTAACATATGGTCTACCTTTGAGAAAGTGCTGTGTGTGCTTGAGAGGAATCTGTATTTTGTTAGTTTTGTGAAATATTCTGTTTGTGAAATATTCTATGCAATTCTATACACTATAAACTAGATTGTTTATAGTGTTTTTAGGTCTTCTATATCATAGTTTTTTTTCTGCTTAGTTGCTCTATCCATCTTTGAAAGTATGATACTGAAGTCTCCAAACATTTTTGTTTCAGTATATTTTCTCTTTATTAATGTAAGCATTTTTTGTCTAGTTCTTCATCTTAGCATTTATTCATAATAAATGAATATATTCTAGTGTACCACATTGATTTCCTTGTTTTTCACATTGGCTGTTTTTCTTTGGAATAAATTTCTTAAGGATTTTCCCAGGATTACAATTTGCATCTTAACTAATACTGATTGTATTTAGATTAAAATCAATTCAATTTCAGGTCTATACAGAAACTTTGCTTCAATACAAATCTGCTCTCTCTTTCCTTTGTGCTAATATTGACATATACAATATATTACATATCTATTTCTTATTAATTTTTCTTTTATAGGTGTATGGTCTGGGAATCAAACCTGGGTCTCCCTATGGAAGGCAAACATTCTACTACTGAACCACTCATGTACCCCATTTCTTATTAATTTTAATGAATCTTATTGCTTTGTGCAGTTTTATTTTATATAAAATAAGAACAATAACAAAGAAATATATTTATATTGTCTCATATTTAGTTATGTATGTAACTATTATACTCCACATGGGTTAACGGAACAATGTCACTTCATGACCTGCCATCCGGTGGTGGTGGAATCCGGATTTCTGCCCAGGGTTAAAGTGCTCCTGCTGAGGCTGGGAGTGAGTCACAAGATCTAACCAGATTGCACAGAGAGAGCCGTAACTGAGCTCCTAATAGAGGAACCTTTTCCATTGGCTCATTTTCTCGTATGTACAACAATGTCAGTGGCCTTATATGTAGAGGGGCAACATTTTAAGAATAATCATACACTGTCCAAAATTGCACCTAATATTATTGCTCTCAACAAATCCTAGTTCTCATATAGGTGGGGTAACCCTAAGGGCTAAATCAATGTCACTTTTATGAGATTGGCAGTAATAATACATTTCCCATATTATAAATTTCATTGGCAGGTCAAATTAGTTACTTTGCCAAGTTAGGCACCTTAAATTTGAACCTGATATCCAGGTTGGACCCCTATGCAGGTTCATTGAAAGAAAAACATGTTTCCTGTACATATGGAGCTGAAAACAAATGGAGCTACCAATAACATATTATTAAAATATTATACAAGTGAAAAAGTAGAGCATACATGCCAAATATTTGTTTGGAGAAAAGTATCCTAATTGCTATTTTTAAGGTTTATCGACATGAGGATCCTGAAATACACAGAGATGAGTAACTCAGACAATACAGGAAAAGAAGGACATAAAAAGCTCAGATCATCATACTTAACTATAATTCACAGGTTCCACCTTCCCAAATGTAAATATTAGAAATGGGAAATATTTTAATTAATTTAACCTCATTTGATTATATGTCATATGTAAACATAGTAAGAAAAAACCCTCAAAGCAAAGTTTTCAATATGCTGTTTTTTTGTTTGTTTGTTTTAGTTTTCAAGATTTCAGGCTCCCTAGTCGTTTTTGTCATGCTTGAGAAGAAAAGTCATTCAGACCACTCACTGGCTATAGATCATCAGTCAAGTATTAGAGCAACTCCCTATGTTGTATCTCCCTGGAATGATATAAAGCAGTAGTTAAGCGAAATGAAAATCCCCAATGCTTTTCAAGACCTGTATTGGGATGTCATTTTCTTCTTATTAATATTAGGAGTATTTTCATTTTGTAGTACTTTCAAAAGGAACATACCAAAAATGTTGGCCCAAACTATGGCTATTTGCACCAACTTGAATTTAACCTCATGTGACATCTATTTAATATTTTGGAGTATTTCTGGGAATTAAGCTATTGTTTTCATGCCCTAATATATCCATCCAGTGGTTCTAAGATTAAAGAACAGGCCCATAGTGCCCTAACATGGGAAAACCAAGATTTAAGACATATATTAATCTATTGTTATATTCACTTAGAAGAAGTAAATATACTTTTGTTCTTTTTTGTATCCATGAACAATATCTCCTATATAGTATTCAGTGTACTTCAAATTTGAGACATCTCTGTGCTGAATAAAAGCCTTATTTTTATTATCATCAGCCTACCGACAATTGAATAAGTGAGATATGGGCGAGTGGCTGTGTTTACTAAAATTCTTGGACGATGGTCTTATCTTCAAAAGTGAATCACTTCATGGAATATTTGGGTACAAGAGAATGAGCATTTGTTGCATCCATCAGTTAACTGCTTTGGAGCGGACAATTCTTAACTTTCAGAAAACATGGAATGCTTTGGAAATCCTCTTATCAGTGTTGATGAACAAGAAGGGGCACAGAATTGGGTAACCAAATGAGAAAAGGACACTGATGTCCTGGAGATTACTGTCTTTCTCATTTGAAAAAGCTATGTAGACAATGAGGAAAGAATTCAATGAATAAAAGAAAATAAAACATATCACCAGGCAAAGGACAGTTTGCGTGGCTCTTGTTTCTGGAGAACACTTCTGGATATGCTTGCCCTTATGTACTTCCCATAATATTTTCTGGTGTCTGCACAAGAGAATAACTATGTACACACTGGCCAACATCATGAAGAACAGAGAATATATCCTGAAAAGATATGCATGCTATAAAAGTAAAACTTGTGCCTGATGTAGTACAATATTTCATTAAAAATCCACATTGACCTGAAGTGTAATTTTTTGTTGCTGTACTCTCAGTAATGATGTGAATATTGATTATCACGTTGAGAGCCCAGAAGAAGAAAAGGAAGGACAAATGAAACTGGTTGCTCTGAGTTTGAGCCATGCCCATCTGCCGCTGTTGGGACTGATGATGATGGCTTGGATTGTGCTCAAGAGACAGGTTGTGCCAATGGAGACCCCACGATTGACACTGTAAATGTACATCACACTCTTATACCAAATATCAGCCAGTAAATGTTTGATTCCAAATGAGAACATGGTTTCTGGGATTCCCCGAGAAGTTATAGTAAGCAGGTTAGCAAAAGTCAGGTGTGTGAGGATCTTATCTGTGGCCCTCCTCCGAGAAGGTTGGGTGAAGGAGATATACAAACTCACCACAAGCACCAGGGCATTCCCCAGGATCCCAACGCCAGTTTGAGAGAGGAAGACAATTCCGAAGATCATGTCTTTTGAGAGCATTTTCTCTTGACTTTCTTAGCACTAAAACAAAATCCATGAAACCCATATACATAAAATTATAGAGAGAATTTGCAGAATCCAATGAAACTTAGGAACAATGACATCAGTGCATTCTAGAGATTTCGGCTTTACCCAATGAAGAGACAAATTTCTAAATAATATAAAATAGTGAGCCGCATATGTAGGAATGCTTTCTCCAGTGGTGGTGTGATTACTGTTAGACGGATTTACTAAAGTCTAGAAAGAATTAGTTGTGCACTTACTTCCCTTTCATTTTTATTTAAAAGAGCAGGCTGGTGTGAAGGGCCAAATTATGATCAGACAGTGTTTATAATACACTTTACAGACATTGATTGAAATGCTACAGTGGAGGTTTTATAAATGTAATTACTTGTTAGTGGAGGAAATGTGGAAAATGTAGTAGAGAGGAAAAGAGTTAAAAATATTCAACAATCAATTATAAAGAATAAGCATAAGAAAATGCCATGCTAAGAATATGCTGTTCTCTGACATTTTTCATGTATGCTTCTTTATTTAGAATTCTATTGTCCGTATAATTATGTATCCCCTATTTTCAATTAACATTATAGCTAAGGTCCTTTTTATATAAGAAGCTATTTCTCACCACGATTTCAATATTTGCTATGCTAATACTGCATAGCAACATTAAAAATATTTGCTATGCTAATGTTGCAACATTTACAACAGCATTTCCTTTTCTTGAAGCCATTTGGTAACCTTCCCTATAAAACATGCTGTTGTGATCAGCTTGAACATCCATAACAATAGCCATTTTTTTTCCAAAAACATTATACCAAAGTAAACCTCCTGTATTACATTTTGAGTGTCCAAACTACCTTAAATCTTACCAGCACTGAATATGATAAATGTTTAAGCTTTTGACAATATGGTGATGATGTAACTTTTGCTGTTGTAACTTGCAGGTATGTAATTCTGAATTAGGAAGAACTTTCAAATATTTTTCTCCCATTCATTTTTCCCTATAATTAATAATTCATACACAGTGCTAAAAAATGCAAACAAACAATAGCAAATAAGAAACTCTAGTGAGGATAAATTGACTTTTATTAAGTGTTTGTAAAAAAGCTTTATGATTATTTTTCTATTTTATATGTATTTTCTCATTTTTGCATATTTTTACAGGTTGATAGATATTGCTTATAAGAAATGTGAAAATAAACAGATATTGTCAAATTTTTAAATAGCCAAATCTAATTTAGACTAAACTAAACATTTTGTCATATCACATTCTTCCACTTAGATTAAGGGAAAAAGTTCTCACAATAATGAAATTTGAGAAATAAACACTAGTGTCAATTCCAGGTATATCGTGAATTTATTTGATACACTGTGGGTATTGAACTGTAGTATATTTTATACTCTTACCCACAGTATCAGTTCAGCTCCAGAAAAATAGGTGTAGCCAGGGATAAGACTGTATGCAAACATTCACAAAGCATAAACATATCTTGAAAATCCCTCTAATTTTTATTTTAATAATATTTTAAATAAAATATTTAACATAGTAAAAAAGCAGTCTGCTAAATAAACCCATGGGTTGGATGGAATTCTAAATGAAAATGTAAAAATCTGTTGAATTAAATGAAAATAAAAATGTAACATTTGAAAACTTTTAGATTCAGCTAAAGCACTGTTTAGAAAGCAATTTATAGCATGTAATATACATATTTGAAAAGAATAAAGCTATTAAGTTGTTGGGAATTGCTTTATACCTACCACAAAACTTAACTTCATGTCCCAGGCCTGGCACTCTGAATGTGTACCCATCTGTAAATAAATGTTTTGAAGCCTTTATTATTTAAGATGTGCCCAAATTAAATGAGGATGCACACTGAGTCAAGTTGGGAGAAGTCATTATATGCAAAGGGAATAGAAAGGACAAAGAGAGCCACAAGGCATGAAATCAAAAGTCAAAAGGAATCAGTTGAGGAAGGGGAAGATATCAGCAAGCGCATTAATATGCAACACAAAAGCCAAGCCCCAGTGATAGCTGGTGTCTGGTCCCAAAACACTAGTCTTCAGGGAGAAAGCATTGCATTGCCAACACCTCAAGTGGGCACTTCTCTTACCCTCCAAACCAGGAGGCAAAAAACTGCAATTGTTTAAACTGATCCCTTGCATGGTATTTCTTTTACCAATGGAGAAACTACTACAAAAATCAATGACAGATGCTTCTATGTGAGATAATACAAAAGTAACTGTTAGAGTGACACGAGAAAAGAGACAGAAGACTTAATAAAGTTTAAAACATACGTCATGATACTGAACACAGGAGGAAAATACAGAAAGTAATTTAATAAATAGTTGTTTCTTTGAGAAGATACATAAAAGTGAAAAGGCTGTAGTCAGGATAATGAAGAAAAAGAATACACATATTACTGTAAAAAACTAGAGAACAATGAAAAACAAGTGGTTCAAAAAGATGACTAAATTAAAACCTCTAGCCAAAGTAATCAGGAAAAGAAGAATGAAGACACAAGCTCCTAATGCCACGAACAGATGAGGAGTCATCAGTATTGACGTCAGACATTGGAGGATAAAGTGGAATACAACAAATAACTCTGTTCACATACATTTGATACATTAGACTAAGTAGACTTAAACTGTGAGAGACACAAACCAGCAATACTCAGAAAGTTAGAAAAACTGAAACCCCTTGTTCTAGTTTGCTATCTGCCGGAATGCAACACACCAGAGATGAATTGGCTTTTCATAAAAGGGGATTTATTTCATTAGTTCTTCAGAGGAAAAGCAGCTAACTTCCATCTGAGGTTCTTTCTTACGTGGGAAGGCTCAGGGTAATCTCTGCTGGCCTTCTCTCCATGCCTCTGGGTTCCAACAACTTTCCCCGGGGTGATTCCTTTCTGCATCTCCACAGGTCTGGGCTGAGCTGTGAGTGTTGAGAAGAGGTATGCCAAGCTGCTTGGGCTGTGCTACATTGCACTCTCTCATTTAAGCAGCAGCCAATTAAGTCAAATGTCATTCATTGCAGCAGGCACACCTCCTAGCCAACTGCAGATATAATCAGCAGCAGATGAGGTTCAGGTACCGTTGGTTCATGTCCACAGCAACAGAACTAGGTGCCTTCACCTGGCCAAGTTGACAACTGAATCTAATACCACAACCCTAATATTAAAGGAATTGAGTATGTAGTTAAAAACCTTCCAAAGGAGAAAACTGCAGGCCCAAATTATTTCACTAGCTTCCCAGGTGTATACCAAACATTTAAAGAAAAAATGATATGTTTCTACATGGTGGCTTCCAGTTAGAAGAGGAGAGAATACATTAAAACTCATTTCATGATGCCATCATTGCTCTAATCCCCAAAACAGACATATGATTAGTTTTGAAAAGAAAACTATATCAACATCTTTCATAAAAATACATTACAAAATACTTCTACATGGCAATTAGAATCCAGCAAAATATAAAAAGGATAAAACATAATTATCAACTGTGTTTCATTTCAAGAAGGCAAACCTCCTTAAAATTTTAAATATCAAACAATATGAAGAAGTGAGCAAACCTTAGATTGTGACGACCACCAAGTGCACACGTACGTAACAGCCAGATTATTCACAGAATAATGGCTAGAAATTTCCCAAATTTAAGGAAAGGCATGAATATATACATCTAAGTTGCTCAATGAACTTGAACAGGATATACACAGTAGATCTGCACCATAAAATATTTTAATTAAACTGTTGAATGCTAAAGATTACAAGAGAATTCTGACAGCCAATAGAGGGAAACAGTGTGTCAAATACTTGGGAACCTCATAAGATTAAGTGCTGATTTGTCATCAGAAACCATAAAGGCAAAAAGGAAGTGGTATGGCATATTTAAATGCTGAAAGCAGAAAATTGTCAACCAAGAATTCTTTATCTGGCTCTCTGTCTTCCAAAAATCAGATAATCGAAAGAGGAAATTCATCACCACTAGACTGTCCCTAACAGAGAACTTAAAGAGAGGTACTGCATGTTGAGAGGAAAGGACAGTAGACAACAGAAAGAAGACACATGAATAAGTAAAGATTTCCAACAAGGGAAGAGTAAGTGTAAATATAAATTCCAGTTCTAGTATATATTTGGTTTGTAACTCCACCTTTTACTTCCTACAGGACCTAAAGTTAAATGTAGAAAATGCAGTGAGAAATCAGTGGCTTTGGACTGTAATAAGTAGCCATGTAAGTTATGACAAGAACTACAAAAGAACAGTGTAGAGAAGAGTCTAGAAACATACTTTGGGTAGACTGCTGAGTATATACATTGGCATCAAAGCAAATGGATTAGAATATTAAATTTCAGCACCATGGTAACTCCAAGAAAATATTAGATGAGTTCCATCCTATAGGGAGAGAAAGTAAACTACTGGTTTCCAGGGGTGAAAGGCAGAGAGAGTGGGGAAATAATGTATAATGAATTTAGAGATATAGGTCTATGGAACAGAATAGAGAAACTTGAAATAGATCCGCGTGAGTATAGACTAATGACTTTTGACAAAGGCACAAAGACAGTTCAGCATGGAAATGACAACACTTTCATTACATAAAGTTGGAACTCTTGGATGTCCCTGTAAGAAAAAATGATGCTCACACATTCTTCATACCTTACTAAAAAATTAACTCAAAATAGATGTTAGAACTATTTTAAAAACATAAAATTTATAATAGAAAATATAGGAGAAAATGGCATGACATGGGAAGTACAAATGAGTTTATAAATATGGCATAAAAAACTTGGTTACCTGATTTTATCTTTACCATGGTCATAAAAGTGGAGTCATACAGTTTCTATCATTATGTGTCTGGCTTATTTCACTCACCATTATGTCCTCAAGGCTCATCCCTCTTGTCATGTGCTTCAGGATGTCATTTCATCTTACTGCTGCATAATGTTCCATCGTATGTAGATACCACATTTTGTTAATCCAGTCATCTGTTGATGGGCATTTGGTTTGTTTCCATTTTTTGGCAATTGTGAATAATGCTGCTATGAACATTGGTGTGTAAATGTCTGTTTGTGTCATTGCTTTCAGCTCTTCTGGGTTTCTACCAAGTTGTACTATTGCTGGGTCATAGCAGAGCTCAATATTTAGTTTCCTAAGGAATCAACAAACTGTCTTCCATAGTGGCTGTACCGTATACATTCCCACCAGCAGTGCATAAGTGTCCCAATTTCTCCACATCCTCTCCAATGTTTATAGTTTCCTGTTTCTTAGTAGCAGCCATTCTTATAGGTGTGAGGTGGTATCTCATTGTAGTCTTGATCTACATTTCCCTTAAAGCCAATGAAAAAGAACATCTCTTCATGTGCTTTTGACCTATCTGTATTTCCTCTTCAGAAAAATGCCTATTCAAACCTTTAGCCCATTTTTAATTGGATTGTTTGTTCTTTTGTTGTTGAGTTGCATGATTTCTTTGTTTATACAGGATATCAAATCTTTATCAGATATGTGATTTTCAAATATTTTCTCCTATTGAATTGGCTGCCTCTACACCTTTGACAATGTCTTTTGAGGTGCAGAAGCATTTGATTTTGAGGAATTCCCATTTATCTAATGTTTTATTTTTTTTTTTTCTTGTGCTTTGAGTGTAAAGTTCAGTTAGCTACCTCCTACTACTAGGTCTTGAAGATGTTTCCCTGCATTTTCTTCTGGAAGCTTTATGGTGCTAGTTCTTAAATTTAGGTGTTTGATCCACTTTGAGTTAATTTTTGTGTAGGGTTAAGATAGGGGTCCTCTTTCACTCTTTTGGCTATAGATATCCAGTTCTTCCATGCCCATTTATTGAAAAGACTGTTAGTCCCAGTTCAGGGGATTTGGGGCCCTTGTGAAAAATCAGTTGACCATAGATTTGGTGGTCTATTTTAGAACTCTCAATTTTATTGCATTGGTCAATGCTTCTATCTTTGTGCCAGTACCATGCTGTTTTGATCACTGCGGCTTTATAATAGGTTTTAAAGTCAGGAAATGTTAATCCTCCCCCTTCATTCTTCTTTTTCAGAATGCTTTTAGGTATTCAGGGTCTCTTACCCTTCCAGATGAATTTGATAACTGGCTTTTCCAAGTCTTCAAAGTAGGTTGTTGGAATTTTGATTGGTACTATGTTGAATTTGTAGATCAATTTGAGTAAAATTGACATCTTAACTATATTTTTGCATCTATGTTCATTAGGGAGATTGGCCTATAGTTTTCCTTTCTTATAACATCTTTACTCAGTTTTGGTATTAAAATTATATCAGCTTTATAAAATAAGTTGAGCTCCTTTTCCCTCAATTTTTGGGACAAGTTTGAGCAGGACTGGTGTTCTTTTTAGAATGTTTGATAAAATTCCCCTATGAAGCCATCTGGCCCTGGGCATTTCTTGGTAGAAATATCTTTGATGACAATTGAATCTCTTGTGTTTCATTTGTTGAGATGTTCTATTTCTTCCTGAATCAGTGTGGCTTGTTTCTGTGCTTCCACGAATTTGTCCATCTCATCTTAGTTGTCTAGTTTGTTGGTGTATAATTGTTCATAGTATCCTTTTAGGATTACTTCAGGGTTTTTGGTTACACCCTCTCTCATTTCTGATTTTGTTTATTTGCATCCTGTCTCTCTTATTCTTTCTCAGTCTTGCTACTGGCCCATCAATTTTATTGATATTCTCAAAGAACCAACTTTTAGTTTTATTGGTTCTTTTGTTCTCCCATTCATTTAACTCAACTCTGCTTTAATCTTTGTTATTTTTCTTCTTCTATTTGTTTGTGGTTAGTTTGCTGTTCTTTCTCAAGTTCCTCCAGGTGAGCAGTTAACTCCTTGATTTTTGCTTTCTAGTTTTTTAATATAGGCATTTAGGGCAAGAACAGCCTTTGCCTTATCCCATGAATTCTGATATATTGTATTCTCATTTTCCTGCATCACCGGATAGCTACTGATTTCCATAGCAATTTCTTCTTTGACCCATTGGTTGTTGAAGCGTGTATTATTTAATCTCCATATATTTGTGAATGTTCTCTTTCTTTGGTGGTTATTGAGATCCTGCTTCATTCCATTGTGATCAGTGTAAGTGCTTTGAGTAATTTAAGTGCTTTTAAATTTAGTAAGACCTGTTGTGTCCCCCAGCATATGATCTATCCTGTAGAATATTCTGTGAGCACTAAAGAAGAATGTGTAACCTCATATAGCATTTTGGGGTGCGATGACTTATGTATGTATATTAGGTCTAATTCTTTTATCATGTTTAACATCTCTATTTCCTTGTGAGCTTTTGTTTGGTTGTTCTCTCTACAGAGGACAGTGGTGAAGTGAAGTCCTCTACTATTACTTTTGAAACTCTATGATTCCCTTCAGTTTTGCCAATGTGTGTCTCATGTACTTTGGAGATACTTTATTGGAAGCATAAAAATTATGATATATCTTCTTGGTTAATTGTCCCTTTAATTAATATATAATGTACTTCTTTTTTTGTTATGATGTCTTTACATTTAAATTGTTTTGTCTAATATTAATATAGCTACTCCTTTGATTACTTTCACTTTCAGTATATTTGTATCCTTGTGTCTAAGATGAGTCTGTCGTAAGCAGCATATAGCTGGATTATATTTCTTAATCCATTCTGCAACCTCTATCTTTTCATTTGTAAATTTAGTCTGTTAACTTTCAACGTTATTACTGAAAAGGCATTTCTTGAATCCACCATCTTATCTTTTTTGTTTTATTTGACAGATCTATATATTCTTCTCCTCTTTTTATCCTTTAAGTTACCCTTCCTGGTACTCCTGACAATTCTATGCCCTACACCAGATCCCCTCTCCTGTCTTTTTTCAAAAGTAGAACTCCTTTTAGTATTTATTGTAGGGCTAGTTTCTTGTTGACAAATTCTTTCAGGGTTTGTTTGTCTGTGAAAATTTTAATCTCTCTCAGTTTTTAAGCAGAATTCTTGACTGGAGATATTTTTCTTTTAGGATCTTAAAATATACATACCACTGCCTTCTTGCCTCCATGGTGCCAGTTGTGTAGTCTGAACTCAGTCTTATGTGATTCCCCTTGTATGTAGTAGATTATTTTTCTCTTGCCGCTTTCAAAATTTTCTGCTTCTTTTCAACATTTGATAGACTGATTAGTAAGTGTCTTGTGGAAGGCCTATTTGGATTTATTCTGTTTGGAGTTTGTTGGGCTTCTTTGACATGTATGTGTATGTCCTTTATAAGGGTTGAGAAGTTTTCCCTCATTTTATCCTCAACTAATTTTCCTACCCCTTTACTTCTCTCGTCTCTTTCTGGGACACCAATGATTCTTATATTTGTGCACTTTTTTTACTTCTCATTTCCCTGTCCAATTCATATTTTTCCATCTTTTTTGCCAGTTGCTGTTCTGAGTGTTCAAACTCAGTTATCCTGTCCTCTAGATCACTTACTCTTTCTTTTGTCTCTTCGCATATGCTGTTGTGTGTCTCTAGCATGCTTTTTGTTTGGTCAAAAGTCTTTAATCTCTGTGATATCTGCTATTTTTCTATTTATTCTTTCAGATTCCTCTCTCTGCTCTTCTGTTGTCTTTTTTATCTCCTTTATGTTATTTGCCATCCCACTAATATTATTAAGTAGAGTTGCATGAACATCTCTCATTAGTTGTTCCAACGTCTGACGTTTTAATTTGGTCATTTTGGCTGGGCTATATCTGTGTGCATTGTGATATTCTGAGTGATCTTCTGTTGTTTTCATCACGTGTAAATATCTTGATTGATTTACTTTGGCAGTTGATTTCCTTCAGTAGTCCAAGGCCTTGTGTTTGCTTGGTGGAAATGTAGCTGGGTGCAGAGTATGGGGTGGGGCACAACAGTGTGGTGATGCAATGCAGCGTAGGTATAAGTTCAGGTTGGTGATGTCACACTGATGCTTGTGAATGTGGGCACCCAGGGGCAGGAAAGATGTAGCTGTGCAGGTGTACCAGTATCAGGGTGGGGGGGCAGGGTAACCCTGGTGTGCTCTGGTGTAGGACGTGGGGCCCTTTGTGCTCCTGTGCAGAGTTATGGGAGGAGGTCGGGTTATGCTTTCGTGGGCTGGGGGCATGTGTCACCCGGCTGTGTGGGTCAGTGCTTTGTCAGAAGTGGAAAGTGGGTCTGAGGGCTGTGCACCTGCGCAGGTCTAGTAGTGCCATAAAGTGATGTTCCCAGAGCTGAAGGATGTGATTGGGTGCCTGACAAGGGAGAATCTAGGAGGTCCATAAACTGGTGTTCCCAGAGCTGAAGGACCTGATCGGGGGCAGTGAGCATATATGGGTCTAGGGGTGCCAAACTGTTGTGCAGAGCTCAGGGGAGGCGGGGGGATGCTGTGTGACACCATGGGGGAGGGCGGGTATAGCCTGGGTATGGAGGTTTGTCCCCAGCCTTTATGCACTGGCGATAGATTGCAGGGAGCAGGGAGGGGGAGGTAGTGCTCCAGAGGGGTGAAGGAAAGGCGGGCTGGCCTGCGTTTGGGGTTGGGGTGGGGGCGGGTACACATACTGGTGGTTAGTGGGGCAGGGGCGGGTGATGGGGTTCAGGTGCGTGGGGTGTGAGGTGAGTTGCAGGTTGCAGGGATGTGCTGGTGAGGGTAGTGTGTTCAAGGAACACAGCCTGGCTTACTTCCTAGTCCCGTCTCCCCATCTCTGCACTCCTGTGGGCTCTGCACTTCTACGTTAGGCTCCAGTTTTCTGCTTCTCAGTTCCTCAGCCTCTGCAACCAGGGCCACCCTCTGGGGTGCAGAAGGCTCTCCCAGGTCAGTTGCAGTCTTGAATTACCTTCTCTGTTGCCTCCCCGTCCCTTCTCTAACTTTTCCTTGGGACAGAGCTGAACTTGATCTACCCTATTTGGCCATCTTATGGATGCACTTTCTTAATTTCATTTTTTTAAATAGAAAAGTCATTGTCTTTTGTATTCTGATCTTCTCTCTTGGAATATTGGTGAAATAGTTTATAAATTCTAATATTTGTGTGTGTGTATGACTTAGGATTTACTGTTGAAAAAATCATGTCATTTGCATTAGAGATTATTTTACTTCTTCTTTCCCAATTTGGATGCCTGTTTAAAAATTTTTCTTGACTATTGCACTGACTCAATCCTCTTATACTATGTGATTACAAGTGGCAAGAGCTGACATACTTGTCTTGTTCTTTAACCTGAGGAAAAGTATTTTATCTTTTGATGTAAATACATATTACCTGTGCCTTGTTCATTTGTATCTTTATCAGGGTATGGAAACTCTCTTATATTTCTAGTTTGTTGAATGTTTGCATCATAAAAGAGTGTTGCGTTTTGTCAACTGTTTTCTTAAGTGTGTATTAGCATAATCATAAACGGTCTGTCCTTTATTCTAGGAATATGGTGATCAATTTTCAGAGATTAAAACTTGCATTACCGGGATAAATCCCACTTGGCCATGGTGTGTAATCCTTTTTACATTTTACTGGATTCAGGGTACTAGCATTTTGTGGAGAACTTCTGCAATTTTACTACTAGGAAATCTTTTTTTTTAGTGACATCTTCATCTGGTTTTCACATCAGGGTAGCACTGGCCTTATAGACGGTATTGAAGAATATTACTCTTCCACTGTATTTTGGAAGATTTTGAGAAAAAATTGCTGTTAATTTCTTTTTAAATATTTCATAGAATTCGCCAGTGAGGCCATACAGGCCTTTTTTTACATAACGGAATAAATTTTAATTGTTAGTTCATTCTCTTTACTGGTTTTAAATATTTAAGATTTTCTGTTTTTTTCTGTCAGTTTTTGTAGTTGTGTCTTTCTAGAAATTTGCCAATTTCATCAAAGTAATGTAATTTTTGACATACAATTATTCATTGTATTCCCTTATAATCTTTTTAAATTCTATGGTATTGTTAGCGATCTATGCTTTTTCATTTCTGTGTAGTAATGTATTCCTTTTCTCTTTGTTGTTGGTTAATCTAGGTAAAGTTTTTACAATTTTTAAAATATTTCTTTTTCATTATTTACCATTTCATCTTTAAGTTTTATCAATTTTTCTCTTTTATCTAGTGTCTGTTTCACTTCTTTTCTCTAATCTTTATTATTTCCTTCTTTATGCTTGCTTTTCATTTAGTCTCTATCTATTCCTAGTATTTGCCTGGAAGGTTCAGTTACTGGCTTATATGTTTCACCTTTCTTGATATAGCCTTTTATAGCTATAAAGTTTACTTTATGGTTTTAGTTGCATCCCATGTGTGTTGGAATGCTGTGTTTTGTTTTGTTTTGTTTTTGTACAACTGTATGACAGCATTTATATGAAATATATATAATAAGCAAACTTCACAGACAGACAGGTTACCAGTTACCAGCAGTCATGGTGGTGGGGAGAAGGTAGTAGTTGTGGCAAAGGGGGAGTTATTGCTTAATAGATTCAGTTTCTGTTTGAGATGATGAAAAAGTTGAGGTATGTATGCTAACGATGGCAGAATATTGTGAATAGAATTAATGCCTCTGAATTGTGCACTTGAAAGTAGTAAAAATGAAAAAAATTGAGTTGTATATTTGGTGCTACAACAAACAGTATTAAAAAAGATTAAAGTGAAAAAACAGTTCTATCTTCAATTTTCTACCTCTCTTCCCAAGAGATAACTAGCGTGAAATGGAGGAGGTACAACTGAGAAACTAGGATTTAACAAATGGCTGTGACTACTGCCTCGTCATATAGATGTTTCATTTAGTACCTACTATTTTAGAATAACCATAAGGAAATACATGAAGTTCTTGAACAGTAACCCGGTAGCCCTGATCTTTGATAATGACTGTGTAACTATATTGAAAAAAAAAGTCAGTTGCTTGTGTTTTTGTGGCTCTACTTCTGTCTGTTGTATTCTGTTGACCAACACTGTCTTGGTTAACTCTGTTGTAAGTCTTCACATTGGGTGCAGTGCAATACTAGTGGTCAGTGAGAGAGAGGGGTAAGCGGTCTGGGGTGTTTGGGGTTTTCCTTTTTCTTTTGATTCCTTTTTCTAGAGTAATGCTAATGTTCCAAAAATGACCCGGTGATGAATGCACAATTACGTGAACTATTGGTTGTGTACTTTGGATGGATTGTATGGTATGTGAATTTATCTCAATAAAATTATATTTATAATAAAAAGAGATAAATAATGTAAACTAATGTTTTTTAGTTTCTTAGGAGAGAAATTGTAAGCATAACCAGGTCTCTGAATTTGTGTCCATTCTCCATATAAATGGTAGCACATTCTACATAATACAAGATAACTCTTCAGAAGACTTTCTGAGTTAGCATACTGTCTCTCTATCTTTATTGCAATTATTCAATCCACTGTCGAATAGTACAGCTCTGTTACTTTGTTGAATGTCACTTAGTTTTGCCTGTCTGGTGTTTCCTCCTGATTAAATTAAGCATGCACACTTTGGGCAGTAATGCCACAGAAAAGATGTTGTGTCTTTCTTAGATATTTGATATCAGAGGCACCTCACCTCAGTCTGTGTTATTGTTGGTAAAGCAAATTTTGAGCCCTTGGTTATGGTGGAGCCTGTCAGGTTTCTCCAATACAAATTTACCAATTTTCCTTTTGTAATTAATAAGGGATCCATGGGTAGATCCTTTGAGACAATCCATACCTTGTTCTTCATAAAACATTCATTTCGTGAGTTTAACATCCACTTATGATTTTTGTCTGAACCAACTATTACGGTGATGAGTAAAATGTTATATATAGTTTTATTTTCACTGTCCTCAAACTCTGCTGAACTCTAGATCCAGACTGGGTGAGTAGCACTGTGGCATGTCTTGGACCTGTCTCTGCCTCCTGAAGTCTTGCTTACCATTTCCAGAATGCTCGATTTGCAGTCTCAGAGGAAGAGTGCGTTCCCAGGAAGAGTGAGAAAGATTTGGGTCTCAGGATGATGATATCAGATATACTGAACTTGTTTCTATATCCCCTCATTCTGGCTCCAGAGAAATAAAACATTTGCTAGTGAGGTTGGTGATGTTTTGTGTAAATGAGGTTGGTGATATTTTGTGTAGTTTCTGTGCCTTGAGTTCTCTTTTCTCAGAGATCTTGTGCTTGTCTTGTATTTTCCTTTGAGTCTCACCAGGTTCTCTTTTTCTTTGGTCATAGAATCTAGATCTTAGGTTTTGAAACCAAATTTGGACTCTTGATTCTGAAACCCCAATTTCTTTAGCAAGTCATTCTCTAGAATCAATCCCAGGGTCAGGGTTTTCTTGACTGCCTTGATGAGAGCGCATAACTGGGGAGAGGTATAGGGATATGGCACTGTCTGGGCTTCTGTGACTTGAGTCTCTGCAGGGACATCTGGCCTGTGGGCTTGGCTTGGTCCTAGGGTGTGTTCCAGCTCTGTCTTCTGGGTAGAGTATCTAGTTCTTCAATTCTAAAACCAAATCTGGATTCTGGACTCTTCTGTGTTAATTTCTAAAGCAAATTTTTGTTTGGTAGCATAACCAAGGTAAGGTTTTTGGTTGAAAGTGTCTGTGAGGATTTTCAGCTGATCTGCCGTGAATTTGGTGCGACTGTGCCTTTGACATGTAGAGATGCTCCCGTTTGTGGAGTTTTTCTGGGCCATGTGGAAAGAAATTCTTGGTGTCTCAAACATGTGAGTAGTGCTATACTGTATTTTTACTTTTCCTTTTTCTTGGAGAACTTTCTGATATTTCTTGTGCTTTCTTTTATGACCCGTTGGTTATTTAGAAGTGTATTACTTCGTGTCCAAGTATTTGTAAATTTTCCATTTGTCATTTAAAAAAAAGTTTTCTAATTTAATTTATTTTTATTGTGATCAGGAAGCATGCTTGAATGATGTGAATCCTGAGGCTTCTTTTATTCTTTAATACATGGTGTATCTCATGTGCTCCAGAAGAATCTATATTTTGCTATTATTGTGTAGAATATTCTCTATAAATCTAATAGGTTTAAATTGTTTACAGTGTCCTTGATTCTTCTGTATCCTAGTTGACTTCTGCCTAGTTACTCTGTCCATTTTTCAAAGTAGAGCACTGAAGTTTCCAACTATAATTGTTTCATTGTAAATTATCCCTCCATTTTTCTAAGATTTTTTTTATTGAGTTTTACACTATGGTATTCTTTCATGTGAAATATGTATTTTCTAATGCACTACTTTTATTTCCTTATATTTTTCTTGGCTAATGTTCCTTTGAGAAATTTTCTTAATAATTGTCCTGAGGATTGCAATTAGCATCTTAACTTAAACCAGTTTGGATTAAAACCAAATCAATTTCAATACTATACAGAAATTTTGCTTCATTCAAGCTATGCTCTTTTCGTTTATGCTGATATTGTCATATATATTACATTTTTATATATTATACGTACATCAATGCAACTTTATTTATTTATGTAATTATATTTTAAACTAAATAAGAAAAGAGTTACAAAGTAATATATTTGTACTGTATCATATTTAGCTATGTATTTAGCTAATATATTTCACATAGGTTAATTGAATCCTTTCACTTCAAGATCAGGCAACTGCTCAGGGATAAAGTGTTCTTGTTTAGGATTTGAAATGAATCACAAGTTCCCACCAGCTTGAAAAGAGATGTCTGAACTCAAACATTGAGTGCCAATTCAGCTCCCAAAAGAGGAAGCATTTCCCTGGCTGATTTTCTTACATATGTACAGCAGCATTGGTAGCTTCATATGTATAAAAACAAGGGTTTTAGAAAAATTATATGTTGTTCAAAATACCACACAATACGATAAAAAAAAAATGCTAGTTCCAAGATTAGTGAGAGTGACCAAAAAGGGCTAAATAAATGCCAGTTTTCTGTGATTGGCAATAATAACATGTTTCAAAGATGATGCATTTCGTTATCAGAATAGATTAGTTACTTAGCCCATGCTAAGCCCCTTAAATGTGAGCCAGATACCCTGGGCTGGAGACCATGTATAAGCTGTATGGACAAAACATGGATCTTGTTCTTAGGGAGCAGGAAACTTTAAAGAAGCTGCAAATAACATACAACATTATATATAGTAGTGAAGAAAGACAACATACATGTGAAGCATTCATTTAAAAAAATTATCCCAGTTGATATTCTAAAGGAATATAAAACATGAGAGTCCTGCTACACACATGTTGAGTAGCTCAGACTTCACAGCAAAACAGCAGCAGCAGCAATCCGGGCTTAAACAAGGTCACATCATCCGACTCGGTTACAATATAGTGACTTCACCTTCACAAATGTAAATAATATTAGAGGTGGGAAATACTTTAATTAATTTAACCTCATTTGATTTGGGACCATACTTAAGCCTAGGAAGAAAAAAAAAAACTCAAATAAATTTTCCAATGTACTATTTTATTTTTCTTTCCCAGATTCAAGATTCCAGGCCCCCTAGTCACGCTTGTCATGCTTGAGAAAAATACCATTCAGAACAGACACCGTTTTTTATATATATATATATATATATATTTTTTTTTTTTTTTTTTCATGGGCAGGCACTGGGAATCGAACCCGGGTCCTCAGGCATGGCAGGCAAGCACTCTTACCTGCTGAGCCACCGTGGCCCGCCCAGGCACTGTTTTTTAAATAAACACTTAGAGGATCTGACTATGCTGTATTTCTCTGTAACACAATGAAGCAGTAGCTAAGACAATGAAACCCCCAAATGCTTTTCAATAGCTATATTGTGATGTCATCTCAACATGTTATCCACCCTAGGAGTGTTCTCATCTCTTAGTACTTCAAAGGGAAAAGTACCAAAATAGTGATTTCCACCTAGAACTATTTGCATAAAGATGTATCAGCTAAGGTCTAAATAATTAACATACATTACAATAATTCTGAGAAAGGAGCAAAGATTATCTTCTCCTAGTATATGTATTTCCTTGTTCTAAGATTAAGGAACAGAGTTTCAGTACTGTAAAACAGAAAACCCAAGATTTAGATATCAATTCAGCTCTGGATATATTCAATTTTTAAATATGAAAGCACTTTTATTTACTTATTTTGCATCTCTAAAAAAATATCTCCTAGATATATTCACTATGTCCTTTCAAAAATTTAACACTGCTTCTGTGCTGATTATTTTCAACTATTCTTACATAAACATAGCTGCACTGGAATTGAACAAGTGAGATGCTGGAGAGTGACAATGCTTACTGAAATTCTTGGAAGATAATCCTATTGTATAATGGAAATCTCCTCATGATTCCTTGGGTGCAACAGAACGACTGGGAATGACGTCATCAATTAATTGCTTTTGTAGCTGAGGATTTATTATTCTTCTGACATTATGGAGTGCTTTGGAAATTCTGCTATCCTGAGAGATCAGTAAGAAAGGGCACAGAATTGGATAAAAGAATGAAAAAAGAACACTGATACCCTGTACCTTATTGTCTTTCTGATTTGCAAGAGCTAAGTGGAGAGTAAGGAAAGAATTGACCAAATAAAAGGAAACAAAACATGTCACCAGGCAGAAGATAGTTTGCGTGGCTCTTGTTTCTGGAGAATATTTCTGAATATTCTTTGTCCTGTGCATTTCTTGCAATTTCTTCTGGTGCCTACACAAGAGAATAACTATGTAGACACTGGCCAACATCATGAAGAACACAAAGAAAATATCCTGAAGAAGTCTGAAACCTACAGAAGCAACATTTATGCCTGATGTCGTACAATATTTCATAAAGAATCCATATTGACTTGAAGTATAATTTTTTGTTGCGGTACTCACAATAATGACTTGAATATTGATTATCATGTTAAGAACCCAAAAGAAGGTAAAGGAAGGGTACATGAAATTGCTTGCTCTGCGTTTGAGCCGTGCCCATCTACCATTATTGGGACTGATTATGATGGCTTGGGTTATGCTCAAGAGACAGGTTGTGCCAATGGAGACCCCACGATTGACACTGTAAATGTACATCACAATCTTACACCCAACATCATCCAGTAAATGTTTGATTCCAAATGAGAACATCGTTTCTGGGATTCCCCGAGAAGTTACAGTAACCAGGTTAGCAAAAGTCAGGTGTGTGAGGATCTCATCTGTGGCCCTCCTCCGAGAAGGCTGGGTGAAGGAGAAGGACAAACTCACCACAAGCACCAGGGCGTTCCCCAGGATCCCAATGCCGGTTTGAGAGAGGAAGACAATTCCGAAGATCATGTCTTTTGAAAGCATCTCCTCGTGACTTTCTTAGCACCAAACAAAACCCAAGAACCCATATACATAAAAATATAGAGAATTTGTCACAATCTATTAAAACTTAGGAACAATAAGAAGAGTGGAAGCTGTGGTTGACAGTTTTATCAGATGAAGAGAACAATTTCAAATATTATTAACTAGAGAGCTACATGCATAGGTATTTTTATATTCCAGCAGTGATGTGGTTATTATTAGACATTTTTATTAAGTTTAAAGAGAATTAATTGCATACTTTTCTTTATTTATTTAAAAATGGAGGCTGCAGTGAAAAGCCAAAGTATGCTGGTAGTTGCTTATCATATGCTTAACAGCATTTGATTGCGATGGTGTAGTAGAGGTTTATACATGTAAGAAGTTTATTTTAGGGAATGTGATAAAAAATACAAAGGAAATATTTTAAAGTGCTCATAAGTCAATTATAGAGAATAAGCATAAGAACATGCCAGGTTAAGAATATGCCTTAATCTGACATTTTCTTAATTACAGTCTGTAAACATAATTTTATAACACATTTTCCATTGAAATTAAAGTAGTTTTTAAAGTAGAAGCTTATTTTAAACATGATTGCAAGATCTAAAAAATATTTTCTTTGCCCCTTTTGAAACATTTGTAAAAAGTATTTCCTTTACCTGAAGTCATTTCCTAATTTTTCCTTACAATCAACACCACTCTGAGTAGCTTGTAAAAAGTTTTATAATTTGATAACAAGCAGCAATTTCTTTCCAAAAAAGTTATGTAAAAAGTAAACCTCCATTAAGTAAACATTTCACTTTCTAAACTCCCTCGAATCACATCAGCATTGAATGTGGTCAGTGTTAAAACTTTTGTCAATTTGATGAAGGAACAGCTTTGCTATTTAAACTTGAAAGCATGTAATTCTGAGTTAGGTAGAATTTTTAAAGTATTTTTTTGTTCCAGTTACCTTTTCTTTTTATTAACTATCCATTCATTGCCCAAAAAGAGCATAAATAAACAATAAACAAACAAGTAAGATGATGAGGATCTAGTGACTTATCCTGAAGTGCTTATAACAATTTTAGTTATTTTATAATTTTTGCATATTTTTCATTTTTTATTATTTTGGCATGTTAATAAGATTTTCTGATTGTAAGAGATATGAGTATTAGCATAAATATTTTCAGATTTTTAATAAATCTAATATAAGGTAAACTAAACTCTTTATTTTGTCATTTTACATTTCTTCTGATGATATTTATGTAAAAATTTCTCCACAGTAATGTAAATTGAGAAACTGATACTAGTATGGTTTATTTAGCTATATTTAACCCAGATCCATTTGTAAATTATTTTGTTATGCTGTAAATAGTAAAGATTGTATATATTATAGTTTCACTCCCCAAATGATATCAGTTAAAGGAATAGGGGTAAAGACATGTATAAGACTGGATGGAAATATCAACAAACTCATCAAAGATACTTGAAATCCTCTCAATATTTGTGTTAAAAATATATGGGCTCACCTCACTGGAGGGCATGGGGGAAAGTGTAGTGGGGAACTATTAAATAGTGATTTTACTATGAATTGTAGGTTTAGAGATAGAAAGCACTGTATATAAACACTGTACTCTAAAAGGTTACTTAAAGTAGTTGGAATTAGTTTTCTTATATCAGAGAAATAAGTTACAAATAAATAATAAAGGAAAGCTAGAATTAATCACAATCTCTGGATTAGATGTAGAGAAATCAGAATGAACTCATGTGTGTGTGTGTATATATGCATGCCTATGGAATATCCAAATATGAAGTTACATGTGTATATAAGTAATGTATAAATATATAATAATATACAAATATAAAAACACGTGGATTATTAACCATATATATTTCCTACCTCTGTCTGTGGAGAGGATCTAGAACCAGTGACAGCTCAGTAGCAACAAGAAACCATTTCCCAGATCACGGTTTCTCAATTAAAAGTCACCAGGATTCCTTGGGAAAATGACCCGTCTAGTACTGGGTTAGGGAAAAACCCTGATGAGTATCCGCTACCTTGTAGTGACAGAAAGTATGGGAGGCTCAAAAACAAAAGGTTGGCGTATGTCGAAAAGCCATAGGAGCCAACATCCGAGAGTTCCCAAAGGCTAAATCCAGAACAAGTTATCAAGAATATACAAACGTAGTACTGGATTGTACCACAAAGAATAAAATAAATATCCATGAGCCTATCCTATATAAGTAAACGATTGCATAGGCAAATAAGTAGGGGAACAAGACAACTCTCCCTTTCCAATCCATTCCACACAGTACCGGTGGACACAGGCCCTCTCTACAGGAGCTTGATTTCTTTGCCCTTGAATGTGTGAGCTGGACTTAATGCCTCACTTTTAATGAAAGGAGACTAAAATAGGACCTTCCTGGTGGCAAAGTTGAAAACTCTACTTTAGCCAAGTGGTCAGGGTCACCATCCGCCATAATAGGTCAGACTGGCATCCTGTAGCCCCTTGATATGATGCAATGTTAACACTTCACTTCTCCACCCCAACCCGTCAGCCAGTCTCTAACCACAGCAAAACATCAGACTAACGCACACAGAGGGACAGTTCACAGACACACTGACCACTACTCTTCAAACTCTCTAGCTAATAAATAAGCAGAAAAGACTGATCAACTTTCAGCCAGACCAGAAGAGACAAGAATACATGAAGTCAAAATGCAATGCACTGTTCTGAATGGGAAGCTGGAAGAGAAACAAGACCATAGAAAAACCTGAGAATCTGAATAAAGTCTGGAACTAAGTTAGTAGAATTGGTAACAATGCTACCCTCTTAGTTTTAACAACTGAACCATGGTAATATATGATGTCAACATTACTGCGAAATGAATAAAGGGTATGCAAGAATAGCTGCTATACTGTTGCAAATGTTTTTCAGAAATCTATTATTTCTAGTTAAAAACTAAAAAAAATCATAATATGAAATGTCAGAGCAAAATCAGGGTATTACAAAAAAATTCACATAGATGAACAAAAATTTCTGAGTGCATGTGGAAAAGAAAAGAGGGTTGGGGAATGAAAATGACAAGAATTATATATGCATAAATAAAAACTTCTACATTATAAACAGTGAGGAAGAACTATAAAAGTAGACAGAAAAAATAAGTCAAGCAAATTCTATAACTATCTAAAGCTATATTTCCACAACAATTAAGAGGAAATCCTTCCCTTAGTAAGTCTTTCTTTTTTTCTTTTTTTTTATTAATTAAAAAAAAGAATTAACAAAACAATTAGAAATCATTCCAATCTACATGTACAATCAGTAATTCTTAATAACATCACATAGTTGCATATTCATCATTTCTTAGTATATTTGCATCGATTTAGAAAAAGAAATAAAAAGACAACAGAATAAGAATTAAAACAGCCCTCTCTTTCTCCGCCGGCCCGCCGCGCGGAGCCCACGCCCCGCAGCAGCCAAGCCGCCCGCCCTCCTTCTCCCCTCTCTTTCTCCGCCGGCCCGCCGCGCAGCGCCCACGCCCCGCAGCAGCCGAGCCGCCCGCCCTCCTTCTCCCCTCTCCTCCCCCTCCTGCTCCGGCTGCTCTCCAACCACCACGGTGCCCTCTTCCCCCGCCTTCACCGTGCTCCTCCGCCACCAGCCTCGACAGCCTTGCCGCCCTCACCTTTCCTCCTCCAGAACAGCTACTGGGGGAGTGGAGATAATACAGAGCAGCTCCCGGAGCCACGAGGGAGATCAAAGGGACAGCGTACCCCATCCTGGAACGGCTGACTATCTGGGAGAACCAGCTCCGGTGAGATCACCAAGGGGCACGGGCTTTCCTGGGTGGGACGGCAAGTGACCGGAGTCCCTCCCTTCCACCTTCCTGGGCCAGCTGGTAGAATTGGACAGGCGGTCCCCTTAGGCTGCGGCGGCTGGTGCCCCCACCACACGAGGCCCCCCGGAACAACTGAGATAGTTGGGTCGGAAATCCCCAGACTGCGGAGAACAGTAACCGGGGGATCCCTTCCAAACACGTGACTCCCCCATTGGCTGGGAACAGTGCACTCTCCCGGGCTGCGACAGCTGGCGCCCTCCCGCCACGCTTGGTGCCCCGGGCTGACTGGCTAATTTGGCCGGACGCTCTCCTGTGCTGCGACGGCCGGCGACCCTCCCCGCGTTTGGAACCCCGGGCCGGCTGGCATTCTTCCAAGACGCTTCGGTTGCCGAACCTCCCCTACGGCGAGAGTTTTACAGAGTTGAGGGACCCACAGCAACTTTCACTGGTGGAACCCACAGACAGGCGTGTGCCACGAGCACCATCTACTGGTCAGGATAGGAAGAACAGAACCCAGAGATTGCACAGAAAAATCTTTCAACCTGTGGGGTCGAACACCCGGGGAAATCTGACTAAATGCCCAGACGCCAGCAGAAGATAACGGATCACGCTCAGAAAATTGAACATATGGCCCAGTCAAACAAAGAAACCAATAGTTCAAATGAGATACAGGAGCTGAAACAACTAATGCTGAATATACGAACAGAAATGGAAAACCTCTTCAAAAACGAAATCGATAAATTGAGGGAGGACATGAAGAAGACATGGGCTGAACATAAAGAAGAAATAGAAAAACTGAAAAAACAAATCACAGAACTTATGGAAGTGAAAGATAAAGTAGAAAAGATGGAAAAAACAATGGATACCTACAATGACAGATTTAAAGAAACAGAAGATAGAATTAGTGATTTGGAGGATGAAACATCTGAATTCCAAAAAGAAACAGAAACTATCCGGAAAAGAATGGAAAAATTTGAACAAGGTATCAGGGAACTCAAGGACAATGTGAACCGTACAAATATACGTGTAGTGGGTATCCCAGAAGGAGAAGAGAAGGGAAAAGGAGGAGAAAAACTAATGGAAGAAATTATCACTGAAAATTTCCCAACTCTTATGAAAGACCTAAAATTACAGATCCAAGAAGTGCAGCGCACCCCAAAGAGATTAGACACAAATAGGTGTTCCCCAAGACACTTACTAGTTAGAATGTCAGAGGTCAAAGAGAAAGAGAGGATCTTGAAGGCAGCGAGAGAAAAACAATCCGTCACATACAAGGGAAACCCAATAAGACTATGTGTAGATTTCTCAGCAGAAACCATGGAAGCTAGAAGACAGTGGGATGATATATTTAAGTTACTAAAAGAGAAAAACTGCCAGCCAAGACTCCTATATCCAGCAAAATTGTCCTTCAAAAATGAGGGAGAAATTAAAACATTCTCAGACAAAAAGTCATTGAGAGAATTTGTGACCAAGAGACCAGCTGTGCAAGAAATACTAAAGGGAGCACTAGAGTCAGATACAAAAAGACAGAAGAGAGAGACATGGAGAAAAGTGTAGAAAGAAGGAAAGTCAGATATGATATATATAATACAAAAGGCAAAATGGTAGAGGAAAATATTATCCAAACAGTAATAACTCTAAATGTCAATGGACTGAATTCCCCAATTAAAAGACATAGACTGGCAGAATGGATTAAAAAACAGGATCCTTCTATATGCTGTCTACAGGAAACACATCTTAGATCCAAAGATAAATATAGGTTGAAAGTGAAAGGTTGGGAAAAGATATTTCATGCAAACAACAACCAGAAAAGAGCAGGAGTGGCTATACTAATATCCAACAAATTAGACTTCAAATGTAAAACAGATAAAAGAGACAAAGAAGGACACTATATACTATTAAAAGGAACAATTAAGCAAGAAGACATAACAATCATAAATATTTACGCACCGAACCAGAATGCCCCAAAATACGTGAGGAATACACTGCAAACACTGAAAAGGGAAATAGACACACATACCATAATAGTTGGAGACTTCAATTCACCACTCTCATCAATGGACAGAACATCTACACAGAGGATCAATAAAGAAATAGAGAACCTGAATATTACTATAAATGAGCTTGACTTAACAGACATTTATAGGACATTACATCCCACAACAGCAGGATACACCTTTTTTTCAAGTGCTCATGGATCATTCTCAAAGATAGACCATATGCTGGGTCACAAAGCAAGTCTTAACAAATTTAAAAATATTGAAATCATACACAACACTTTCTCGGATCATAAAGGAATGAAGTTGGAAATCAATAATAGGCGGAGGGCCAGAAAATTCATAAATACATGGAGGCTCAACAACACACTCTTAAACAACAAGTGGGTCAAAGAAGAAATTGCAAGAGAAATTAGTAAATACCTAGAGGCAAATGAAAATGAAGACACAACATATCAAAATTTATGGGACGCAGCAAAGGCAGTGCTAAGAGGGAAATTTATTGCCCTAAATGCCTTTATCAGAAAAGAAGAAAAGGCAAAAATGCAGGAATTAACTGTGCACTTGGAAGAACTGGAGAAAGAACAGCAAACTAATCCCAAAGCAAGCAAAAGGAAAGAAATAACAAAGATTAGAGCAGAAATAAATGAAATTGAAAACATGAAAACAATAGAGAAAATCAATAAGACCAGAAGTTGGTTCTATGAGAAAATCAACAAGATTGATGGGCCCTTAGCAAGATTGACAAAAAGAAGAAGAGAGAGGATGCAAATAAATAAGATTAGAAATGAAAGAGGAGACATAACTACTGACCTCACAGAAATAAAGGAGGTAATAACAGGATACTATGAACAACTTTACGCTAATAAATACAACAATTTAGAAGAAATGGACAGGTTCCTGGAAAGACATGAACAACCAACTTTGACTCAAGAAGAAATAGACGACCTCAACAAATCAATCACAAGTAAAGAGATTGAATTAGTTATTCAAAAGCTCCCTAAAAAGAAAAGTCCAGGACCAGACGGCTTCACATGTGAATTCTATCAAACATTCCAGAAAGAATTAGTACCTACTCTCCTCAAACTCTTCAACATAATCGAAGTGGAGGGAAAACTACCTAATTCATTCTATGAAGCCAACATCACCCTCATACCAAAACTAGGCAAAGATTTTACAAAAAAAGAAAACTACAGACCAATCCCTCTAATGAATACAGATGCAAAAATCCTCAATAAAATTCTAGCAAATCGTATCCAACAACACATTAAAAGAATTATACATCATGACCAAGTAGGATTCATCCCAGGTATGCAAGGATGGTTCAACATAAGAAAATCAATTAATGTAATACACCATATCAACAAATCAAAGCAGAAAAATCACATGATCATCTCAATTGATGCAGAGAAGGCATTTGACAAGATTCAACATCCTTTCCTGCTGAAAACACTTCAAAAGATAGGAATACAAGGGAACTTCCTTAAAATGATAGAGGGAATATATGAAAAACCCACAGCTAATATCATCCTCAATGGGGAAAAATTGAAAACTTTCCCCCTAAGATCAGGAACAAGACAAGGATGTCCACTATCACCACTATTATTCAACATTGTGTTGGAAGTTCTAGCCAGAGCAATTAGGCAAGAAAAAGAAATACAAGGCATCAAAATTGGAAAGGAAGAAGTAAAACTATCATTGTTTGCAGACGATATGATACTATACGTAGAAAACCCAGAAAAATCCACAGCAAAATTACTAGAGCTAATAAATGAGTACAGAAAAGTAGCAGGCTACAAGATCAACATTCAAAAATCTGTAGCTTTTCTATACACTAGTAATAAACAAGCTGAGGCAGAAATCAAGAAACGAATCCCATCTACAATCGCAACTAAAAGAATAAAATACCTAGGAATAAATTTAACCAAAGAGACAAAAAACCTATATAAAGAAAACTACAAAAAACTGTTAAAAGAAATCACAGAAGACCTAAATAGATGGAAGGGCATACCGTGTTCATGGATTGGAAGACTAAATATAGTTAAGATGTCAGTCCTACCTAAATTGATTTAAAGATTCAATGCAATACAAATCAAAATCCCAACAACTTATTTTTCAGAAATAGAAAAACCAATAAGCAAATTTATCTGGAAGGGCAGGGTACCCCGAATTGCTAAAAACATGTTGAGGAAAAAAAACGAAGCTGGAGGTCTTGCGCTGCCTGACTTTAAGGCATATTATGAAGCCACAGTGGTCAAAAGAGCATGGTGTTGGCATAAACATAGATATATCGACCAATGGAATCGAATAGAGTGCTCAGATATAGACCCTCTCATCTATGGACATTTGATCTTTGATAAGGCAGTCAAGCCAACTCACCTGGGACAGAACAGTCTCTTCAATAAATGGTGCCTTGAGAACTGGATATCCATATGCAAAAGAATGAAAGAAGACCCATCTCTCACACCCTATACAAAAGTTAACTCAAAATGGATCAAAGATCTAAACATTAGGTCTAAGACCATAAAACAGTTA
Organism: Tamandua tetradactyla; assembly: GCF_023851605.1. Classification (NCBI taxonomy): domain Eukaryota; kingdom Metazoa; phylum Chordata; class Mammalia; order Pilosa; family Myrmecophagidae; genus Tamandua; species Tamandua tetradactyla. Next base: position 6,183,255 of record NC_135328.1, read on the forward strand.
GAGGAAAATGTTGGGAGATATCTTATGGATCTTACAACTGGAGGTGGTTTTATGGACCTTAAACCTAAAGCAAGAACACTGAAGAAGGAAATAAATAAATGGGAGCTCCTCAAAATTAAACACTTTTGTGCATCAGAGAACTTCATCAAGAAAGTAGAAAGACAGCCTACACAATGGGAGACAATATTTCGAAACGACATATCAGATAAAGGTCTAGTATCCAGAATTTATAAAGAGATTATTCAACTCAACAACAAAAAGACAGCCAACCCAATTACAAAATGGGAAAAAGACTTAAACAGACACCTACCAGAAGAAGAAATATGGATGGCCAAGAGGCACATGAAGAGATGCTCAATGTCCCTGGCCATTAGAGAAATGCAAATCAAAACCACAATGAGATATCATCTCACACCCACCAGAATGGCCATTATCAACAAAACAGAAAATGACAAGTGCTGGAGAGGATGCGGAGTAAGAGGCACACTTATCCACTGTTGGTGGGAATGTCAAAGGGTGCAACCACTGTGGAAGGCAGTTTGGCGGTTCCTCAAAAAGCTGAATATAGAATTGCCATACGACCCAGCAATACCATTGCTAGGTATCTACTCAAAGGACTTAAGGGCAAAGACACAAACGGACATTTGCACACCAATGTTTATAGCAGCGTTATTTACAATTGCAAAGAGATGGAAACAACCAAAATCTCCATCAACAGAAGAGTGGCTAAACAAACTGTGGTATATACATAGGATGGAATATTATGCAGCTTTAAGACAGGATAAACTTATGAACCATGTAATAACATGGATGGACCTAGAGAATATTATGCTGAGTGAATCCAGCCAAAAACTAAAGGACAAATACTGTATGGTCCCACTGATGTGAACGGACATTCGAGAATAAACTTGAAATATGTCATTGGAAACAGAGTTCAGCAGGAGTTAGAAACAGGGTAAGACAATGGGTAATTGAAGCTGAAGGGATACAGACTGCAACAGGACTAGATACAAAAACTCAAAAATGGACAGCACAATAATACCTAATTGTAAAGTAATCATGGTAAAATACTGAATGAAGCTGCATCTGAGCTTCATTTTAGTTTTTCTCCTCCTTTTCCCTTCTCTTCTCCTTCTGGGACACCCACAGCACGTATATTTGTGCGGTTCATATTGTCCTTGAGTTCCCTGATACCCTGTTCAAATTTTTCCATTCTTTTCCCGATAGTTTCTGTTTCTTTTTGGAATTCAGATGTTCCATCCTCCAAATCACTAATTCTATCTTCTGTCTCTTTGAATCTATCATTGTAGGTATCCATTGTTTTTTCTATCTTTTCTACTTTGTCCTTCACTTCCACAAGTTCTGTGATTTGCTTTTTCAGTTTTTCTATTTCTTCTTTATGTTCAGCCCATGTCTTCTTCATGTCCTCCCTCAATTTATCGATTTCGTTTTTGAAGAGGTTTTCCATTTCTGTTCGTATATTTAGCATTAGTTGTCTCAGCTCCTGTATCTCATTTGAACTATTGGTTTGTTCCTTTGACTGGGCCATATTTTCAATTATTTGAGCGTGATCCGTTATCTTCTGTTGGCGTCTGCGCATTTAGACAGATTTCCCTGGGTATTGGATCCAAAAGTTTGGAAGATTTTTCTGTGAAATCTCTGGGTTCTGTTTTTCTTATCCTGCCCAGTAGGTGGCGCTCGTGGCACACGTTTGTCTGCGGGTCCCACCAGTAAAAGGTGCTGTGGGACCTTAAACTTTGGAAAACTCTCGCCGTCCTGGGGGTTCGCTAGCCGAAGCGGCTTGAGCCGGCTCGCGGTCCGAACGCAGGGAGGGTTGCTGGTCGCCGCAGCCCGGGAAAGAGCCTGTCCGAATTTCCTAGTCAGCCCTGGGCAACAAGCGTGGCGGGAGGGCGCCAGCGGCAGCGGCCCGCCCGAGAGAGTGCACGTTCCCCGGGAGTCACGGGTTTGGAAGGGGCCTCCCCCACCCGTCACCATTCTCCGCGGCCTGGGGGTTTCCGATCCAATTCTCTCGGTTGGTCCGGGGGCTGCGCGTGGTGTGGGCGCCAGCCGCCTTGGTTTCAGGGGACCGCCTCTCCAATTCTCCCAGCCGGCCCGGGAAGGGGGAAGGGAGTAACTCCGGCCGCTTGCCACCCCGCCCGGTAAGGCCCGCGCGCCTCGGCGATCTCACCCGAGCTGCTTCTCTCAGCCAGCCAGCCGTTCCAGGATGGGGTACGCTGTCTTTTTTATCTCTGTTGTGGCTTTGGGCGCTTTCTGTATCGTTTCTACTCCCCTAGTAGCTGTCCTGGAGAAGAAACTAAGATCCGCGCGTCTTACTAAGCCGCCATCTTCCAGGAAGTCCCAGTAAGTCTTTCTTAATATAAATTTAATTTTGTGATTATTAAGTCGACCATATTTGTCCTGGACTTTTCTGAGGTGTTGATTTCTTTCCTTTAAATAACTGATTTCTCACTGAGCTTTAATAAATGCTTAAGTACTTGACAAATAATTGCCCATAATTGTTATTTCTTTTAAGATGTGATCACATAGTCTTACCAAGTTTTCTTTCAGATGAATGTCAGAAAAGTGTATTATGTACTTGGTATGTTATGTTGGTAATGCTTCTGAAATTCACAAAATTTATTAATTTATTTGGGACAAATAATGTATAAAGAACTATGACTAGCACCTTTTTCAAGTTGAGGAAGCGTCTCACATAAATCTGTAGATTCAATAATAAAAAGTCGCCTTATGATTTGAACTCTTCATGTAAAGATGGGGAATTATAAAATAGCAAGGAAGAATTTGAAAAACTGAGGAACTTTAGGTAGCATGAAAGGATCAAGGATAACAAACTGTTAAAAGAAAAAAGATATCTAAAATAATACCTAATATTTCTCAAATGCATCATCCTGAATATACAAAAGCATTTACTGCTAAATAAAAAGTAGATCAATTCATACTCCTAATTCTTCCACCTAAGAATAAGCTCTGCCTGTAATTTAACATCATCATTTCATTAGAGGTACTCAGAAAATGTCTCAAATTAATAATAAAAAAGATAGAGGTGAATGGAAAGTATATTTAAAGAGCAAAAGTATGAGAAGGAAAAAGCAAATTACAGAGGGTAGGAGAGAAAGAGGAAAAGTGAGGGGAGGAAGCATCATGAGTGAAGAGGCAGGTAAAGACTTGAGAGGTATATTTAAAAAGATGAAAAGAAAAGTTCATGGAGAACAGATTTGGGTACAATCGAACAGAAATGGTGAGAGGAGCAAGGACTCAGGAAGACAACACTAGGAAGTATGGAATACTAAATTATTAATTAGGAGAGAGTTCATTAAAAGAAATTTTAAAAAAAGAAAGAAAAAAGAAAAAAAGGAAATATAGGGTGAGGAGTACAATTTTACAATATGCCAGGACATGATGAGGAAGATACGTAAATAAAGGAAGTTCTAAAAAGTACTAAAATACATCAGTGATGAGAACAGGTCATTGAAAAAATAAAAAATATTTCTAAATGCAATGTGATCTGATACAATACATTGAGATATAAGGACAAAATTGGAACCACAACAGAGAACAGTGGAAAGGAGACAAAATTAAGCACATTACTGAATGAAAAGCAAGTGAAAACAATTGAGTACATGAACGAATGAATCATAAATAAAAAGGAAGCAGAGTATGGGGTGGTTGCATGCACTTCTTAAGCAGTGAGGTAAAGAAGCTAGGAAAAATAAGTTCTAGAAAAATTGCATTCCAAATACAGAAAGAATGAACTGAAATTTCAGGAAAATGAAGAATGTAAGAAGTTAACAGAGCAAATATTAATGATAGCTCCATAATGTTCTAACCATGTGAAAGGAGGCAAATGAGAGAAAAGCAGAATCTGGCTCCTGGATGAATGCATCTTAAAACCATCAAACCTGATGTCACTGCAGAACGAGGGCTGGCTGGGAAAGACAGCTGGGGTATCACAGACACGGGGAAGAGCAATGGGTAGAAAATAGAAAACTAACAGCAAATATTTTGGGGGGCCTACTGAGCAAAGGGCATCAATCTGAGCAAAAGGCATGTTAGTTCATCCAGCCCTCCTAACAGCAGTGTAGTGTAAGTATTGTTTTCCTTACTTCACAGATGGAAGCAGAAGCACAGAGAGGGAAGCTCACCTGCACAAGGAGGTGATACTGTAAGGAGGTGGCAGAGCAGGGTTTGAACCCCAGTGTCTGGCTCTGGAGAGAGCGTCCATGGCTACTGCATTCTCACGGCACTGTGAGAAGGAACTCAGAAGAATTAAAAGAAAGAGAATGAAAATGGAAACACCATCAGAAATTTGGGTGTAAGATGCCTGCGATACAGGAAAGGAATTCAATAGAATAAAAATAAAATTGCCTTTAAAAAGAGAACAGAGGGCACAGAGGTAAGAAAAGAGAAGTAGAAAGAACACTAAGGAGAAGGATGAACTGTATCAAGGATAGAATGAAAAATATGGAGAGTGATGAGAAACAAAAAGAGAACAGGGGACAAATAAATGGGTTGGTAGAGAGAAATATTTCCAATGAAGGAAATGTGGAAAAGAGATCTGTAAGGAAATAAGAGGAGGGAGGTTAGTTCTCTGGAAGCGTCTGGTCCACAGCTCCCTGTGACAGTGTGAGAAGAGGGGACTCACCTGAGCTGGCGTCGCTGCCCCTGAAGTGTGGGTGGATGGGACTGATGGCTGTGTCTGGGGAGATGGCCCATTCCTGAGCTATAAGGACCAGGGTGGTGAGCTCATCTCTCACTGGGACGTGGCTCTCATGTCACCTGCACTGGCCCTGACACATGGAGAGGTGGGACTCTCTGGAAGACGTGCCACGGACAGGGACAAATTATGTGTCTACTGTGAATTGTAACAATTATGTATAGAAGCCAGATAACTTTCTTGGGACACCACCTTTCCTAGAAGATAAATTTTTCTGATTGGAAACCCCAGGGATATAAAATAGAGATGGGAGTCAAGCACCAAAAACTTCAATTCTACGGTGGTGAAGCAGTAGGGTATGCTACATCGACTTATTGGAATTTACATTATAACTAGCAAAAGCACATGAGAAATTTTAAATGTAATATTAACTAAAAATTTAATAAATGTTATGTTAATTAAAATGTGAAGTACATTTTAAATAGTGTTTCATTTTTGTTGTTATTATTTCAGTGAATACCAGTGCAAAGGGATGATTGTAGGCGACATGTGGAAGTGATAATGTTTTTGTTATCGTGGGACAATGATGTGTTTACCTAAAACTTTCCTTTAATTATATTTTTGTTTTCAATTGAATATAGCAATAGAAGGTCAGATTTGGTGGAAATAAACATATGCAATGCTCTTTCCAGAATGTCAGCAGCCAGAGGATGTTTCTTTCCTTTGTTGCCAGGAATCACTAATTGAGAGAATTAGAGGTTTCTTACATTATGGTTCATGAAAATTAAAATAGAAATGAGAATCATCATTTTGGAGAATATATGTTGGAGAATATATAATATATGTTCACCAAGAGACCAATATGATTACAGGCATTACAATGGCTTCAGCACAAAAATAAAACATGGGTAATAACTCCTCACACGGGAGAGAACAGAGCATGCCCACTCCCTTAGAGGTGACTTTTTCTGGTTCATAATTTTAAAAGGAAATTTTCATGGGAGAACTAGCACAAGTTGAAAATCGTTCCCAAAATCACCACCACTGCAGTTTTATTTTGCTGTGATAACCGATAATTCAGCCTCCTTTCGTCCAGGGAACAATGAGGCATCCATTCCAACATGGCCGTTTGTGGTAAAAGTATCAAGTTGAAGTGTGTGTGCTGTTGTATTTGCTTGTGAATCCCTGAACCCAGCGGAGGTGGGGACAGGGCGGAGTTATGTTCCCTGGTGGCTCTACAGTGGGAAATTTCAGGGACTGTGGAACCACAGGAAATATGCACTCAAAGCCAGCTGTGCCACTTTCTGGATTTGAAATCCTGAGAAGGCCATGTCACCTCTCTGAGCCTTGTCATCCGGTCTGTAACATGGAACCAAAGTGGATTTGTGGGGAGGAGAAATTTGAAGGAAAATACTGCTCTCAGTCTCCAATTATATAGTAGATGCTGAAAGTAATAAGTTGGGAAGCCCATATTCCTGAGCCCTAGGGTCCTTAGAAGATGATACAGACTCACTTCTCCATACTCATGCCCACTAAATACAACCATTAACCCTGGAAGACTGTAACTAAAGGAGAACTGTGAAAGGTGGTAAGAGGAAGGCACATTTGTGAGACCCCAGGACAGAGTAACCCAGAGGCAGGCATCTTTCAACCCCCAACCCAACAGCAGCAGGTGGACTCTCCCACCACCCACCCTATGAACAGAAGGCAGCCCAGCTCATTGTTTCCCAGAACCCATGCTCATTCCTGTCCCTCTGACACCGCTACCACTTGCAGAAGGATTGATGAGGAGCCCTGGTATAATACACAGGCAGAGAAAGCATTCTTCCACCCTGCTGGCAAGAGGGACTCTAAACCAGCAAGAGAAAAATAACACAGGAAAGTCTATGAAAATTATACTTTCATGGGAATCACTGCTGAGAAAGTAGGCCAGGACGTTCTGGCTAACCCTTCATATGATAAATGCTTGCCGCCTTTGCTGGGCTTAGAACCATACAAGTTTCTTCCTTTTACTATATCTTCCTTTGCTGCTCTAAGCATTTCAGAAGAGCCACGGACTTGCTCAGGCCCTGGGCACTGGAAGAAGATGGACACCCAAAGCCCCATGTGGAGAACAAGAAAGACATCCATCAACTACTGGTTGACTTCTGGAATACACACCACTGACATTGTTAACAGTTTTATTGAGCTATAAATCCTGTATCATACAATTTACCTATTTAAAATATACAACTCAGTTTCTTTTAGTTTATTCACAGATACGTGCAACCATCACTACAGCCGATAGTAGGTCATTTCATGACCTCACAAAGCTGTCATCCCAATTCCCCCAACTTTCCACCCCTGCACTAAACATCCACTCACCTATTTCTGTGGTACAGATGTTTATATTCTGTAAATTTTCATGAATTGAATCATAAAATATGTGATCTTTGTTGACTGTTTTTTCTTCCACATAGCATGAAGTTTTCAGATTCATCCCTGTTGCAGCATTTATTAGTATTTCATTCATATTTATGACTAATATTCCATTATATGTATATACCACATTTTCTTTATGCATTTGTCCATTGATTCACATTTGGCTTTTAAACTTCTGGCTATTATTCATAATGCTGCTATGAATATTAATATAGAAATTTTTGTGTGGACATATGTTTTCATTTCTCTTGGTTATGTACTTGGAAGGGAAATTGTTGGGTCATATGGTAACTTTAGATTTATTCATTTGTGCAATTTCCATTCTGTTCTCCAAAGTGACCCCACATGTCACCTTCCATCCAGCAGTGGACATGCATTCAAATTTCTTCACATACTCACCAACACTTGTTATTGATATGAAGTGGCATCTCATGGTGGTTTTGATTTGCATTTCCTTGGCGATTAATGAAGGTGACCATTTCTTTATGTGCCTATCAGCTACTTTTATGTCTTCATTGGAGAAATGTCTATCCATATTCTTTGACCAGTTTTCAATTTGGTTGTAATAATTCTTTATATATTCTATATACTAGTCCTTATGAGTTATAAGTTATAAGGCTTTAAAATATCTTCTCCCTTTCTTTGGGTTGTCTGTTCACTTCCTTAATGATATCCTTTGAAGCAAAAATTATTTTAATTTTTATGAAGACAAATTATCAATTTTTTTCTTTTATTGTTTTTTTATCTTATTTGAGAATAGTTTGCAAAATCCATAGTCACTGAAGATATTTTCCTGTTTTTTCTAAGAGTTTTCTAGTTTTAGAATTTACATTTAGGTGCATGGTACATTTCTCTTTAATTTTTGTATACTGTGTGAGTTAAAGGCCAACTTCATTTTTTGTATGTACCTTTCAACTGGTCCTTGCACTACTTGTTGAAAAGAATATTCTTTCCTCACTCCATGGTCTTGGCATCCTTGTCAAAAGCATTTGACCACAGACACACAGTTTTATTTCTGAACTCTTAATTCCATTCCTCTTATCTATTTGTCTATAGTTGTGCTAATACCACACAGTCTTCATTACCATTGCTTTGTAATATGTTTTGAAAGTTAGAAGCTTGAGCCCCTCCACTCTGCTCTTCTTTTGTAGAATTATTTTGGCTATACTGGGTTGCTTGCAATTCCACAGTAAGACGGAAATTCACAGATATGTAGTATTGAAAAAACATATGGCTAAATAATGCATTAAAAGAAAAACACCAGATAAATAAGAACATTATTTGTGATTAATGAAAATAAAAATATAACATGTGAATATGTAAAGTATGCACCTAATATCATGCAAGTGGAAAATATAGCTTTAAATGAGTATACTAAAAGGAAAAAAAAGATATAAAACAATCGAAGAAACTTGCAACATGATAATAGGAAGGGTATACTAAACCAATGCAAGCAAAAAGAAAGAAATAAAAGATGAGAGGAAGTAAATGAAATAGTGATTTAAAAAAAGTGAAAAATCAGTAAAACTAAAAGGATAAAAAGAGAAACAGATAAAGAAAAGATAGACAAAGTTGGCAAACTGACTGCACTAACCAAGAAAAATGGGAAATGCAACAAATTAGTGGACACAGAAACAGAAGAGAAGGTGCCATTACTGACATTCCTGAAATATTGTAAGAGAATATTATGCCCAGTTGTATGCAAGGAGATTGTATAAGTTAGATAAAAGGGACAAATGCAAATGTTCTTTCTAGACAGAAATTATGAAAACTAATTTAAAAAAATAGAAAGTGTAAATCGTCCTAAAATAGACTTATAACAAGTAGAGATTGAATTTGCAGTGAAAAATTTCCCCATAAAGTAAATTGCAGGCCTCAAAATCTCCACTGGTGAATTCTAACAAAATGTTTAAAGAGCAATTAAACCAATTTTCAACAAACTCTTCCAAAAAACAGAAGAGGCATGAAGAGTTCCAACATCATTCTAAAAGGCCATTAACCAGATTAAGACATTTAAAAAATTTCTTATGAATACAGAAGGAAAACCCTCAACAAAATATTAGGATATAGAATCCAGTAACTTCTAAAGTGGTCTGTACATCATGATCAAGTGAGATTTACCCAGGAATGCAAGACTGGGCTAATAACTGCAAATCAATCAATAGAGTACAATATATCAATAGAATAAATACAGAAACTGCCTGAAAATATCAATTCAAGCAGAAAAAAGCATTTGGCATAATGCAATGCTCTTTCATAACACAAACATTCACTAAATTAGGAATAGAAGGGAATTTCCTCAGCCTGCTAAAGAGAATATAAGAAAACCCATAGCTAATGTTATAGTTCATGGCAAAGACTGTTTTTCTACTAAGTTCAAGAATCAAACAAGGAACCTCCTCTAACTGACTATTTAATATTGTACTGGAGTTTCTAGCCATAGCTATTTGTTAAGAAAAAGATATAAAACTCATCCAAATTAGAACAGAATCAGATAAACTATTTCTATTGCAGTGGCAAATAAAATTCTATTTGAACAAATATATAAGTTCAATAATGTTCTAGAATACAAGATTAGTATAAAAAATGACATTTCCATGTAGTATATTAATGGATAATTTGAAAATGAAATGAAATGAAATTTAAAATAGCATCAAAGGCATAAAGTCTTAGGAATAATTTTAAAAATGAAAAGAACATGCACATTGAAAGCTACATAAAACTACTGACAGAAATGAAAGAAGATCTGCATAAATGGAAAAGCATTCTGTGTTCATGAATCAGAAGCCTTATTATTGTAAGGCTTGGACAATGTTTCCCAAGTTGATTGATAGATTCAATGTAATCTCTGTCAAAATCTTAATTTCTCTTTTAAGAGAAATGGACAGACACATCACAAAGTTCTTATGGAAAGGAAAGCAGCCCAAAATAGCTATAATAATCTTGAAAAAGAAAAACAAAACATGGAGTACTCACACTTCATGGTTTCATAGTTGTGCTAGTTTGAAACTGTTGTCTATCCCACAAAAGGCCATGTTCTTTAATGCTGATTCAATATTGTTGGGTAAGAGCTTTTTCATTAAATTCTTTTCATAGAAGTGTGACCCACCCAATTGTGTGTGGGAACTTTGGAATAGGTAGTTCCCATGGAGATGTGTAACCATCCATTCACAGTGGGTTGCTTACTGGAGTACTTTAAAAGGAACCATTTGGGAAAAAGCTTCAGAGCCAATGCAGATAGAGACATTATGGATGAAAAAAGAAAATGACCCCAGGGGAGCTGTTTGAAACCAAAAGCCAAAGGAGCACCAGTTTCCAGCTACAGGCCTTCCCAGATGACAGAGGTGTTCCAGATGCATTGGCCTTTCTTAAGTCAGGATATCTTTCCATGATGCCTTAGTTTGGACATTTTTATGGAATTAGGACTGTAAACTGGTAACTTAATAAACTCCCTTTATAAAAACCAACCCTTTTCTGGTATATTGCATTTCCAGCAGCATTAACAAACTAAAATAAATTTTGGTACCAAAAGTTGTTTGCTGCTGTGGCTTGCACATACCAAACATGTTGGAACAGCTTTTTAAGTTGGTAAGGTGAAGACTCTGGAAGACTTGTAAGGGGCCTGATAGAAGTATCTTTAGAGATACTTCTGATAGGGCCTTACACGAAAATGATGCTCAGATGTGGCCTCACTCTCTCTAAGCCAAACTCTGCAAGTGAAATCATTGCCCTACCCCCTACGTGAGACATGATATCCAGGGGTGAAAGTCTTGCTGGCAATGTGGGAGAGGACTTCCAGGGATGAATCCAGACCTGGCACCATGGGATCAACAATTCCATCCTGACCAAAAGGGGGAAAAGAAGTGTAGTTAATAAAGTATCAGTGGCAGAGAGAGTTCAAATACAGTTGAGAGTCTACTGTGGTGGTTGCTCTTATGCAAGCTTCAGGTAGACCTTGCTACCTATCATAACCTGCCAACCCCCAACCAGGACCATTCCAGCTAATCCTAAAGAACATCTAGGACAATATATAAGATTCCATAAAGGTTCCAGGCACTAGAGTAACTTTTCAGAAACCTACAGCCTCCAGATGAGTCCCTGGTCCAGATAAGTCCTGAAACCTAGCCCAGCCTCTCCAGAACAGCAGGTAGTTCCATCTCCCTACCCCATGTTGGTGACAGACCCTTCCAATATCAAAAATTTAGAATTGCCATAGCCCAAACAACCCCAAAGAGATGTATGGAATGATCAAAGGTTATGGTGGATTTATACATAGAAGATAGAACTTAACAAATGAATATGAATGCTGAATCATTAAATGTATATCTCTTTTAGTCTCCAGTATTTTAGAACAGCTAGAAGTAAAAACCTAAAATTGTGAAATTGTAACCCATGTCAAAGTCTGAAATATGTTTTACAACTAGTTGTGTTGCTGTGCTTTGAAATTTATAGCTTTTTTGTATATATGTTACTGTTCACAAAAAAAAGAAGGAAAAACAAGTTGATCGTGATGATAAAAAAGTATTTAAATCCTCTAACATCTTATATTCTGGAGCAGCTACAAGGAAAAATATGAGTTCATGACAAACTCTGGGATCTATCCTGTAACCACTTTTGAAGAGTGCGTTGAAGATTATTGCTTTTTTATTTCTTTGCTTTGTATATACATTATACTGTATAATAAAAAAACTTAAAAAAATGATGGATGTGTTATTACAAACTGGAAGGAAGGTGATCCTTCTTTTAAAGTGGCAGAGAATTTGGCAAAATTAACTACTAGTTTTGGATAGAAAGCAGATTTTAAAAGCCACGATTGGGGATACTTAGCCATTTCAAAAAAAAGCCAAAATTGGAAATAGAGTTTTCCAGAAAGGACTTAGGAGAGGTCCTATTATCTGAAGTGTGTAACCCATGCATACTTCATGGAAAACTGCCAAGTTTCTTGTTTCATTTATATTTACTGTATAAATGTAACCACTGCAGTCTAGACTAAAAGGGTAAAAAAAGAGGGACAAATTGAAGGAAAAAATTTCTTGAAAGGGAGAACCATGAAAGCTAAGATCTGAAGGCAAGAAATCTTGGGCCAGGACAGCAGACTCTCACATGCACTGGGAGGGGGTGAGTTTGGCATGAAGGCAGAGGGCAGGACTTCCGCTCAGAAGGTCAGCAGGATTTTGGTGCCCAAGGCCTCAGAGAGGGTGGACCACATTCCTTGGGGTTTGGAGAGAGCTTTGCTGCTTCCTCGTTGCTCTGAGGTGGATAAGTATGTGCTCCAGGCGTGGCAGAAAGCCCAAATGCTGCTCTAATGCTTGGAGTGGGTGGAGCTGAGAAAAGGACAGTCTCCCCCAAAATCCACAAGGTTGCACCCATCACCCCAGCACTTGGAAAGAGGCCCTTGGAAAGGGTGGGACTGCTGCTTTCTAAAGCCCCAAGGATGAATGACTCTCAGAATCTGAAGCTTAATGGAGTTCGTGCTGCAGGTTTTTGGAATTGTATTGGTCCAGTGACCCCTGTGTTCCTTCCAATTTCTACCTATGGAAATGGGGACATTTATCTGTTCTTCCTTTATATGTTGGCAGCAAATAACTTGTTCTGAGTTTTACAGGCCCAGAATCAGAGGAGATTTTTTTTTTAACCTTAGAACAGGCCTTGCCTGTAACTGACACTGATGATATTTTCTACTAGTTTTTACTTTGTATTCTATTTATATTGTTACTGACATGGTTTAAGATGAACATGTCTTTTTGGGGCCCAGAGGATGGGTTGAAACTGTTAGGGATGCCACAAAAGCCATGATTCAATATTATTGAGTGGAATCTTTTTTATTAAGTTGTTTCTATGGAGATCTGATGTCTCCCAATTGTGGGTGGGACTTTCTTATTAGGTGTACCCATGGAGATGTGAATCTGCCCTGTTCTAAGTTTGCTAGCGGCTGGAATGCGATATACCAGAAATGGAATGGTTTATAAAAAGAGAAATTTAATGAGTTCCAAGTTTACAGTTCTGAAGCTGTGAAAATATCCCAATTAATGCAAGGTTATAGAAATGTACAATATAAGGCACCCAGGGAAAGATAGCTTGGTTCAAGATGTCCAGTGAAGTTCAGGGTTTCTCTCTCAACTGTAAAGGAACATGGTAAAGATGGTGATGTCTCCTAGCTTTCTCTCCAGTCTTCTTGTTTCATGAAGCTCCCCTAAGGGCATTTTCCTTCTTCATCTCCAAGGATGGCTGCATAGACTCTGCAGTTCTCATGTCTCTGCTGCTCGCTCTCTCTCTCTCCAAAATGCAGAACAAACTTCATTAGATTTCAATGAGAAGTCATTTTCTTCAGTGCTTTACAAAGCAGCAGTCCCACCCTTTCCAAGGGCCTAGGCAATAACCCACATCTCTCTGAATGCAACCTTGGGGAACAATGGGGAGACGACCTTTTCCTCAGCTCCATCCTCTCCAAGCATTGGGGCTGCACCCCAGCTCTCTGACATCTCTGGGGCACACAATCAACCCCACCGTGCGGTGGTAGCCAGGCTCTCTACAATTTCCAAGAAATGTGCTCCACCCTCTCCAAGGGCTGAGGCAGCACCACTCTTCCACTGCAAAGAAGTGGAAGGCCCATCCTCTGCCTTCAGGGCAAACTCACCCTCTCCAGGTGCTTGGGTGGGTCTGCTCTCCTGGTTCGAGGCTTCTTGACTCTAAACGTTGGTTTCCATAGTTCTGTTTTTGAAGATATTTTTCCTCCAATGTATTCCTTTTCTGTCCCTATCAGTCAAGACTGGCAATGGTCTTGTTTATACAGATCCTGCAATACTCTTTTATTATTATTATTATTATTTAAATTTTAAAAAATAATATAACAACAAACACAAACATTCTTAACTTTTGATCGTTCTGTTCTACATATATAATCCGTAATTCACAATATCATCACATAGTTGCATATTCATTGTCATGATCATGTCTTAGAACATTTGCATCAATTCAGAAAAAAAATAAAAAGACAACAGAAAAAAATTCATACATAACATACCCCTTACCCCTCCCTTTCACTGACCACTAACATTTCAATCTAAATTTATTTTGACATTTGTTCCCCCATTATTTATTTTTAGTTCATATGTTTCACCCATCTGTTGATAAAGTAAATAAAAGGAGCATCAGACACAAATTTTTCACTATCACACAGTCACATTGTGAAAGCTATAGCATTATACAAACATCTTCAAGAAACATGGTTATTGGAACACAGCTGTACATTTTCAGGCAGTTCCCTCTAGCCTCTCCATTACATCTTGACTAACAAGGTGATATCTATTTAATGTGTAAGAGTAACCTCCAGGATAACCTCTCGAATCTATTTGGAATCTCTCAGCCATTGACACTTCATTTTGTCTCATTTTGCTCTGCCCCCTTTTGGTCGAGAAGACTTTCTCAATCCCATTATGCTGAGTCTCAGCTCATTCTAGGATTTTTCTCAATCCCTTGATGCTGAGTCTCAGCTTATTCTAGGATTTCTGTCCCATGTTGCCAGGAAGGTCCACAACCATGAGAGTCATGTCCCACGTAGACAGGGGGAGGGCAGTGAGTTTGCTTGTTGTGTTGGCTGAAGAGAGAGAGAGAGAGAGGCCACATCTGAGCCACAAAAGCGGTTCTCTTGGGGGTGACTCTTAGGCCTAATTTTAAGTAGGCTTGACCTATCCTTTGTGGGGTTAAGTTTCATATGAACAAACCCCAAGATTGGGGGCTCAGCCTATAGCTTTGGTTATCCACACTGTTTGTGAGAATATCAAGAATTCAACTTGGGGAAGTTGAATTTTCCCCCTTTCTCACCTTTTCCTGAAGGAGACTTTGCAAATACTTTTTAATTCACTGTTCAGATCATTCTGGGATTTATCGGGGCATCACTCTGGACAAACCAACAAAATTTCATGCCTTACTCAAGGTTCCATGTACTTATGGTGTTCAATTAAGCTGTCTACATAAGTTATATTAGGAAATGCACTAGTCAAAATGTAAATTTTGTACCAAATTGCTTTAGTCTCCCACATAAGTTAAAATTTTAAAATATTAATTCCTGGAACATTGTTGTTGGCTTTCTGTGTAGTAAGCTTGGATAGTGCCCATCAGACATGAGGAGTTTTCACAAATCCTTCCTGGATGACTCCATCTTCAATACTAACTTTCTCTGAAATGGTTGGCTCATTCCACATTTGGCCAGATCCTCAAGTGGGGCACTATTCTCTGGAGTCTCTCTTTCTGGAAGCCCAGAATTTTCCAAAACATCAGTTTCTGGTTTCTTTGTACCCAAGAGTTCAGTTCTCAGCTTATCTCTTTCCTGTCACATTTCATTGTAAGCTGTGAGGAAAAACCAGGCTGCACTATCCACATTTCAGTTGGAAATCTCTTCTGCTAAATATCCAACTTCATGCCTTTTAAAATCTGCCTCTCAGCCAAAGCCACTAGTCAATTTTATTAGATTACTTGCCATTTTAAAACAAGGATCGCCTTCCTTCCAGTTTGCAATAACACATGCCTCATTTCTGTCTAGAGCCTCATCAGAGGTATCTTTAGATTCCACATTTCTACAAACAGTCTCTTCAAAGCATTCTAGGCTTTATCTATCAAGCTCCTCAGAACTCCTCCAAAACCTTCCCCTTACACATTTAAAATGTCATTTCAACATGTTTGGAATTTGCAAACCACAACAGCACCTCACTCCTGGTACCAAAATCTGATCTAGTTTGTTAGCTGCTGGAGTGGTATACAAGAAATAGAATGGCTTTTAAAAGGGGACATTTAATAAGTTGCAAGTTTACAGTTCTAAAACTGTGAAAATGCCCAAATTAGTGCAAGGCTATAGAAATGTCCAATCTAAGGCATCCAAGGAAAGATAGCTTGGTTCAAGAAGGTCAACGATGTTTGGGGTTTCTCTCTCACCTGGAAAGGCACATGGCACAGATGGCAATGTCTGCTAGCTTCTCTACAGGCTTCTTGATTGATGAAGCTCCCCAAAGGACATTTTCCTTCTTCAACTCCAAAGAGTTGCATGGACTCGGCAGTTCTCATGTCTCTGCTGCTGCTCTCTCTCTCTCCCTCCAAAATGCTTCCTCTTTTAAGGGATTCCAGTAAACGACTCAATACCTACCTGGAATGGGTGGAGTCCATCTTCCTCTAATCCAAGGTTAATACCCACAATTGGGTGAGTCACATCTCCATGATAATAATGTAATCAAGTTTCCAACCTATAGCACTGAATAGGGATTAAAAGAAAGGCTGCTTCCACAAAATTGGATTAGGATTAAAGCATGGCTTTTCTAGGGTACATCCTTTCAAACAGACACACACCCATTCAAGGTGGGTCACTTAGTGGAGTCCTTTAAGAGGAAGCCATTTTGGAAAAAGCTTCAGAGCGAAGACAGACATATAGAGATTTAGAAAAACAATGCCTCTGGGGAAGCTGTTTGACACCAAAAGCCAAAGATTAGTAGATCCAGCCATGTGCCTTCCCAGGTGATAGAGTTGTTCTGGACCCATCAGCCTTTCTTGAGTCAAGGTGTCTTTCTCTGTATGTCTTAGTTTAGACTTTTTTATGCCTTAGGAGTCTAAACTTGTAACTTAATAAATCCCTTTTATAAAAGCCAACCTATTTCTGGCATATTGCATTCTGGCACCATTAAAAAACTAAAACTGTATCTTATTACAAAGCTACAGTAATAAAGACAGTATGATACTGGCATTAGTATTACCATATAGACTAGTGGACACATGACCTCTGATGCATTTAATCCACTAATTGGTGGTAATTTGTATTGTTGAAATTGATGACTGTTCTATATGTATTTATTCTAACTAGCCAAGTTTTATTCTTTATTTTACTCAAATTACATCCATTCACTTACATTTCAATATTTTTATTGCAAGAGATGACAATGAAGAACTTTGGAATTTTTTAGGCTTCCAAATCATAAAGAATCAGCGAATACTGGAGAAGACAGAGGGTTAATGAGGTGATACTCAGGTGGGATATGGGCCTTCACAGAATCCCCATGCCGAACTCCCACTACTGAAGTTCCAGGGCACAGACTTCCCCATGCTTCCTTGCACACTGGGGGTCTTATTCTAGTAACTTGTTTCCTCTCTTAACAATCCCATGGTAACTTCCCTCTGGTTTTGATTCATTGTTTTTATTTGGGGACAACAGGTGGTCTGGATTCTTCCCATAGTCTTCAGCAGAAAAGCCAGTGGACCACAGCAACTTTTCTCTCTGCCCTCTTGACTTTATCAATTTTAACAATACAAATTACTACCAATTTAGTGGTTCAAAAGCTTCAGACTCGTGTCATTTTTCATTGCTTTCATGGATTGTGAATTCAAACAGAGCATAAAAGGATGACTTCTTTCTTCTCCTCTGGTGTCATCAAATCTCTCTCTGCCTCCCTCTTAGGCCAATACTTGTGATTGCATTTAAAGGCCCACCTGAAGAATTCAGAGCAATCTCCTTATTTTAAGACCTTTAACTTACTCACATCTGCAAAGTCCCTTCTGCCATGTAAGGTACATTTCACAGCTTCTGGAGATTAGGACATGGACAACTTTGGGGTCCCTTATTCATCCTACTGCAGAAGATGATGTGTGGTCTCTTCACAGCCAGCCCCTCCACTGTGCTCCTTGGGGCCTCTGCTACTCCCCACCCCCTCATTTCCTGTGGGCTCTCTCCCATAAACCTAGAAACAGAATCAGGCAGCTTCCACCTTAAAGTATAAACACTCTCTCAGCCTAACATTTCCTTGCTAACCTTTCCTCTATTTCTACTCTACTGTTCTTCTAGAAAGCTTCTGGAAACAGTGCTCTTCACCTGTGGTCTCCAGGTGACGATTGTAGTGGTCTGGTTAATTCATGGGAGGTGAGAAAGAGGATGGCTTCTTTCTGATCAAAGTATCCAGGCATGGATGGAAGAATACAAAGATGGAGACTAGGTCATTTTAAGGCCTGTACAGTCACAAATTTGGTGGTTTGATACTGGCTGTAGACTGGGGTCAAGCTGAAGTTCCCCTCTAGAATTCACACACACATGATTATTCAGGCAGCCTTGATTCCTGTTGTGGATTTAATCATGCTCCTCTCCCCTGTCCCCTGAAAAGGCATATTCAGACCTCAAGCCTCAGTACTTCGGGTGTAAATCCATTTGTAAATAGGACTTTTGAAGACGTTATTTATTAATGTGTGCCCAAACCAAATGAGTTAGGGTGGGCTCTTATCTAATATGGAGGAGGTCTTTATAATCAGAGGAATTAACACAGAACAGAAGCTACTATGAAGGGAAGGGGTACGGAGATGGGAGAGGGCTACAAGTCAATGAAATCAAGAAGAGAAAGAAGTCATTGACTTTTCTATTGCCATGTGACAGAAAAATCAGGAACCCCAAAGACTGCCCACTTGTCTGAAGATACTGACTGGGGGAGGAGGTAAGGCATTCAGCCTCTGAAACCCTGAGCCAATAAATTCCTAATGTTAAGCCAACACACTGTACCAGGTTTGTTTAGCAGCTTGGAAACAGTTAATACTGAGTCCTTAACAACATGATGGATGAGTTCCAAAGGTAAGTGTCTTTAGAGAGAAAGAAACACTTTGTAGCCATATTACCTTAATTACATATTAGAAATGTTTACCTAGATGTACATCTCTAAAGAAAGCTATTACCTGTATTACAGTTTTAAAGAAAATGGAGAATATATAGTGGAGAGTATTATATTTTTTCTTTGATGGGATCATATCATTCCTTTACAACTGTAAAAATTATTTATAATTACTTAACTCATAAACATCATATGCTATTAATAAGAATCTCAAGATAATTGTTTTAGAGGATGAACTCTAATGGTTCATACTTACATTTATCTGGTACAACAGCATGTAAGAATAGTAAGGAAAAATCTGAAAATTGAGTCACTTCAGGGTATTAACAGTATTTAGTATTGAAAGAAATAATCAAACTACAATAATTGACACAGTGGTGTTAACACATGGAGCAGCAATAAAGAGAGAAAGGAAACAACATAGAGTACATGAATACATCTGAGTACATAATGAGCCTTAAAATATAAGTAGATTTTCAAATTCATAAGGAGATGGTTATTAAATAAATTATATCACATCCTGGATCATAATTAATTGGGAGACAATCTGCTTCTCCATTTCAATTTTTACTACAAAATAAAGATATTTAAAGATTTGAATACAAAAATATGAATTGATTGAAAAATGTAGAATTGGGCCTCCATTTCAAAAAAATGATGCAAATCCCAAAGTCCAAAAAGTAACTGATAAAACTATGAAAAACCATAACATTTCCACATGGACAAAAACAAGGGGTAGGTCAATGTTTTCACTGCTGAGGATCTGGGTCTGGGCACCAGAAGAGTAGTAGAGCTACTGTTTTCTAGGAAAGGATCTGTGGGTGCATTCTTATTTATACTGATAAAAATGCATATTTTTGCCAATAACTCAGAAATTTTCATATCATGGAAAATATACCCATACAAGTCATTTTACGTAAAATCTGAGCTGTGGATGTAGCCATAATTTTATTTCAGATGCCTAAGCAAAGATCTAAAGGCAGGTGTTGGATGTTACATTCTTCCCTACTGCTTTGCAAAGCAACTTCTATCAAATACAAAGTTCCCAAATTCTCTTACCCTGCACTTGAATTGCACTAAGACCAAATTATTTACTGGCTGTCTTTATTTTTTTTTTTCCAACACATTTCTAAGTCCATCATAATCTTTATGATATTTGGAACTGCATTTTTTTTCTGGTAATCAAACATGATTTACAGTGTTTTAAAGAAATTAAATAAACATTCTAGTTGGAATTCTGGCAAGGATTTATGTTCTTCACATCAAGGAAATTTTAACCAAGATTTTTCAGTAACTTTACATTTTAAGCAGAGACATATATGGAAGATGCAGGATCTACATCGTCACTTTCCTGTTTTGCATTAGTGTCTGTGATTACTCATTTTTTTCCTAGAAGCTTGCTTGCTTCACTTCCCCCTCCGCCTTTTTCATCTTTCCTTCGGTAAAACTGTTCCTCTTCATTATAAAGGTGTTGGCAGAGAACCCATTTTCACTGCCTTTCTCTACTTTCCCACGCAGAAATTTAAAATATAGCAAACTATTCATTCTCTGATTTTATTTTTGTCACATGTTCCGTGCTTTTAATTTTTAAAATGTAGTCAATTTACGAACGTAAATCATTTCAGTCCTCATTATCTTAGTAGTCATAGATTTTGCAAAAAGAAAAAATCAGCATGGTTTCCTACGTGATTCACCATGATTTTCACACGCAGGAGCAACCATGATGCTCCTAAATATTTCTAATTCACAGTCTGTGTCCCCACTTTCGGAATGAAACCAGCGTCTCGCGGCAGCCGGCCTCTTCCCGGTCGGAGCACAACGGACGGCCTCGCGGCGTACCTGACGGAAGCGGAAGTTGAACCCCTCACGCCGGAAGTCCCTAGCGAACGTGGACATGGTCGACCAGCAGGACCGTCTTCCGCCTACCACAGCCGCAGCGCACGCAGGCGCGGCAGGGCGCGGTGCCTGATGGGAGATGTAGTCCCGACCCGTGCGGCTGCCGCGCGGCACTCTGGGAACGGTCTCCTGGGCGCCTCGGCTAGCGGTCCAGCCTTCCTGGAAGAGCACCTGGAACCCTCGGGTTTGTAGCTGTGCGCGGAGAGTACACCTGCGCCGACAATACACCTGCGGTGAGTGCGCGGGAGCTGCAGGGAAAGGGAGCCTTGTGCTCCGGTGACTGGGGCCGGACTCCTCCGCCGAGCGCCCCCGGCCGCGCGCTGCCCTGGCCCAGGCGGGGTGAGGCCCCGCGGGTGAAGGTGGTCCGAGCGGGCCGGGAGGCGGCCACCCTGCGCCCGGCCCAGGTGCGGACCGACCGGAGAAAAGTCCCTGCCTCGGAGGAGAAATGGGCCTTCCTAAAGTTTCTAATGTGCGACGGTGAACGTCGCGAACCTGCCGCGTGGGACCGCGTGCACAGCCCGCGCCCTCGGGGGAAAGGCCTGCTCTGCCGTGTGTAGCAGGGCGAGCTCAGTGGCCTGGGGGAATCCGGCCACCTCCCCGAAGGCCAGGCATTACCAGTGACCGCCTCCCTCGGTGTTCTGAGATGAGCTGGGTGAGATGTCACCTGTGCCATGACTGTCGGCGCCAGGTACAGGTGTCGGCGTCCGCCGTGCACCTCCGGCGGCCGAGTGAGCCTCCGCGTTGGAAGCACGCCAGTCGGAAGGGCAGGTTGGGGAAGTGGGCCGGAGGGGGTCAGCGGCTCGTCCAGGCTCACCCAGTATGTGACGGAGCCAGAAACTAAACACAGCGCCTTTCATTCTCACATATCCGAGAAACGCAAATCGTCCCATCAACAGGCCTCGCTGAGAAACTACAACCCGGTAAATAAATCATTGAAGAAATTCCTTGCTTTGAAGCATCACCATCCCTTTTGTTTTGGGCTTTCTATGGAGCCTGTACTGAAAGGGGAGAACAATATTACACAGAAAATGGATGAAGAATGCAGCCTAACGTTTTCCACTGGGTTAGTTTTAATGAGAGAGCAGAGCCCTATCTTTTCATATACTTCAGTAATCTGTTGGTGTTAGTTTTACCTGTTAATTATTTAAATCGACAGAAAAAAGCTTTTATTCACCCATGAAGACCTCAGGTTCTAGCTTCCTGTAATCACTTGAGTCTCATGTCGACAGAGGCTGCCACCCCTACGTGATCCTTCCCGTGTCTTTTCGGGGGTCCCCGGCGGCCTCTGTTCTGGAGGCTGCTGCCCGGTTGGGATGCTGAGGCTGTTGGGAGGTGACTCTAGGAAAAGAACAGCAGGTCTCATGGCTCGTGACACCAATCCTCGTTTATCCCCACAGGAAACCTTCACAGTTTGCTGCATTCTCTTGAGAAGCCCAGAAAATGAACAGATTTAAAGTGAGCTCTTAATTCATTCCTCACTTTCTATTATGCTGCGTTCGTGTAGTTTATTGGAGCCATACGTTAAGTGGACAAATATAAATCAAAGTAGATCAACTTAAACTTTACAGAAACTGTCCACATATTTCATTCTCAGGATGTTCACTGTTGGCTCTTGGTAGACATCTTTATCGGAGCAGGTAACGTCCCGCTGATCAGCAGTCTGCTAAAATATTAATTATATTAGTCACGTATACCCAAGGCTAAAATTTCAGGGTCTGAGTGTGGGCTCTCTGTTTTGTGCTGGTGGCATAATCTAAATACCTCAAATTGAAGGAACATAGAAGCAGCATTTTGGTGCCTTCTTCTGCACATCTGTCTGTCTTTTTCTTTTTTTTTTTTAATTTTTGACAAATAACGTACCCATATGGTTCTAAGATAAACATGATGAGTCTTGTTAGCATCCCTGTGCCTGCCTATCACATGCCCTTAATGTCTTTAATTAGTTTGTCCTAGTCTTCCATTGTTTGTTTATAAAGAGACAATCAAGAATGAATGTATTCTAATTTTCTCCCAATTGTTAACCAACAGCATACTGAATATACCTATTCTATTTTTTTTATGTGGTATATTTTGGGCATTTTTCTGTATGAACACTTACTAAGCAACTTCATTTTTTCCAGATGCATAGTACTAAAGTGTTATTTTAAAGCACTAAAGTGTTATTTTATCAGCCTCCTATTGAAAGAAAGTTGAGTTGTATGTAATGAATTAGTCCATATTCATGGGATGATATGGTGGACATGCATGCATGGTCAGCTAAATGCACTTTTCATTTTGTTAAATTCGGCACAATTATCTGGTGGCTAGAACATATTGCATACCTGCTTATTCATAGTTTTTGTTTGTCCATACTTCATATATGAGTACCAGCTGTGCACCAGGCACTGTTCTAGTTATTAGGGAGTCAGCAATGTGCAAAATAGATAAAAATCTCTGTCCTCATAGACCTTACATTCAAGTTTGGGGAGAGAAGCAATTAAAGAGGCTTTATGTTATATCTTGGAATTTCATGATGTGGAAAAAATAAAGCAGAATAAGTAGCATGGAATGTGTTGAAAAGCAAGAAATAACATTCCCATTTTTACATACATAACGTGATGGCAGAAGTAGAAAGGCTAGATGCATCTAAAGAGTAAATTTTAGACTTAATGTAATTAGCAGGGTTGCTGGATACAAGGTCCATATTTTTAAAAATCAACTTATCTCTCTGCCAGCAACAGTTAGAAAATGAAATTCTAAAATATGATATCATCAACTGTCAAATACCCAGAAGAGCTCTCAGCTTCTCCCTTTCACTGCCTTGTGTCTACCTGGTCTCCTGTGGCATTTCCTGCGTTTGTGTAGAGAGCTGTTTTCATCAGCATTGTCTCCACGTCTGAGCACCTTTCATCCCCGTGTCCTCTGTTCTTCCGTTAGTCACTCTGTTCCTCCTTCATCCCACCACATCCTAAGTCATCTTGACTTTGAGCTTAGACATTTTTCTGGGCATTCCTTAGAAACCTGCTCCTGTTCCATCTTCTGTGTCTGCCCCTTGTTTTTCTGATCTAATAACGTCTACTCTTTATCTTGCAGAATACCTTCAAATTTCCTGGAGTTGATGACAGGCTTTCCTTTATTCAGTTGTTATCATATATTTATAGCAGGTTTTATATTTCACCTGAGTATATTTAGGATGCAGGGATTGTAAATGTATATATTCAATTTTTTATCTTGAGCTAAAGCAGTCATTTTTGCTTGAAATTGTCTCTTAATTCCTAGTTATGTTTCTACTATTAAGAAAATTCTTCTAAGCATATTCCTTTCCTGTCAAGTATTTTGTGTATGTGCTTGTGTCTCCCTACAAATATATAATTCTCTGTACATATACACACACAGAAGCAGATATGTGATATGTATATCATAGGGAATTTTGTTCACAGTGTTTCATTTTTGTTTTTGTTTTGGGTGGGTGGGATGCCAGGGCTGGGCATCAAACTTGGGTCTCCTGCATGGCAGGCAAGAATTCTACCACCGAACAACCCGTGCAGCCACTCTGCCAGGTATTTTTGTTCTTTCAGATTCTGAAAACTTGGTATTTTCTCTCCTAAGTTCATATATTCTCTTTGAGCTGGCAGCTTCTCTGATAATGTATTAGCTTGCTAAAGCTGCTGGAGTATAATATACCAGAAATGGAAAAGCTTTTAAGAAGGGAATTTATTAAGTTGCAAGTTTACTGTTCTGAGACCGTTAAAATGTCCAAACTAAGGCATCTGTAGGGAGATACCTTCATTCAGGAAAGGCTGTTGGGTCCGGAGCACCTCTGTTAGTTGGAAAGGCATATGGAGCTATCTACTAGCTTTCTCTCCAGGTGTCTTGTTTCAAAGGACTTCCCTGTCAGGATTTCCCTTCTCCATCTCCAAAGGTCTCTGACTTTGTGGGCTCTGAGCTTTCTCCAAAATACCTCTTGTAAAGGACCCCAGTAAACTAATCAAGGCCCACCTAGAATGGGTGGAGTCACACCTCCATCTAATTAAATGATCAAATCCACAATTGGGCATGCCACATCTTCGTGGAGATAATCTAATCAAAAATCTAATAAAAACTTTCCACCCTGCCATATTGAATTAGAATGAAAAGAAATGGCTGCTCCCACAAGATTGTGTCAGGATTAAACATGGATTTTCTGGGTACATAACAGCTTCAGATAATTTCACTATTTGCATTAGTTGTACTAAGGCTGCTGTAATAAATTACCATAAACTGAGTGGTTTTAAAACTACAGAAATGTATTCTCTATCCATTCTAGAGGCTGGAAGTCTGAAATCACAGTACTGGAAGGGTCTCATTCTCTTTTCACCCACTGGAAGAATATCCATCCGTGTCTCTTCCAGCTTCTGGTAACCCCAGATGTTCCTCGATTTATAGCACATGACTCTAGTCTCAGCCTCCATCCTCACATGACCGTCTTGCTCTTTGCCAGTATCTGTGTTTTCCTCCTATTAGGGCATCAGTCATACGGTCTTTGGGGCCCACCTAATCCAGTTTTATTTTATTTTCACTAATTACTGTTATAAGAGCTCTGTTATAATCTATAAGAGCTCTGTTATAATTATTCCACATTCTGAGGTCCAGATGAACATGAATTGGTGGGGGGGGGGGGCGATGAGGGGTCATTTAACCCTATAACCTGCCTTAATGAGTAATGTCTCCTAAACCCTTACCTTCTCTTTAGCTCTCCTCATGGTTCCAAAATCACGTGACCACCTGTGCAGGGACGCTTGCACGTGTGCGCTCACAGATGTTTTGAGTACAGCACGAACAGGGTGTGCCTCGCCGTGAGCCTCTGCATCTGTCTTCCATCCTCAGTAGATGCATCGGCGGGTTCCCCACTGCTGGTGTGGTGCCTCCTGGTAGCTACCAAGAAACTCGTGTTTCTCTCATGGCATCAGTTTCATATGTTTCTTACCTATTGCTTTGCCTTCCTATGAATGAGCTCCTCTTAAATTGATGTCTTGTGTTCTGCTGTTGAAGATATTCTGCATCCTTCTAGAACATTACTTCAGAAAAGGGCTTATGTGTGTCTCTTCATTCATTCCCCATTACTCCAGCAGCATTGGTTGTAGACACCCTAGAGAGTGCTCAGGAGAAGCCACAGTATATAGGCTAACCTATTTTTATTAACTTTGAAAGTTCACTAAGCTTTAATAGTGTCAAATTAACTGCCAGTCCATGCATACAATTTGCAAATAAATGTAAGTGAATCAGGGCATGAGAACAGCCCTGATTGGGTCAGTACCTCCAAAGTATAAGACAAAGTTCGGCTCATAGTAGGCAGCCTTTGTAATAATTTGATTTAAACTCAGTAGGCAATATATGAGGAATTTGTTCCCAAAGGTATTTCCCACATCACCTATTTCTGAGCCCTTCAGATTGACCAGAGCTGTGCTGTTACAGGAATCAATGTCGTTCAAGGACGTGGCAGTGGAGTTCACCCAGGAGGAGTGGCAGCACCTGGGCCCTGCCCAGAGGACCCTGTACAGAGATGTGATGCTGGAGAACTACAGCCACCTCCTCTCAGTGGGTGAGCAATTTTGTTTTTCCCATCACCTTAGAAAGTTTCTTTGTAACCTTTGCAGTCTTTTCCCCTCCCATCCTTGATAACTACTGATATGCTCTCTATTGTATTAGTTTTGTCTTTTCTGAAAGATCATAAAAATGGAATCTTATAGTATGAATGTCATACAGTACGTACTCTTTGCCCTCAGTTCTTTCTCAAACTATTTTGAGATTCATACATGTTTTGGGGTGTAGCAGCAGTCTTTTCATTTATTCATAGTGTTCTATTGTATGTAGATATTATCATTTGTTTCCAGTTTGGTGATACATCAATAAAACTTGTTTAAAACTTTCAGGTAAAAGTATGTGCACACATATGCCCTCAGTTTCCTTACAGAGACATAGAATGGTTTTCTTGGATCTTTGTGCTAAGTATATGTCACTTTATAAGAAACTGCTGTATGTTTTCATATATTGTTGCCATTTTCATGCCTGTAACAGTTCTAGTAACTCCACAGTCTCACCAAAATTGGTATTATGTCTTACTAATTTTAAGTATTTTAATTGATGTCAGATTGTATCTTATTGGCTTTCAATTTACGTTTTCATGATGAATAGTGATGAATGTCTTTTTGTGTACGTTTTGGTCTTGTTTTGTGAAATTTCTCCTCAAGTCTTTACCTCCTTTTACTTTTTTATTGGGTTTTTGGTCCTATTCTTACTGAACTGAAAGTTCTTAAATGTAGATGACTTTTATAGATAATTGTTTTGCAGATGACTTTTATAGATAATTGTTTTGCAAATATTTTCTCCCCATTTGTGGTTTGCCTTCTATATTTTCTTAAGTGTCTTTTGAAGGACGAAAGGTTTTCATCTCAGTGAAATTATATATATTTTTTTCTATTTCATGTGATATTTTCCCCCTGTTTAAGAAATCTTTGCCTCACCCAAGGTCACTAATATATATTTTTCACGCATTTTTTTTTCGTTTTATTTCTTTAGGTTTTATTGTTAGGTCTTTTCCTATTCTAGTTCATCTTTATGTATGGGATGAAGTATGTGCTTCATTTTTTTGCATCGCATGCAATTTCAGCAGCACTGTTTGCTACATGAACTGTCCTTTTCCATTGAATTGCCTTGGCATCTTTGTCAAAAATTTATGTGTAGGGCTGTGTCTGGACTTCAGCCTGATCCATTGAGCTAAATGTCGAGGTTAATGTATGTGTATAGTAACTTTTGAAATCTGGAAGCATAAGCATTTCAACTGTTTTATTTTCTTCAAAATTGTTTTGGCACTTGCTAATTCTTTGCCTTTCCATGTAAATCTTTAGCCTCTGTCATTTTCCCCTAAAATCCTACTGAGATTATGATCAGAATTACCCTGGATCCGTAAATCAGTTTGGCGAGAATTTGCATCCTAACAGTTAAGCCTTCTGATTCATGAACAATGTATATCTCCATTTATTTAGCTCTTTAAATTTTCCCTTACAATTTTCTGTAATTTTTATCCTAACACCTACTTTGTCACTTTTAACCATAACTGTTTCATGAACTTAATGTTATTTTAAGTGGTATTTTCTTGAAATTCATTTTTTAATTGTTGGAAGAATATTGAAATACAATTGATTTATTTATAGTAAAGTTGGGGATTGTGACCTTGTAAACCTCACTTACTATTTGTAATAGATGTTTTAGAGAGGCCTTAATAAATGGACAACAATATCTGCGAATAAAGAATTTTTTTCTTTTTCCTTTCCCATCTTTATTTCTTTTTCTTTATTGAGCTGGTTAGGAGTTCTAATATAATATTTATCAAATCGAAGTAATTAGAGGGGGATGTCTTTGTCTTGTTTTTTAATGAGGGTAAAAACATTAAACCATTTGCCACTAAGTATGATATTAGTGTATATCTTTTAATAGCTTCCCTTCAGGTTAAGGAAATCCCTTTTTAAATTTTTTTCTTAATGACTCAGTAGTGTTGAAGTTTTTTTTCTGTATCTGTTGCCATCTTATGATTTTTGTTTTTCAGTCAATAATGTAAATTACATTGCTTTTGGAGTGTTTATCTTTCATTCCTACGATTAACACCACATGGTCTTATATTATCCTTTTTATGTATTGTTGGATATGGTTTGTGGACAGTTTTTAAGGACTGTGTACCTATGTTTGTGAAGGATTTTTTTGGTTTATTTCCTTATCATATCTTTTCTTGTTTCTCTTATTCAGCATGGTGTTTGTATTAGCTAGGGTTCTCTAGAGAAACATAATCATCAGAAGTTATCTGAAATATAAAATTTATAAAAGTGTCTTACACAACTGTGGGGATGTAGAGTCCAAGATCTGTAGGGCAGGCCATGAGCCGGCAGCTCCAACAAAGGTCCTCATGAACTCTCCGGAGAGGCTGGCTGGCTGAAGCAGGAAGAATGTTTGTCTCTTCTGAATTATCCTTTAAAGCCTGCTGGTGATTAAATGATCAAGTGATTAGACTAAGTGTCACTCATTGCAGAAGACACTCCCCTTAGCTGATTACAAATGCAATCAGCTGTGAATGCAACCAACATGATATGATTTAAGTCCATAAAATCTCCTCATAGCAACAGACAGGCCAGCGCTTGCCTGACCAGACAGCCGGGTACCACCACCTGGCCAAGTTGACACGTGAACATGACCATCATAAGTGTTGTAGTTTGCAAGCTGCCAAAATGTGATATACCAGAAACAGAATGGCTTTTAAAAAGGGGAATTTATTAATTTGTAATTTTACATTGTCTAAGACTGTGAAAATGTCCAAATTAAAGCAAGGCTATAGAAAAGTCCAATCTAAGGCATCCAGGGAAAGATACTGTGGTTCAAGAAGACTGATGACATTCAAGCTTGCTCTCAACTGAAAAGGCACATGGTGATGTCTGCCAGCTTTTTCTCCAGGCATCTTGTTTCATGAAGCTATCCTGGGGGTATTTTCCTTCTTTATCTCCAAAGGTTT
Source organism: Tamandua tetradactyla (assembly GCF_023851605.1). Lineage (NCBI taxonomy): Eukaryota > Metazoa > Chordata > Mammalia > Pilosa > Myrmecophagidae > Tamandua > Tamandua tetradactyla. The sequence goes on from NC_135328.1 coordinate 6,212,395, forward strand.
CTGGCTGTGTGGACTCTCAAGTTCTTTCCAAAATGGTTTCCTCTTAAAGGGTTCCAGTAAGCAACCCCACTTTGAATGGGTAGAAACACATCTCCATGGAAACCACCTAATCAAAAGTTACCACCCACAATTGGGTGAGTCAAATCCCCATGGAAACAATCAGAAAGGTCCCACCCAGCAATATTGAATGAGGATTAAAGGACATGGCTTTTCTGGAGTCCACAACAGATTAAAACTGGTATCCATGGCAAAGCTTGCTTCCTAAAATGTAGCAAAATGTGTTACCTCTTCCATTACCTTCTAGCTTGGATAGATTTAGTACTATTTCTTCCTTAGGTGTTTGGTAGGTTTCACCTAGAAACAGTAGTCTTCCCTTGTGGGAAGGATTTCAATTACAGGTTCAATGATCTTTTTAATGGATAGTGTGCCAGCCATAGGGGTTAACTATTTCATTTTGAATAAGCTTTGTAGTTTGTATCTTTCAAAGAATGTATATTTTATAAAAATGATTGAATATGGTTGGTATGAAAGTATTCAAGACGTTCCCTACTTTTGATATGTATAGTATTTGTAGGATTAGTCCCTCTTTTTTTCTTGGTATTAGTAATTTGTGTCTTCCTATTTTCTACTCAGTTTGTCTAGAGGCTTGTTAAGTGGATTGTGATATGTGGTTATTGATTTCTCTTATTTTTCTGACTTTTTATTTATTTATTTTTTCCTTCTATTTAATTTGTCTTCATTTGCCCTTTTCTAGCTTTTTTTTGGATGATGGAAGATTAGATCATTGTTTAAAGCTTTATTTGAGTATGAACTCTGCTTTTGTTGCATCATACAGATTTTAATATGCTGTATTTTCATTTTCATCATAAGTTCAAGATATTTTCTTTGTAATTTCTTCTTTGATCCATTAGTTATACGTAAGTCTACTAATTTCCAAATGCTTGTGTTTTTTCTAATTTCTTACTGATTTACAGATTTTTATTTAATTGGTTATTTGGAAAATATATCCCATATGTTCAGCCCATTTTAATTTGAGACTTTTGTTGGGCCAGTTTATAGTCTTGGTTCATGGTCAATATATGCATGAAAAGACTGTATTTTATTTTGTTTTTTGGATTTAGTGTTGTAAAGATGCAAATTAATTCCAGTGAACTTTATATTCCTCAAGCTACTCTGTATTGATATTATGCTTTTGTTTATTCTTACAATTATTGAAAAAGAAGTGTTGCATCCAAGTATAATTGTGCATTTGTTTTTTTCTTTTATGTGTGTCAGGAATTTATTCATAAGCTTTGGGTACTAGATTTTGTTGTATTCTTTCCCACTTGGGAATTGGGAATTTTTTCTCAGAATTTTTTCTGAGATTTAGTAAATTACTTGAAAGCAGTTTGGGCCTTGCAGATTTTCTTTCTCATTTCTCTAGATTACTGTCTTTGTTTTCTGTTTTCTGGTATTACTCCATCATGACAAGAAGTAAAAGTCTCTGTGCAGCTCTTTTTTTAAAGCTCAATACATGTGGAGCCCTACTAAGTATTTAATACTATTTATGCTTGTGATTTAGGTTTTAAGAATATCCTTATGAGTGTCAGAAAAAAATGTTTGTTGGTCACCTCTCCAAAGAAAGTTTCAAATGAGCATCTTTGTTGTGCTATTGATGATACTGCCTTCTTTCACATTGAGAATTATAGGAGCCTGTCCAATGGGCCCAAGACCTAAATTATTTCCCATTTATAGCTATTGCTCTACAAAACCAGAAGCGATCTTTAATTTGGAACAAGCAGAAGATCCATGCTCATCAGAGAGTGAATTTCAAAACAGGAGCTCCCCAGGTGAGTTGCTAAGTACTGGCAGAAGGTATCTAGGGCCATCAGAGCCAAAGTGGTCATTGTAGAGGTGGTGCTCTGAAATGCTTTTCAACATTCTCTGTTAGAGGCCTTATAAATGTGGAAGTTTAGAAAGAATATATCCAACAATATGTGAAAGGAGACATTCTAACAAAAGAGATAGAATATAATCTTGATGATTTTCTCATCTTTCCAACCTGGGGGCCCATGTTTATCATTTAAACTTGAGAAATGAAGTAATAGTAATAGTAATAATGAAGAATATTTAACTGTAGAACTAAGAAAGATTATAGAAGCAGTAAGATTCTGGATTAAGAATGGGAAGGCTTGATTCCAAAAAAAAAGAGAATGAGAAGGCAGAGAAAAGAAATGAATAATAATATCAGTTATATAATAGTGAATTACTAGATATGGTTTAAATAAATAGATGCTTAAGAAATTACATAAGATTATAAAGATAACTATGAGAGGCAAAACACAGCCTTCCTAATTATTAGAAGAAAAACTAATTAACAAAACACATCTATTACCGAATAAGTATTTTGAAAATGGTGTAAATACAGAGTAAAACATAAAATGATAGAGACATATCTGTCATATCAGCTAATGTAAGCAGGTTAAGAACAGCTGTTGAGAGAAAATACTATCATAATATATTAAGCACAACACACATATTCCCTTTTACTCACATTTCTACTTCCAGGTTTATACTCTGGAAAGTCTTGCATATGTTCACGAGGAGAAATGAATAAGAATTTCCATGATATAAAGATTTATAAAACACAGATATGGAGCTAAATTCAATATTTACAGGTGAACTTAGAAAGAAACTAGGACACAGGGGACCATCATATAACTACAGTGCAACAATGTGGATGAATCTAAGAAACACAATCTGGAATGAAGAAGCACATTGTAAAAGTCTACATATAGAATGCTGCATTAATAATCATGATGAAACAAAAACGAAATGTAAATACATACATATTATGTGTGTGTGTAGTGTGTGCATGCATATGCATGGATTATAATCCACCCAGAAGAACATCCTTTCTTTCCTTTCTTCTCTCCTCTGGAATGTATATATGTAACAGATATTTTATAATTCTTGTTCATTGGCACCAAAGTCAGAAAGGGGAAAGATACGTCATATTGACCAGATTTTCCAGTCAACTTTCTGTCACTGGATTTCAGTTGTACATTGGCATTGAATATGAGCCAATGTGTCTGAAAGAGATCTGGTTAGCTCTGAGGCACGCTGATTTTTTGGATCACTTATTTAGTCTATATCACAGAAGATTGTAAAGAATATCAGAATGAGGGTTCTAATTGGATAAAGGAGAGCAATGCTACATAAAATATATTTTATAGTTTCTAAGTTGCCTTCAATTAAAAAGACAGACCATTATTTTTTAGGTACTGCTAAGTGATGGTGATTTGTTTATAAAAAATATTCTGTGTGTCAGTACACGTGGGTGCTCTCTGTGTATCCTTTACTAAAATGCGTCATAAAGGCTATAAATACTTTCAGATTTAAAATATGCCATGCTTAAATTTATAGGTAGATGTGAAAAGGCTTTTTCTTTTTTTAAGATGAGAAAATAGCCTTTCCTTGCAGGATATTTAAGAACTAAGCAAAAGCTGAAATGTAGGATGACTTAGGGAAATAATGTGGAGCATGATTTTTGTAGGAAATGAACCACTTAAGGGAGACAAATAGTCTGGACAGCCTACACAAGAAAATATTGTGGACTTCTGTAACATTAGCTCAAAACCTGTCTACTAACTCTTTTTTATTTATGGCGCATTGGGTTCAGAACCATCTTGAATTTTTAACATAGGCCTGAAGTTGTTGAATGGAATGTGAGTAGCAGTAGAGTAATAGCACCCAAGCATACCTAAACACTTTCATGATACATAAAACATAAGAGATATCTCTAAGTGTCTGGAAACACTTTGGATAACTCAAAGTGTCTGGATATCTCAAAATATCTTACAATGTCTGGAAATACTTTGAACATAATTCTTAATATTCTAACAGTCAGTATATATGTTCAAAAGTGGATGATTGCTTTCCAGAGATTGAGTAAGCAGATTAAAAGGAAAAACTTCTAATTTGATGGTCAGAAGTTGTCTGCTATTGAATAATCCTATAATAAACCAAGGCATCACAGCCGGCACAGAGCAGTGAGTTCATTCCAGACTAGAAGACAGCTTTTCCCATTATCAGTTTTATACTTCGTTTTGTGCATTTGTATCCCTATGAACAGCAGCCAGGAGAGTTTGATTGTTGGCTATAATACTTTAATTATAAATTTATTTTGCTATTGACATGTACAATGGAAAAGAGGGAGCTCTAATTTGAAACATAGTAAGTATTCTACCATCGTAATCTGTATTTGCCAATGTAAGTTCCTGGACCCTGATATTCCTTCCCAAATCAAATCCTGTTGCTTGTTTATTCCTTGAAAGCTCTTGCTCATTGATACTTCTTGTCATCCTAGTTACCATTTATTATGGCCTTTGTTGGATTCATCCTACTAGATTTTTTCATTTCCAAGATTCAGTCAGTTGTCTCACTCTTCCTTTTTTTTTCTATCTTTGTCTTTACTATAAAATTTAAAAAATCATATTTTTAAAGTGCCATATATGGATGGATATGCATTGGCAGTTTGCTTTCATTGTTTTCTTTCTAGCATTTTTTCCCAAACAAACGGAATGTGGAGAATGAATATTGTATTTCCCTTATTCTTTAGAGTATGGGCTGAAAACCAAAGAACCAAATACATAATAGATTATATGTATTTAGGTTATGTTCCATGAAATATGTGTTTAAGATTCATAAGGTATTTTTCATATTCTTATGTTTAGAAGACTGCCTACATGATAACCTCTTAGAGAAGAGCCAGGAAATCCAAGACAGACATTTGTGGCAAGCTTTATTCACCCAATTTCAGGGAAGTGACACAAAAGGGAAAATTTTCAGCCAAAAGTCACACTTCAGAGAAAACCAGAGAAGTCACATCTGGTGATTATAACATGTGTAGGGATAACTTCAGCTCTAAGTCAACCTTCAGTGTACATCAGAGGAATCACTTAAGAATGAAAACCTATAGATGTAGTGCATGTGGAACATCCTTCTGTAAAAAGTCACAACTCGGTCTACATCAGAGAATTCATACAGGGGAGAAACCTTATGGATGTATTGAGTGTGGGAAAATGTTTGCACAGAATTCATCCCTAAGAACCCATCAGAGAATTCACATGGTCTCAGACCCTGTGAATGTGAGGAATGTGGGAAAGCTGTCAACCAGAAGTCAAGCCTGGCAGTACACCAGAGAACTACAGGAGAGAAACCCTACAGATGTCATGAATGTGGGAAAGCTGTCAACCAGAAGTCAAGCCTGGCAGTACACCAGAGAACTCATACAGGAGAGAAACCCTACAGATGTCATGAATGTGGGAAAGCTGTCAACCAGAAGTCAAGCCTGGCAGTACACCAGAGAACTCATACAGGAGAGAAACCCTACAGATGTCATGAATGTGGGAAAACTGTCAACCAGAAGTCAAGCCTGGCAGTACACCAGAGAACTCATACAGGAGAGAAACCCTACAGATGTCATGAATGTGGGAAAGCTGTCAACCAGAAGTCAAGCCTGGAAGTACACCAGAGAACTACAGGAGAGAAACCCTACAGATGTCATGAATGTGGGAAAGCTGTCAACCAGAAGTCAAGCCTGGCAGTACACCAGAGAACTCATATAGGAGAGAAACCCTACAGATGTCGTGAATGTGGGAAAGCTGTCAACCAGAAGTCAAGCCTGGCAGTACACCAGAGAACTCATACAGGAGAGAAACCCTACAGATGTCATGAATGTGGGAAAGCTGTCAACCAGAAGTCAAGCCTGGCAGTACACCAGAGAACTACAGGAGAGAAACCCTACAGATGTCATGAATGTGGGAAAGCTGTCAACCAGAAGTCAAGCCTAGCAGTACACCAGGGAACTACAGGAGAGAAACCCTACAGATGTCATGAATGTGGGAAAGCTGTCAACCAGAAGTCAAGCCTGGCAGTACACCAGAGAACTCATACAGGAGAGAAACCCTACAGATGTCATGAATGTGGGAAAGCTGTCAACCAGAAGTCAAGCCTGGCAGTACACCAGAGAACTCATACAGGAGAGAAACCCTACAGATGTCATGAATGTGGGAAAGCTGTCAACCAGAAGTCAAGCCTGGCAGTACACCAGAGAACTCATACAGGAGAGAAACCCTACAGATGTCATGAATGTGGGAAAACTGTCAACCAGAAGTCAAGCCTGGCAGTACACCAGAGAACTACAGGAGAGAAACCCTACAGATGTCATGAATGTGGGAAGGCTGTCAACCAGAACTCAAGCCTGGCAGTACACCAGAGAACTACAGGAAAGAAACCCTACAGATGTCATGAATGTGGGAAAGCTGTCAACCAGAAGTCAAGCCTAGCAGTACACCAGGGAACTACAGGAGAGAAACCTACAGATGTCATGAATGTGGGAAAGCTGTCATCCAGAAGTCAAGCCTGGCAGTACACCAGAGAACTCATACAGGAGAGAAACCCTACAGATGTCATGAATGTGGGAAAGCTGTCAACCAGAAGTCAAGCCTGGCAGTACACCAGAGAACTACAGGAGAGAAACCCTACAGATGTCATGAATGTGGGAAAGCTGTCAACCAGAAGTCAAGCCTGGCAGTACACCAGAGAACTACAGGAGAGAAACCCTACAGATGTCATGAATGTGGGAAAGCTGTCAACCAGAAGTCAAGCCTGGCAGTACACCAGAGAACTCATACAGGAGAGAAACCCTACAGATGTCATGAATGTGGGAAAGCTGTCAACCAGAAGTCAAGCCTGGCAGTACACCAGAGAACTCATACAGGAGAGAAACCCTACAGATGTCATGAATGTGGGAAGGCTTTCAATCAGAAGTCAAACCTAGGGAAACACCAGAGAACTCACACAGGGGAGAAACCTTAGAGTATAATGATTGTGAGAAAGCTTTCACTGCAAAATCAGGCCTACTGGTACATCAGAGAATTCACACAGGGGAGAAACCCTGTGACTGTAATGAATGTGGGAGAACATTCACCTACAAATCAGTCCTTAGAGGACATCAGGAAACTCATGAAGGGGAGAAACCCTATAAATATGATGAAGGCAGTAAAGCTTTCAGTCAGAAATCAGGACTAAGAATATATGGGAAATTCACACAAGAAGAAGCCTATAAAGTAATAAATGTGGGAAAACATAGAGCTAGAAGTCAAACCTCAGAGTCACATACACGGTGATAACTTTATGAATGTATGGACTGAAAGAGAAATTTCATTACAAATCAGATACATTAGAAAATTTTAGCTCTTCTGTGCTGTAAACTGCAGACTGTTTTCCAGGGTATATTTGCCTGGATCTTTACTTGTATTTGTCACTCAAACCCTCTAGCAAGCCTGGACCTGCCCAAATATCTCTATACCTGGCCCCCACATTTTTTGGCTAATCCAAGATTACTTTTTGAGTTAATGAAGGAGACTCCTCCCCACCCCCCGGGGAGGAGGTATAAACATTAGTCTTCCTGGTTTAGAGAGGGCTGAGGGAGAACTCAGGGTCAGTAATCCATGTAGACCTATAAAGGAATATTCAGGCAGAACTGGGTTGGAATCCTGACTGTTAACAAGGCCAATGACCTCACCTCCCTGAGCCTCAGTTTATTCATTGCTGATATCCCAACAGAGATTCCTACTTCATAGGTTTATGGTAAGGAATAAAATGCCCAAAGATCCCCACACTAATATGGTGTAATTTGAGCCGTGTCAGTTTCCATGCCACTCTTCAATTTCTCCTCCTAAGAGAGTTTTACAGGGAATGTTAAGAAAGGTAAGGGGAAACTGGCGTATAGAGATGACAGAACTTGAAGGGAAAATGATAGAGGCCTGAAGGAGAGATGGAAATCAAAGCAAGAGGAGAATCTGCAGTACTGTGGGGGCATCACGGCTCCGTTTCTTGATCCCCAGGCTTTACTCCCTTCTGGAATTTCAACGGACAGTCACAGTGGGGACTGGATCTGTCCTAGTTTATTGTCAGAGATCTGCTTCACTCTATTCACAGATGCAATTTCAGGGCCTACCTCTGTATCTGTTTTAAAGTATGAGTGGCTTGAAACTTGCCCCAAATTGGAACTCTGGTGCCACAACACGGTTGGGTTGTGTTAGCACAGAAGGTTTTAAGGTTTTGGGTGAAATAAGAGTTTCTCAATCCTCAGTCTTTCCTGAACTGCCTTCACAATTTTTAAAATACCTGATGTCCAGTTAAATAATACTTCTATTTTCACCTGAAGCAACTCACACTTTTAATTAAATGTACTTTTCTTTTTAAAAGGAAATTTTATATTGCCATTAAATGAAACCAAGTTTTCACTTGCCATATATGGAAAGTAATCGAATAGATATTTATAAAAACAAAGTAATAAAGAATAAAATATATTAAATTACTAATGCTCTGGTCACTATGAATTTCATCCTTGAATGACATTTGCAAGAGGACATGAAGGAACCTTTTTTCTGGCTTTTGGTCTTCTGGCCACTAAAAATATCTCCCTGGTCTTCAGCTTTAAAAGGCTGGGTTGCCCTGTGTTAATACTCATGATGTGGGAGAAGAGAATGCAGCCCAAGCCGGTTGTGGTTGAGGTACAAAAACAGCAAAGGTCTTTTAAGTATCCCCATTTCAAGAAAATGGGCATGATCTCAGGCAAAAACTCCTGAAGATAAGCACTTACTTACATGTCAAGGAAATTGTTTTCACATGGTAGAGGTCAACTTTGGGGTACTTGGTTTATTTGTGATAAGCCCTGTGAACCATTTCAAAAAGGCTCTCATTTGAGGAAAATATGTGTGTTTGATTATAGGGGTTCAGATATGGGAGGTTACTCAGAGTTCCTCTGACATTTAAACAGGACAATCAAGTTTTGAAAAGGAAGAAGTGTACATTGTTTCATACATATCTTCATCCTATCTGTTCCCACCACCAGGGCCATAGATTAGACTCTTACTTCTTACTACCCATGTGCTGTTTGTAGGAGAAAAATCCTATCTAGTCTCTGCTACAGGTAATGACTGTTCTGAATTTTGTTTATCACTTTTTTGGATTTTTTGAAAGAGTTTTATGAATGTGAGTCTAAAAAAATAATTGTTTGGTTCTGGTTGTTTTGAGTTATATTAGAATCTTCATACATCCCAATGTGATTACTTAATGTTTTGACTCCATTTTATGCATCTAACATTCATCCATATTGACTTATGTAGCTGTACTTAAGTCAATTTCAATGATTTATAAGATAGTTTTAATACAGTGCTTTCATTCACTGCTATTTCCTGGAATTTTGGAGTAAGGGAATAGGGAAATCAATTTCTAAATTTTAACTTCTTGAAGGTAGAGAAATAAGAAAGTGAAGAGTTGGGTAGCAGGCGGATGTTGATGTGAAATTATTTTAGACTCAGTTTGTCTGGACCACAAAGATTTCATGGGCAACTACTCTTATCTTCTGGTATTGGTGATGAATCACCAAGCAGGACTCAAAGAAGTGTCCATAAACTACTTTATGATTCTGAGGAGTTCAGGAAAACATATGGTTAGGTAGTTTATCAAGCATTTCCTCTTTGTTAGGGTGATGAAAATCAATTTTGTTGTTTTCTCAGTCTTAAACAGAAGTGAAAGTCTACATCTAATTTTACAAATACACTCTTATGCTATGAGTATGGTTCAGGAAGCACGGAAAGGCAGTAGAATGACAGTTAGGACATTATTGCACTTATCATGGCAAAATAGTGGTTGCTTGGAGTAGAGGAACTGGAGCTTTTCTGAAAATGTTTAGATTTTATTTTTATTTTACAACTATACCCAAAAGGAATTACTCTTAATTAAATGTTGTAGGGGTTAGGATGAAAGCAGGATAGGCATAGGAAGACACCTTGATTTGGATCCTGAAGAACTGGGTAGATAATCATGTCATTAATTTACAGGGGAAGATGATAGAGGCAATGGCTAAAGTAGGGTGGGCTAAAACTAGGTTTGAATGTGCTAATTATTAGATGTGATAGGCGATTGGATATGAGTCTGGGTAAAGTGCTGCTGGAAAGTTTGGTGATGAAATTCTGTATGATGAACTGAGATAAAAATCAGTACCACTGATGAATTTCAACTAGGAATAGAATGGGGAGAGGTAAGGAACCAAGGATCCAACAGTAGGGTTAATTAATATGTAGGCGGCAGGGAGAGAATGGGGAAACAGCAAAGAAATAGAAAGGAAGCTGCTAGTATGTTAGGTCAGGGGAATGGGATCAGAATATAGGTTGCCTAGAAACTAGAGAGGAAAGTCTCTCAATAAGGAGGAAGTTTTCAGCCATTGCAAATATTGCTGAAAGACCATGTAAAGGAGAATATGGAATTAGGATTTGTGCTTGACAAAGGATACCTTTGTTGTATGGCCATTTAAATGGAGATGTGCGGACAAGGCTGACTTCTTGTATGGGTTAAAAGGAGATGGTTGGGGAAGATGTAGAGACCTACATAAGCAACTTCTAGGAGGTCTTAGGGTTTGGTCAGGAGCTACAAAGTACACAAGGTCAAAACAATTATTCTGTCTATCTTTGGTCAGGAGCTAGGAGTACACAAGGTCAAAACAATTGTTCTGCCTGTCTTTTGCATCTTTCATTCCTTTCTCCTTTTCAGATCATCAGCAGTAATATATACTCACATATCTTAGTTTTGTGAGCCCTAGAAACAAAGTCCTCAGGGGTATTAGGGCATGGACAGGGGATATAGTCCAGAAGAGAAGTGGAAGAGTTGGCCTAAGATAGAATCAGGAGTATTCCTTGACCTTTGATGAACAGTGTGGTGTCTTTGAGTTTTGTGCCCCAGAAAAGCATGGTCTTATTAATCCATTCCTGTGCTTGTGACCCCACTGTAATTAGTACCTTTTGAAGATGCTATTCTTAGTTAAGGTGTGGACATCTGAGTCAGGATGGGTTTATGCTGTTACTGGAGTTCTTACAGAGAAGGCTAGAGGGAAGGAACCATGGGGAAAGCCATAACCTGGAAGTCACTGGAGCCCAGAAAAGATAGAAGTGCATTGCATGTGACAGACAAGTCAAAGAACCTCAAATATTTCCAGCCAGCCAGAAGATACCAACTCTCAATGGAAATAAGCCTAGCCCCTGAAACCAGGAACCAGTAAATTCCTGTTATTAAGCGAACCTGTTGTATGGTATTTGTTTTAGCAACTTGGAAACGAAAGCAGTTTTTGGTACTGGAAAGTGGGATCCTGCTATGACAAATACCTAAAAATGCAGGAGCAACTTTGGAATGGGAAGGGTTGTGAAATGCTTGATAAAAAAGGACTATATTGGTTGAAGAGACTGTTGGTAAAAATATGATGAATGTGTTATTGGAAGAAGGGTGATCCTTGTTATAATGTGGCAGAGAACTTGGTAAAATTGTCTTCTCATGTCAGATTAAAAGTGGAACTTGTAAGCAATGAATGTGGATATTTAACTGTGGCAATTTCCAATCTAAGTATGGAAGGTGCAGGCTGGATACTCCTTGCAACTTATAGTAAAATGTGAGAGGAAAAAGGACCTGAGAACTGAACTCTTAAGCATGAATTAAACAGAAATGGATAGTTTAGAAAATCATGAGCCTATCTAGATATGTGTTCTGAGACTGGGGCCAGAAGTGGCTCTCAGGCACTGCTTTCAGCTTTCGGCAGGTGAATTCCCAGAGGACAGGGTTCCATATGAGGGTTCAGTTAAACAGCCCTTTACTGAAGAGGATGTGCTTGAACATATGTCCTGTCAGCCATTTCAGTGGGAATTCTGGATTGGAAATGCAGTTATCCAGGAAGGCTCTGTGGAAAGTTCTGTTGTCTGATGGTTTGAGCTCCCTGGGACTGCATGCAAAGCCAGCAAGGTTTTTGTTAAATTTGTATGAACAAAAGTAATTCTTGAAAGGGTAGAGAAGGGACGATCTTTAAAAGAAAGAATATCTTCAGGGCCAGAACCATGGAAGTGGAGACCAAATAGATCTCGAGTCAAGAGAACATGCCTACCCACACGTGTGGAAAAGAACAGGTCTTCCCTGCACTTGGAGGGGGCAGACTATCTACCCCTGCTTTTGGAGGGAAGGACTTGCATCCTATTGTTCAGGAATAGTGCTATCACCTGAATGCCAGAGACAGTGTTGCCTGTGCTCAGATGTTCATGGAGAGCCTGATGACCATCCCAGTGCATGAAGATGGTGCAGTTTAGATCCCAGTGTTCAGAGAGATTGGCTGTTGTGAATGTTCTTGGAAGGGGGTCCTACTCCATCAGGCCTGGTAGACAAAGAAACTACAATGGCCCTCAGATCTTGAGATTTAGCAGTGTTTGCCCTGCTGGGTTTCAGACTTAACTGGGACCCATGACCCCTGTTTTCCTTCCAGTTTCTCCCTTTGGAGTGGGACTGTTTATCCTATGCCTGTCCTGCAATTGTATTTTGGAAGCAGATAACTTGTTTTCTAGGTTTCACAGGTCTTTCAGACAGGAATTTTACCCCATGCTGGATCACACCCATAACTGATTTTGATGAGGCTGGACTTGGTATGGTTCTTAAGTGACTTAAGGCTTTTGGGATGTTGTGATGTAATGACCGTGTCTTCTTGGGGTCCAGAAGGTGGACTGTGGTGGCTTGGAGTTATGTACCTCAGAAAAAAGATGTTATCTGTTCGTTCCTGTGGTTATGAACCCATTGTAAATAGGGCCTTATAGAGATGTTTTTAGCTAAGGTGTGGCTATCTGAATCAGCCTGGGTCTTGGTCCTGTTACTGTAGTTCTTATAGAGAAGGTCACAGGAAAGAAGCCACAGGGAGCAGCCAGAAGCCGGAGGTCAATGAAATGCAGAAGAAAAAGGAGAGGACCTCGGCATGTGCATTCCCATGTGACAGAAAAGCCAAGAACCAAGGATTGCTGGCAATTAGTCCTAGAATGCCACAGCCTTCATGGAGAAAGCATCATCTTGCTGATGCCTCAGTTTTGGACTTCTAGCCGCAATGAACCAATAAATTCCTGTTGTTTAACCATTGTATGGTATTTGTTTTTGCATCTAGGAAATGGAAACAGATGGGGAGGCAGATTGCTTGAGTGCATATTTGGAGAGATGGGTGTATGTATGTTGTGATCAGAAGTTAGCATCAGTTTTGGGATGAAATATGAGTCTCTGTCATCACCTAGAAAAATGCAGGTTTAAGCTGAAGCAAGGAAATGTGAAAATCTTATTTTGGGGTGTTGGAAAAAAGTATAAAAAAAATAACTATATGTTAATAGGGCTTTGCTCTCTGTTAGAGAAACCATTTGTGATTTTTGCTTAAAACATCAACTTCAAGTTAGAATATATAAAAAAATAATCTCATATCCATTGTTTGGAAATCAATAAATTCCAGGATTTGAGGGAATTTTAGATGAAGTATTGCACTATGGTCTGTCTGAGAGTGCAGACTAGTGTCAAATTGCCAGGGTTCCATCTTTGTTAGGTGTGTGGCATGAGTGAAGTCACATAACCTTTCTGTGCTTCAGTATCTTCATCTATAAGTGGGTGGTATTAAATCTATGCCATTGGATCTTTGTTAAGATTAAATTAATCAATGCATGTAAATGCTTTTAACTGGACTTGGCACATGGTTAAGTACTTCATAAAGTATCTATTTTCAGAATACAGTAAGAATTAGCCTTAGATCTAGAGAGGTGAAGGAAGTGGCCATTTGCCAAGCTCAGAAAGCAAGGTTTTCAGATGTCTTAGGAACTGAACCTTGTGCCAGTAACTGCTGTCAGCATACAGTAAGATGGAAAATTTCATATCTTGCCTCATGGATTTATTTTATCCAAATTGTGTAAAATTTTAAAATATTGTAAAACACTATTTACCATGAGATTTATAATATAAAAATCTGAATTAAAAAAATATTATTACAATTATATATCATAACCAAGTAGTTTTCCAGAGTATTCTAGACGACTGAAAAATCAAAGTAATTCAGCATATTAGCAGTCTAACTGAGAATAACCATATGATCATGTGAATAAATGTAGCAATAGCAATTGACAGAATTCAACATCCATTCATGGCAAGATTCAAGAAAAACAGGAGAAGGAGGGAACGTCATTAACTTAAGAAAGGGTATATACAAAAACCTACAACTAATGTCACAATCTAATGGTAGGAGACTGAATACCCCTCCCCCCATCCCCAGGTTTCAAGTACATCAGACAAGGAGGAGCTCTCTAACCATTCCTGTTCAAACTTGTGTAGGAATCCTACCTAGGACAGTAAGAAAGTGGAAATAAAAGGCCCACAGATAAGAAAGGAAGAAATAAACCTGCCCTTGTTTGCAGATGACATGATTGACTATGAAGACACAAAGAATCTACAAAAATGCTCTTAAGAACTAATAAGTTAATTTAGCAGGGTTGCAGGATTCACTTCCAGTACAAGCTTTCCTGTATGCCAACAATAGTCAATTGGACTTTGAAATTAAAAAAAATAATGCCATATACAGTAGTACAAAAACATGATGCATTTAGGTATAAATCTAATAAAACTTGCTGAATGTGAATGTTCAAAACTGCAAAACATTGTGAAAGAAACCAAAGATCTAATTAAATGGAGAGCTGTAGTATTCATGGATTTAAAGTATCATGTTTTCTTATTTGATCTATGGATTCAGTGCAATTTACTATCAAAACCCCAGCAAGCTTTTTTATATCTAACAACTAGCTAATTCTGAAATGTATATAGAGAGGCAAAGACACTAGTATAGCCAAAACGATTCTGAGAAAACAAGAGATGTCAAAGAACTCTACTTGATTTTAAAGCTTGCTATAATGGTGCAATCAAGACTGATGCTGGTGAAAGGACGGATACATGGATAGAGGCAGGCAAGGGGACGGGAATAGAAGGCCCAGAAATAGGCCGACACAAAAATATTCACAAAGGTGGAGGAAAACTCATTGGAGGTAGAATAGTCTTTTTGCTAAATTATGTGTAATAATTGGGTGTCTATGCAAACATATTTCTTACACCTTACTCAAAAATTAACTCAAAATTGGTGTAGGCTTAGATGCAAAATGCAAAACCAAAAACATTCTAGGAGAAAATATCTTTGGTCTTGGGTTTAGCAATAAGTTTTTATAACTGCAAAAGCAAGCTCCATGAAAGAAAAAAAAATGATAGATTTTTATCAAAATTACAAGTGGGTACATGGGTAGTTCAGTGATTAGAATGCCCGCCTTCCATGCAGGAGACCCGGGTTCGATTCCTAGACCGTGTGCCAAAAAAAAAATATTAACAGCTGTTGCTTTGCATGTTAAGCTGTTGATGAAAAGATGAGCGATGGACTGGGAGAAAATATTTGCAGATAGCATAGCTGATAATTCTGGATCCTTTATCCAGAATTTATACAGAAAAAAGTCTGCAATAACAAAGGCCCAACTTTAAAAATCTCAATGTAGGAGATATATGAATGGTTTGATGATTAATTTCAGGTCAACATCGCTGGGGTATGATGACCAATTGTTTGCTTAAGCACTGGTCTTGTTACTGTGAAGGTATTTGATAGATGGGATTTTCATCCAGAATTAGTCAATTGCATCTACAATTTATGGTTGTACAAACTCCAAATGTCAGCAAAGGAGGTTGCTCTCAGCAATGTGGAAACTCCTCATCCGATCAGTTGAAGTCTTAATTGTCAAACTTGAAAACTTTGGTAGTCAGAAGGAATGCTTCAGACTCAACTTCAGCATTAGCCCTTACTAAAATTTCTAGCCAGCCAGCTTTCCTTGGGGAATTTGGACTGAGGACTTCAGCCTCACCTTTATGAGAGTTTCCAGCTTGCAGCCTTCTCTACATAGTTCAAACTTGCCAGCTCTGATGGTTGTGTAAATAAAGACTCACAGACACACACGTGGCATAGATCCTATATCCTGTCAGTTACCTTTCTCTAGAGAATACTGAGTAATATAAATGACCCTTGACTATATGAAATGATGCCCACTGTCATTTGGCATTAGGAAATTGACAGTTGATACAGTGGTATGTTACTACACACCTATTAGAATATCTAGGAAAAAATCCAAAACTGAACAATATCAAATGCTGGTGAGAAAGGAGAAAAACAAAATAATTCATTCTGCTGCAAATGCAAAATAGTAGTCTCTTTGGAAGACAATTTGGCAATTTCTTATAAATGTAACATACAGTCCAGAAATTGTGGTCCTTAGGTATTTACTCAAGTGGACTAAAAGACTTAACGTTCACCAAAAGTGCTATCTGTGAATATTTGTTGTAGCTTTGTAATTGCCAAAAAATTGCAAGTAACCAAAATGATCACTCATAGGTGAATGGATAAACAAACTGGCATATCCTTACAATGTAATACTGTTTAGAAAAAGAAAAGAAAAAGTAATGAGTTATTAACTTGTACAAAAATGGATGATTCTTAACTACTTTTTGCTAATCCAAAGAAGCCAGACAGAAAAAGCTACATATTTAATGACTCCATTAATGGGTCCTTCAGGAAAAGGCAAAAGTTTGGGTATGGAGAACAGATCAGTGGTTGTCAGGTTTAGGAAGGATGGTGTGGTTGACTACAAAGAGGAAACACTGGAGAATTTTTTCAGGGATATAGCTGTGTGATACTAGAGTGATGTATGCATGACATTGCATTTGACAAACCACATTTTAGTTCACAAAGAATGAACGTTTTTTTTGCCAGGGAGACTTTCACCCCCAGATGCCCTATCCCATGTAGGGTGGAAGGCAATGATTTCATTTGCAGAGATGGGCTTAGAGAGAGTGATACCATGTCTGAGCAACAAAAGAGGTCCTTCAGAAGTAACTCTTAGGCATATGTATAGGTAGGCTAAGCTTCTCTGCTATATACATAAGCTTCATAAGAGCAAGCCTCAGGATTGAGGGGCATGGCCTATTGATTTGGGTGTCCCTAATGTTTGACACAGTATCAGGGATTTCCCTTGTGTTAAATTTTAATAGTTCCATATTCTTTCTCTCATCCCTCAAGGGACTTTGCCAATACTTTTTGATTTTCTCCTTAATATACTCTAGGATGTATCCAGGCATTACATTAAGCTATATAGGATTAAAGGCCCTCATTCTTATTCTGGGCTCCCTGTGTTTTGATTGTTTAAATGAGCTATCCAGACAGGTTGAGTTAGATTAGGTGTTACAGAACACAAAGAATGAATTTTTAACAACTTTTTAAAAAAATAAAATGAGGTTGAGGAGTTTCAGGATGAAGTGAAAGCTGGCAAAATGTATGACTTACCCTCACTGAAAAGGTACGGAAAAAATACTGACCTAAGTATGGAAAACCTTATTCTAACTCGTAACTATGAGGACGAAGACAAAAGGAATACTCTAGTGGATGAAATTGTTTTTTATAGGGATACAGGTTTACAGTTCTGAAGCTGTGTCACATGTTACTGGAATTGAGCAATAATTAAATGGATGCTGGATCATGGGAAGCAGTTTTCTCAGTGTTAAGAAAAAACTTTAATGGTTGTAGTTGCTATTAATTTTGTCAGATCACACTTGTGAGTACATAAAAGTAAAATACTGCTATTAATATATTAGAAATTTTTTTGCTGTAATGTTGATTCTTTTTTGGCTAAAAACAGGTTTTTTAACATTTATATTGTGAAATATAAAATATATACAAAAAATCAAGAAATTTCAAAGAACATTTTAACAAGTAGTTATAGAACAGATTTCAGTTTGGTGTGGGTTACTGTTCCACAATTTTAGGGTTTTTTTCCTAGCTGCTCCAAGATACTGGAGACTAAAAGAAATATCAGTATAATGATTCAGCAGTCATAATCATTTGCTAAATCCTCTCTTCTCTGTTATAACCCCCCCTTCTGCTTTGATCCTCCTCCTAATCTTTAATGGTATTTGGCCTCTGCCCATTCTAACTTTTTCATGTTGGAAAGGAGTGTCAATAAATATGAGATTGGGAGTTCTTGGAAATGTTCTGGCCTCTCTGGGTTTCAGGACTTATCTGACCTAGGAAACAATCAGGTGGTTAAACGTTTCTGGAAAGTAATCTTAGTACATGAAACTTTTGTAGAATCTCTCAAAGAGTCCTAGGTGTTCTTTGGGGTTAACAAGAACAGTTTTGGTTGGGGTTTGGCAAACTGTGGTATTTAGCAATTTCTAGCTAAAATTTATATGAGTAGCCTACAGAACAGCCTCTTGGCTCTATCTGAACTCGGTAGGCACTGATACCTTATTTTGTTACATTTCGTTTTCCCCCTTTTGGTCAGGAAGGCATTATTTTCCGATGGTGCTGGGGCCTGGCTCATCCCTGGGAGTCATGTCTCATGTTGCAAGGGAGACTTTCACCCCGGATATGATGTCTCACACAAAGGGAGGGTAGTTGTAGGAGCCAAGGGTTAAAACAAGACCTGCAGAACTTGCTGGCAGCAGCTGGCCTCAGGATGGTGGCAGTAAACTGTGGAGATTGTTATGTAGAGCAGTCTGGGAGGAAGAGAATGTTTACCCCAAATGGTTATATTGAGTATGAAGGAAGAGAGCACTGAAAAATAAGCTCTCTGTTCTTTCAAGAAATGCATGCATGCCTTTTGTCACCCTGCAGTGTATAAGCAGGATCTGGGTAAGAATAAAGTTGTCTGCTGTTTGTTAAAGTTAAGCTTCAGACCCCCTGAACCCCGTCTGTCTGTCTTTCTTTCATTCTTTCTTTCTCTCTCGTCATTCCTTAATATCCTTCGAGCTCCATTTCATAGGAGGCAACAGGTAGTGATTTTCCTTTCAGAGTTGGGCTTAGAGAGAGAGAGGTCACATCTGAGCAAGAAAAGAGGTTTCCTGGAATTAACTCTTACGCATAATTATAGGTAGGCCGAGGTTCCCCGTTACAGAAATAAGCTTCACAAAAACAAGCCTCATGATCAATGCTGTGGCCTATTGACTTGGGAGTCCCTAATATTTGAGACAGTATCAGGGGTTTCCCCAGTAGTAAAACTTAATAGTTCCATTTTTTTTCTCCCATCCCTCAAGGGAAAATGCTCCCAGGGAAGCCTTATGAAATGAGAAGAGAAAGCTAGGAGAGTCACCATGTGCCTTCCCATGTGAGAAGAACCCCAAGCTTCATCAGCCCTTTCTTTGGAGTTAAGATATCTTTCTCTGGATGCCTAATTTGGCTATTTCTATGGCCTTAGAACTGTAGACTTGGAACTTAATAAATTCCCTTTTTGAAAGCTGTTTTGTTTCTGGTATATTGCATTCTGGCAGCTTGACAAACTAAAAATTGCCCTAGCTAGAGACTCTGGTGCCCCATTGAATATAATTGGTGAGAGCAGATATCCTTGTCTTATTCCTCATCTTGTGGGCAAGGATTTTGGTCTGTTACCATTAAGTATAATATTAGCTGTGGGTTTTTCATGATGCCCTTTATCAGGTTCAGAATGTTCTCTTCTATTTTCAGTTTTTAAAAATGTTTTGATTATGTAAGACTGTTAACTTTTGTTCAGTAATTTTCTATATCTATTGATAAAATCAAATGTTTCTCTCTTTTCCTTTTTTCTGTTGATATGTCTGTTACATTGATTGATTTTCTTATGTTCAACCAACTTGCAATCCTGGGATGAATCCTACTTGGTTCTGGTGTATAATCCTTTTTTAGATTACTCAGTTTGGTTTGCTAGTATTTCAGCATCAATATCCATATGTACATTGACATGTAGTAGTTTTTTTTTCTTATAGTGTCTTTTTATTTTTGGTATCAGTGTAATATTAGCCTCATAGAATGAGTTAGATAATATTACCTGTTCTTCCATGATTTGGAACATTTTGTGAAAGACCAGTGTTCTAGTGTTACTTTTTGTTTTAAATATTTGGTAGAACTCGTAGTGAAGCCATCTGGCCCTGATCCTGGACACATTTCTATGTGGGAAGTTGTTAGTTTGTTTTTGTTCCTGCCTTAATGTATTTACTTGTTGTAGTTGCAGTAAAATATTTTGTACATTTTTAGTCTGTTTTGGTAATTTGTATTTACCTAGGAATTTCTCCATTTAATTTAAATGATCTAATTTGTTGGCTGTGCTGGTTCAAATCTATGGTGGACACCAGAAAAGCCATGTCTTTTAATCCTCATTCAATATTGCTGGCTGGGAGCTTTTTTGATGGTAAATTTTGACTAGATGCCTTCCATGGAATTGTGGCTTCACCCATTCCAGGGGGTCTTGATTAGTATGCTGGAATCCTTTAAAAGAGGAAGCATTTTGGAGAGAGTCCCTTTTAGAGCCATGACTGAGCCCTGAGAAACACAGTGCCCACCCAGCCAGAGACCTTTGGAAATGAAGAAGGAATATATGCCCCCCAGGGGAACTTCATGAAACACGAAGCCTGGAGAGAAATTTGGAAGAAGTCACCGTGTTTGCAATGTGCCTTTCCAGTTGAGAGAGAAACCCTGAACTTCATCAGCCTTTCTTGAGTGAAGGTATCCTCTTGTTGGTGCCTTAATTTGGACATTTTTATAGAATTACTTTATTTGAGACATTTTCTTGGCCCTAGAACTGTAAACTTGCAAGTTAAGTTCCCCTTTTGTTCTAGTTTGCTAGCTGCCAGAATGCAAAACATGAGAGATGGATTGACTTTTAATAAAAAGGGATTTACTTAGTTAAAAGTGTATAGTTCTTCAGAGGAAAGGCCAACTTTCAACTGAGGTTCTTTCTTACACAGGAAGGCACAGGGCAATCTCTGCTGGCTTTCCTTCCTGGCCTCTGGGTTCCAACAACTTTCCCCATGGTGATTCCTTTCTGCATCTCCAAGGCCTGGGCTGAGCTATGAGTGTACGCTGAGCTGCTTTGGCTGTACTATGTTGAGCCCTCTCATTTAAGCACCAGCCAATTAAATCAAGCATCATTCATTGCAGCAGGCACACCTCCTAGCCGACTGCAGATGTAATCAGCAAAAGATGAGGTTTGCATGCCATTGGCTCATGTCCACAGCAATACAACTAGGCACCATCACCTGGCCAAGTTGACACCTGAACCTAACTACCATACCTTTATAAAAGCAGTCCCATTTCTGGTATATTGAATTCCGGCAGCTAGCAAACTGGACATTAGTATACAATTAGTCTCAGTGTTCCCCTAACATCCTATTTCTGTAATATGGTATTCTCCCATTTTTCATTCCTGATTTTAATAATTTGATTCTTTTTTCTCTTGTTCAATTTAGCTAAAAGATTGATAATTGTGTTGATATTTTCAAAGAGCCAACTTTTGATGCTGTTGATTTATGTATTGGTTTTTTGT
This sequence comes from Tamandua tetradactyla, assembly GCF_023851605.1. Lineage (NCBI taxonomy): Eukaryota > Metazoa > Chordata > Mammalia > Pilosa > Myrmecophagidae > Tamandua > Tamandua tetradactyla. The sequence goes on from NC_135328.1 coordinate 6,233,649, forward strand.
CTCTATTTGATTCATTTCTGTTCTAATATTTATTATTTCCTTCCTTCTAATTGTTTTGATTTCATATGGTAGAAATTTAGTTTGTTGATTTGAGACCTTTATTCTCTTAGAATAAAGCTGTTTGCATAAGTAAATTACTCACTCTGCACAGTTTTTGCTACATTCATAAATTGTGGTATATGTTTTCATTTGCATTCATCTCAAAATATTTTCTAATGTCTTGTGATTTCTTCTCTGACCCACTGTTTTTGTTCTTTTTTCTTTTGGCATGGGCAGGTTTGACCCATTTTTTTTGTGTGTATTTTTTGGGGGGAGGTGGGGTGGGTACATGGTCTAGGAATTGAACCTGGTTCTCCTACATGGAAGGGAGGCATTCTAACCTCTGAACAACCCATGCACCCTTGACACATTGTTTTTTAAGGAGTGTGTTTCATTTCCAAATATTTGTGAATTTCCCAATCTCATTTTGTTTTTGATTCTTAATTTCATGAGATTTTGATTAGAGAACATAATTTGTATTATTTCTTTCTTTCCTATTTATTGAGGCTTTTTTGTGACCTGGCCTATGAACTGCCTTGGAAAGTGCTCCATATGCATTTGAGAAGAATATATATTCCACAGCATTTGCGTGAAGTATTCTATAGATTTCTGCTAAGTTTGGCTGGTTTATAGTCTTCTTTAAATCTTCTATTTCTTTGCTAATCTTTTATCTAGCTGTGCTTTCCATTTTTGAAAGTCTTATGAGTATAATTTATTTCTATGTTTTCACTTTATTTTTGCCCATTTTTTTCTTCATGTATTTGTGGGACTCTTTTGCCAGGTGTATTAATGTTTACTACTAGTATAGCTTCTTGATAGATTTACCAAATCACTTAAATTATATTGCTTTGTTGTAACAATTTTTGTCTAAAAGCTACTATTGGTATATGTTGTCAATAGACTGACCCTAACATTTAAATTATATGTTTGTGTCTTATTATATTTGCTTTGTAGTAACACTTTTTGTCTAAAAATCTGTTTTGTCTGATGTGAATGAAGCCACTTTAGCTCTCCTTTTGTTTACTGTTTCCATAGTATATAGTTTCCATCCTTTTATTTTCTCTTTGAGTTTTGGCCTCCAAAGAGTTTTATTTTACATACAGTATATAGTTGGATCATTTTTAAAAAATCCATTCTGCCAGTCTCTGCCTTTTGATTGGAGAGTTTAATCCATTTACATGTAATGTAACAATTGATAGGGTAGGATTTATCTCTGCCAGCTTGCTATTTGCTTTGTGTATGTTTTTTGTCTTTTTGTTCCTTTATTCTTTTGTGTCTGCTTTTTTGTGTATTAACAGATATTTTCTAGTATACTATTTTAACTCTTGAGTTTCTTTTCTTATATTTTACACATATATATATTCTTTGTTTGTTTTATGTGTATGCGTGTGTGTGTGTGTACAATTTTCCTAGTGGTTTCCTAGGGATCTCCACTGACATTTAATTTATAACAGTCTAGTTTAGATTAATACCCACTCAATTTCAATAGTATGCACAAAATTTGATCCTGTACATCTCTGCTCCCCATTCCTTTATGCTGTTATTGTTACATACTGCTTCTTTCTACAAAGTATGCATATCGCATAGATTTATAATTGTTGCTTTATGCAGTTGCCTTTTAAGTAAGTCATGAGAGGGAAAAAAGGACTAAGATACATTTATGCTATCTTTTATATTCTCCTATGTAATTACCTTTACAGGTGCTCATTAGTACTTAATGTGCATTTGAATTATTGAATACTGTCCTCATTTTTCTGAATGTAAAATTCTTTTTTATATTGTGTTTCTCTCAGAACTTTGAATATGTTATTCCATTATCATGTAGCCTCCATGTTTTTTTATGAGAAATCAGCTGTTCATCTTATTGTCTCTCTTGAATAAAATGTCTTGATTGTTTCAAGATTTTCTTTGACTTTGGCTTTTGACTTTGTGAATAGCATGTGGCTGTATGTGGATTTGTTTGAATTTATCCTACTTCAAATTTGTTAAGTTTCTTGAACAAAAATTCAATGTTTTTCATCAAATTTGGAAGTTTTCAGTGATTTTTTCTCAAGTATTCTTTCTGGCTCTTTCTCTCCTCCCCATCTCATACTCCCATTATGTGTGTGTTCATATGCTTGTTGCTGTCCCACAAGTCTCTGAGGTTCTGTTCATTTTTCTTCATTCTTTTTCTTTGTATTCTTCAGACTGCATTATTTCAATTGATCTCAAGTTTGCTGATTTTCTTTTCATTAGCCCACTCAAATCTGCTGCTGAGTCCCTCTATTGAATTTTTCATTTCAGTTATTATGATTTTCAATTCTAGAATGTTTATTTTGGCACAATTTTATAAGTTCTTTATCTTCGTGGATTTTCTTATTTAGTAAACATCATTCTCATACTTGATTTTACTTCTTTCAACATAGCTTCCTTAGTTCTTTGAACATGTTTAAAATAGATTTAAGCCTTTGTTTAGTAAGTTCAATGTGTAGGCTTCCTGATGGACAGATTTATTGAGTTTCCCCCTCATGTATGGGCCATACTTTCTTGTTTCTTTGCATGTCTTATATATATATTTTGTTATTGTTGTTGAAAACTGGACATTTAAAGTAAGTAATGTGGCACCCCTGGAAATCAGATCCACCCACCCAGATTTTGCTATTGTTGTTGTTGTTGTATTTTTTGTTATTTGGTTTAGTGTTTCATCTTAACAACATTGTATGTATTGTCTGTATTCTTTATTATCTGTGGCCTCTGAAGTGCCTATTTGGTTCGCATAATGATGAGTTGATGATTAGACAGAGATTTCTTTACATGCCTGGAACAAAGAAAAATCACAGTCTTTACTGTAGTCTGTGCCTTCAACATTCAGCTCAACATTAATCAACCCTAGCTTTCTTTTCCTTCTCATGAACAGTCTCAAGGTCAGCCAGATGTTAGAGCTTAGGGTCTTAGGTCTTTCCTGAGCATACCTATAATCCTATGCATTTGCATGTCCTTTTAGAGTCCCAGAAATATATCCGAGCTTTTCAAGGCCCCTATGTACATCTAATTTCTCAGTTTCTCTTTTAAGCTTTTGCTTAGTCTGCTGTTTGCCTCAAATGTTATCAGTTATCTCAGGCAACTGGGATGTAAAAACACCCACCTATAAATGTTTTGGTAAATGCCACCCAGGGGGAGGCTTTTAGCACCTCTAGCTCTAAGTCAGGTCTAATAAAGATAATGCCTTTTGAGTAGGTTCTTCTACCAGACAAATCATTTAAGTACAATTCTTTTGGAATGCGGCATTGAAAGAGCTCCTGCTCTGTTCTGCTCCCATCAGTACCAGCAATCTGGGCTATTTCCCAAGGCTACTGCTAAGCTGAAGTCCTGGTGATGGTACAAGAACAAGTTGAAATGCCACAGAGCTCCGTATTTTTATCAAGATTCAGCAGTTTTTGTTGACTGTAGGTCCTCTGGATTGCTACAAGTCTTTGATTAATTTCCATAGCTCTGAAAAAGTTAATTCTGCCAATTTTGCAAATTTCTTATTGCTTTTATGAAGGGGCAGATCTCTCCATTTTCACTATCACTCACCTATGTTTGGTTTTGAGGTTTGAGGAAAAATGTTTCATAGAAACTTGTGTATATTAGTCTTCTATGATTTGGCAGCTTAAAACAATGCATATTCATTGTCTTAAATTTCTTGTGGGTTAGGAATCCTGGCATGGACAAGCTGCATCATCTGTCTAGAATCTCACAGTCTTTGGTGGTATTGGCTTCACCACGTTCTTTTCTGGAGGGTTGTCTGGAATGGATCTGCTTCCAGACTGACTCAGGTTGTTGGCAGAATTCATTTTCTTGTGATTGTGTGATTGAAGTCCCTGTTTTCTTGTCAGCTGTTGGCCCGAGACCAATTTTAGCTCTTAGAGGCTGCTCTAGGGTCCTTGCCACATGTCATACTCCTCATACACCCTGGCGACTTACCTCATCAAGATCAGCAGGAAAAATCTCTCTCTCTCTACTTGGTGAAGACACAAAGTTTGAGAGTTGAGTCTGTCAGGAGTGTGTAGAGGGGTCACAGTTCCCCTGATATGTCTTCCCCCCAACTTGTAGCTTTTGGCAAGAATCACATGTTAGGAAGCAATCAGACTCTGCATCAAAAATAGAGTGCCAATCTGTAGTACAATTTCAGATGGTCCCATCAGAGATCAAGCCAATCAGTAGCACAATTTCCTTTGGGCATTTGTATGTGAACCAGAAGGCCTATGTTTTCATAGTTTATGGCCAAACACAGGATACTAAATCTGTGGTGGTCTGTGAGACAAAAAGTCTTATTCATTTGCCTGTGTTTGTGTTGAGGCAGAAATAGCCCATGCGGATAGTATTAGCTTTTTAGTTCAAAGTCAAGTCAAGGCAGTTAGAATCTGTACATTCAGCACTCCAAAAATAACCCAACAAGTTTTCTTTGGCAGCAGCAAAGCTGAGATGATGCAGGGCTAGACAGCATATTCCATGTCCAAGTGACAAGAAAGACTTTACTAAGCACTTTATATCTTATAAGTTTTAGTGTCCAAATTTACCCACTCAAAAGTATGTTCATCAGGCTAGAATATGAAGAGCCTTTAAGAGCCAAATATTTTATTTCAACATGGGCTTATTAGCAACTACAACATACATTTTCAAAGTCTGAATTTGCAATTTATCTGGAGATTGCTTATTTTTTCATGTTATCTCCACTTTTTCCCGATGCTCTAATTGGTAGAAATCAGCAGAAAACTTGTCACCTATGGGTACTTATTTTGTTTTCAATATTAAGAATTTAAGTTCAAATCTGTCCATCAGTGGAAAAGCAAGAACGTTGTGGGAGGTTGTGTCCCATTCGCACCTTTTCTCTGCAGCGGTTCCTAATGAGGATGATTCCTTTACCATTTATGAAATTACAATTATAGATTTTGAAACAATAGCTACAAAGTAGAAAGCTATTTTAAAAACCTTTCTTCTCTTTTCCCTCTTTGCAAATATACTCAACCCCCCAGCAATAAATTATCATTACGGGGATGACATAATAGCTGCCTGGGAGGGAAGAGAGTGAATGGGATACTAGCAGGTCAGAGATCAGCTAGGCTGAAGAACGGGCTAGAATGTTTTCCTTTTACTTTGGTTTCTTCTCATTTATCTAAAACTTTGCTCCAGCTCTGGGAACCGATTTCACTTTTTCCTCGCTCTTGCAGAAGAGAGCAGGGCACACTCTTAACGTTTTGGGGCCTCCCTTTTTTCTTACACTTGGAAGAGAAATCAATTTGACTTTAAGCAGACTGTATTTCCCTCCCCTACTTTTGCCAGCATAGCCAAAAGCAGCCAGGAGCCTATCATTTAAAATTTTAACAGGTATCTTACTTCTCACCACAGACAGCAGCTCAAGTGTTATTTTATACCATGTATGACTCCATAACGATCTAGACCCCTAAGGTCCATTATATACTTCCTCTTCATTCTTTTATTCCTTGAAAATGCCTTTGACATATTTTGGTGAGTCAGTCAGTCTCGTGAATCCCTTTTTTGACCCCAAACTTTCTAGGGGTTCCCAAGACCAGCAGAGTTTCAGTGATTCACTAGGAGAACTTACTGACTCAACATGTTGTCATGCAGCTATGATTTATTACAGTAAAGGGATGTAAGGCAAAAATCAGCAAAGACAAAGGCACACAGGTGAAGTCTGGAGGAAAGTTGGGCAAGCTTCCAAGGGTCCTCTCCCAGTGGAGTCATACCACATACTTAGTTCCTCCAGCAATGAATTATGATGATGCATGTGAAATATTGTCCAGCAAGGAGGTTTATTAGAGATTCAATGTCCGAGGATTTTATTAGGGTCTGGTAACTTCCACTAAGCACATACCAAAATTTTGTACTTCGAGAAGTAAAGCAGGGGTTCAATGTAAATGTCTGTGCAAACAGTTTAGACATTATGAGCCTCTGTAGTCAACTCTGGGAATGGTAAAATCTGTCCCAAAATCCAAGTTCCTGGATATCAGCCAAGGGCCAACATTGCAACCGGGCTTTTTTAAGTATAGCAGGCTCAGTCCTGCTATGTTAACTCTTTTTGCACTGTTACTCCATAAGATATTTACTTAATTCAAAAGAAAACAGTAGGGTGGTATGATGGTGACTCAGTGGCAGAGTTCTCGCCTGCCATGCCAGAGACCTGGTTTTGATTCCCAGTGCCTGCCTATGCAAAAAAAAAAGGAAAGAAAACAGTAAAGGAGGAATAGAGGTATGCAATAATCACATGAGGTATTTAGGAAATAGAAAGTAAAATGGTAGATGTAAATATAATTATATCAATAATAATACTGATGACTTTTTAGTATGCATTGGCAAACTGAGTCTAAGATTCACATGAAAATGCAAGGGACCTGGAATAGCTAAAATAATATTGAAAAAGAAAAAGTTTATTTAATCACAGTTCATATTTTAAACTAATTACAAAGCTAAAGTATTCAAAACTCTGAAGTATTGGCAAAAGAATAGACATATAAATCAATGGAATAGAATTGACAATGCAGAAATAAATTTTCACAAAATCAGTGTCACTTGATTTTTGACAAGGGTGCCAAGAAAATTAAATGGGAATAAGAATTATCTTTCCATAAGTGATATTGGGACTGCAAAATAGTGAAATCACACCAGATGCAGAAATTAATTCAAAATATAGGAAACATAAATGCAGCAGCTAAAGTTATAAAATTCTTAGAAGAAAGTATTTGTAAATTTTATGACCTTCGTTTAGGCAATGGTTTTGTAAATATGACCAATAAAGCACAGGCAACAAAGAAAATAGCTTATCTGAATATTATTGACATTAAAATCTTGTGCTTCATTCAAATGATTCCATCAAGATAGGGAAAAGACAATCCATGAAATGAGAAAATATTTTTTATAACTCATGTATCCAATAAGGGACATGTATCCAGAATGTATAAAGAACTCTTTAAACTTAATGATTAAAAAAAGACAAACCCATTAAAACTGGACATGACCTGAATAGACATTTCTCCAAAGAAGATATACAAATGGCCAATAAGTACATGAAAAGATGCTCAACATCATTAGTCATTAGGAGAAATGCCAATCAAAACCATAATGAGATAAAACTTCACTTCCATCATATGGCTATAATAAAAAGGACAGGTAATAATAAATATTCATGAGGACAGGGAACAGTTAGGATCTTCTTTGAGGTGAGTTCAAGGATTTCAGGACTGATCAACTAAAGGATTTTTGACCAGAAGATGGCAGGCACACACAATGAGCTTATTCGGGTGGTGCTTGGAAAATATGCCTGAGAGGGGATGTCCCTCTCAGCAGGGGACCTTCCAGAGGCAATGGCATGCTGCCACACCCAGAGCGGGTGCGGGGGTGGGGGTGGTGGGGGAGTCTCCAGAGTGGAACTGGAAAACGGGACTTATTTGTCTAGGTGTTGTCACTCATCATCAAAATGCGTTATTTGTCTTTTATTATTTAGTTGTAATATTTCTTTATATATGCTGGATACTAGACCCTTATCTATTATATGACTTGCAAATATTTTCTCTCATTCTGTGAATTGTGTTTTCACTTTCTTCACGGTGTTGCTTGAAGCACAAAAGAGTTAATTTAAATTCAATTTAATTTTTATTTAAAATTGATCTATTTTTCTATGCCTGTGCCAGTACCACACTATTTTGCTTTATAGTGAAATTTTTAAATCAGAAAGTGTGAATCCTCCTGCTTTGTTCTTCTTTTTCAAAATTTTATTTGCCTTTCTATATCTTTTATAAACCCATATGAATTTTAGAATCAGTTTGTCAGTTTCTATGAAGTGAGCTGAGATTTTGATAAGGATGTCATTGAATCTATAGATCAATTTAGGTAATATAGCCATTTTAACAATGTTAAGTCCTCTAATGAAGGATTTTTTCCCATTTATTTTTATGAATATAGGAGTTTCCCATTTATTTTGTCTTCTCTAATTTCTTTTAACCATGTTAGTTTTTAGTTTTCAAAGCATAGGTTTTGCATTTCTTTTGTTAAATTTATCCTTGTGTTATATTATTTTTGTTCCTGTTGTAAATGGGAATTGTTTTCTTAAATTCATTTTCAGATTTTCAAATGTATAGCAATACACTTGATTTTGTATATTGTTCTTTCATCCTACAACCATGTTAATTTTTTTTTTTTAGTTCTAATAGTTTTTTAGTGGATTCCTTAGGGTTTTTTAATATATCAGAGTACGTACTTTATGAATAGAGATAGTTTTGTATCTTTTTACAGTCTGGGTGCCTTTTATTTCTTTTTCTTTTCTCATTGCCCTGGCTAGACTTCCAGCACAGCACTGAATAGAACTGGTGAGAGCCAATCTTAGGGAGAAAGCTTTAAGTCTAACCATTAAGCGTGATGTTAATTGTGGATTTTTCCATAGGTAACCTTTATCAAGTTGGGTTAGTTCACTTGTAGTCTAAGTTTTTAAAGTGTTTTGGCTTGAAAAAGTGTTAGATTTTTTCATGTGTGTATTTCTGAATCAGTTAAGATGATCGTGTAATTTTTGTTTTTATTCTATTGATGGGTTGTATTTCACTAATTGATTTTCACGTGTTAAGCCAACCTGGCATTTCTGGAATTATCCCACTTTGTCATAGTGGATTATTTTTTTATATGGTATTGATTTTCACAGCTACTATGTTTGCAAGTTTTAGTTTTTAAGACTACCACTGACCTGGATAAAGGGAAATAGGATTAAGGCTAGTTAAAATGCCACACGTTTCACTGTTCTTTACAAAATTTAACCATTTTTTTTTTCTGAATAAATGCCCCTCATATTGCTGCTATCCTTTTGTTAATTTCCAAATTCTGAAAAAGTTGATTTTGACAATTTTCGCTAGTATTCTTATTGCTTTTTCAGGGAGTGGGTTTCTAGAGGTCCTTACGCCATCATTTCAGAAGTGCTTTTTTTCTCTCTCCTGCCTTTGAGTCTGTTATTTTCTTACTTCTAACACTATCCTCAGTTCTACATTCTTTCCTTGCCTACATTTTAATTATCATTTTGATTTATTCTTATATATTTCAGTCTGTGAAGTTTTCCTGGGAGCCAGCCTCATCTCTTTACAAAATTTGTAGGGCTCAATATACAATGAAAATGCAGGGACCCTTGTTCAAAAAGTATTAAAAATTTCAAGATGGCAACAGTCAACTATTAAATCAAGCAGGAGGCCCTTTTGAACAGGGTCCTTTTGCTCCCATGTCCCATGCCTCTCCAGCCTTCACACTCCACCCTCTCTATATCTTACATCTCTCTCTGATCCATCCTTTCCCTCTTCATTCCTTGCTAAACACCCTCCTAAGGTTGTGCCCTGGGTAACGTACAGTTTCCTGCTATTGAGTTCCTGCTCCAGCTAAACGTAATGACTTATGCCCAGCCCCATAAAATGGGGCTTCTCTGTTGCCCTTAGACCTATTAGCCATTTTTTAAATAATTGAAACACTGTTCTCCAACCTCCATTCTTTGATTAGCTAAGTTTTATTTATCCTTTGGATTTGACCTTCTGTTTTCGAATCCTGAGAGGTTTCCACCAATGTCTAGGCAGATTTAACCTCTATTGTTAATGTGTATACATGGGCTTCCTTTACTAAAGCATATATAACACTTTCTATTATTCTATCTCTCTATTGCCAGAGTAACACCTCCTCCAGAGAAGACAATGGTGTCTGTGGATCCCTAACACCATGGGTCTAGCAAATGGCTCATAAAAAGCTTCAGAAATGAATGCTAATGAATGGGAGTGTCATTTTCACAGGGAATGAACAGACCCAGACAGATCAAGCAATGATGAAAAATGAGGAAACGTAGACAGAATTTAACTTGTAAAATCACCCAGCTAGTAAGTAAGTAGTGGGGCTAAGATGTAAATCCAGCAATTTGGATTCTTAGCTCCTTCTTACCATACTTGTAGCTAAATTATGCTTCTTAAAGTGTTTAAAAAGTTAGAAATATTTATAATACTCATTGTATTAGTTAGGGTTCTCTAGAGAAACAAAACCAACAGGGAACACTCACAAATATAAAGCTTATCAAAAATGTCTCACATAACTGTGGGAACGCAGAGTCCAAAATCCGCAGGGCAGGCGGTGAAGCTGACGATTCCGATGGAGGGTGTGGATGAACTCCACAGGAGAGGCTCGCCAGCCAAAGCAGGAAGAGAGCCTGTCTCTTCTGAATCCTCCTTAAAAGGCTTCCAGTGATTAGATTGAGCATCACTCATTGCAGAAGACACTCCCCTTGGCTGATTACAAATAGATTCAGCTGTGGATGCAGCTGATGTGATCGTGATTTAATTCTATGAAATGTCCTCATCACAACAGACAGGTCAGCACTTGTCCAACCAAACAAACAGGTACCACCACTGGGCCACGTTGACACATGAACCTGACCATGACACTAATATTTTACGGATACGGACCATGAAAAACTTACATTTTCATTAACGATGGTAAATCATTTCAATTTGAATATTAATACAAATTTATTTTTAGGCAAATAGTTACCCAAGATCAGAAGAAAAATATTTTAACTTACTACAGGAATTTGCTGATAAATGTCATTTAAGTTGCAGTGAAATAATGAATTCCAACTATGTGAATACGGAGTAGGAAGCTGGCTCATTGTGGGAGTCCCTGGAGGCTGACCAGAGGCTGAAATGGTTTTAATCCTTACCTGAGGAAACAGCAGCCTCTGTCTGGTCACTGTCAACTACAAGATGTGTGCACAAATAGAAGCCATAATAGCTTAAGAATGGGGTCGCAGTCATTATCTTCCTCTGTAAAGTTATTTGATCACCTCAAGAATCACATAAATTTTTAAAATATCTTTAAGGAGTTCATTTCAGCTTTCTAAAATAGAAGGAAACCACGTGTTTCCTCATCCTGCCCTCTTTAAGTATTAATTTGAAATTTAAATATGACTCAAAATATTACCTAAAAGGACTCTTATCTAATAAAATGTCTCTGCTTTTTAGTCGCCCTATTTTCACACATTCTGCAGGTCATTAAATCATTCCTCAAGGATTACACAGCACTGCTCCTCCACACAGCCCTTATCACATGCTTTGGGAGTCAGGAAAAAAAGATTTGGTTCCCTCACCCTGTACTGTCCTCAACCCAGGCAAGTTGGAGCTGCTGACTCCATCCAGCCCTCCCTGGCCTTGCCCTCTTCCAGCCGCGCCCCTCCCTGCAGGTGAGAAATGGATGGCCCAATGGGAAACATCCTTCTGAAAACTCACTCCGCGTCTGTGGCCCCATTTGACCTCAGGTTCTGGATATGTCGGAATTCCCTGACCAAACAGCTCCAGCGCCTTTCTAGGGTCTGTGTCAGCTTCTTCCCAGGTCCTTCTTCACGAAAACATACTTGTCATTGTAGGTATCTATTAACAGAGCTGTGGCCACTGGGTGGAATGTATTTTATTTAGCAGTTGTATTATTTTATGACTTTCGTTTAGACCTATGTTAGGAAGCCTCCGTTTATGCACTTGCCCTGAGCCCTAGAAGGCTAATGTAGAAGAGCTGTATCTATAATTAATGACAAACTTAATGAAAATTTTAAAACATGACAATTTCTTAAAGTGCTAAATGATTTTGTAAAAATTTGTTTTGTTTTGTTTTTCACAAGAGCATAGGTGTTTATTTTGCTGGGTCATACATATGCCAGCTGGGACCCGCCCCCCGCCCCCCCCCCCCCCCACCAGCCTCCTCCAGAGGTCCTGAATGAGAATACCCACTGGTTACAGACTGAGCTTCCAGAGACTGCTTCAGTCTGGTGGGGAGTGTGGTGGGCGCCCACGGACCAGGGCTCTCGCCACAGCCCACTCTCACCTGGCAGCATGACTTACAGCTAGTCATGTGTCCTCTCTGGCCTTAGGTGGAAAATGAGAAACTCAAGTGAACCTTGAAAATGTCCTTCTCTTGCTGCGATTCTGTGAGAGTCCCAGGGTTGTAGTGAGGGTGGGAGTGGGGCTCTCCCTCAGTCCGCAGAGTCCCCGCAGGACCTGTCCAGTCGGGAAGAGTGACCCTGTGTTCTCTCCCACTCTTGCAGAGAACGCCTTCTGCGCTGAGGCCATCTGCTGCCATGGTGAGGGCCAGGGGGCTGCAGCATCCCGGGGTAGGGGTGCGCTAACAGGGGCAGGAGGCAGGGAGGGATGCCAGTGAAACTGGGTGATTTTAAATTATGAAGAAGATGACACAGTTTCAACTTTCACTTGCACGTTATTAAAACATTTATGGCTCCTTTTCTAAGTACCATTAAATCTAAATTTGGTATCTGCAGGCATCAAATAAACTCAGATGTTAAAATCTCCCTCAAGAAGTCTTTTTATTGACTTTCAAAGTCATAATTCATTATCATAATGTGCCAACACTCCGGGAAGACTGTGAAACAAAATCTACATCACTAATACGTTTTTCATCATTTGTTCATCACAAATAAGGGCTGTACAGAGCACTTTAAGTTATTTTAGAATTTCCTTCTTGAGAAGGTTAAATTGTGTTCCAAAGTCATCTGTGTAGGATGAAACAGAGATTCTCAATTGCCATTTCAATCATGTAATACTTACGACAGGTGCTGTGCTCACATGAGAATTAATAAACATATTTTTAAAGTAAACTTTATCTTTTAGAACAGTTTTAGATTTACAGAGAAAAAATGTAATGAATGTACAGAATTCCCATATACTGTATGTATACCCAGTTTCCCCTATTATTAATACCTTACACTACTATACTATATTTATTACAATTAATGAACCAATAGGGATACCCTATTATTAACTAAAGCCAACTTGATTCAGATTTCCTAAGTTTGCACCTCATGTCTGTTTTCTGATCCACAGTCCCATCCAGGGTGCCACCTTGCCATCCGTAAGTCCCTCTTGGTTGTGGCAGTTTCCCATTGCCTCCTTGTTTTTTTTTTTTTTTTTTTTTTTTTTTTTTTATTATTTAAAAAAAGAATTAACAAAACAATTAGAAGTCATTCCAATCTACATGTACAATCAGTAATTCTTAATAACATCACATAGTTGCATATTCATCATTTCTTAGTACATTTGCATCAATTTAGAAAAAGAAATAAAAAGACAACAGAATAAGAATTAAAACAATAATAGAAAGAAAAAAAAACAAAAACAAAAAACCTATACCTCACATGCAGCTTCATTCAGTGTTTTAACATAATTGCATTACAATTGGGTAGTATTGTGCTGTCCATTTCTGAGTTTTTATATCCAGTCCCGTTGTACAGTCTGTATCCCTTCATCTCAAATTATCCCTTCTCTCTCTTTTTTTTTTTTTAATTAACGGAAAAAAAGAAATTAACCCAACATTTAGAGATCATACCATTCTACACATGCAATCATTAATTCTTAACATCATCACATAGATGCATGATCATCATTTCTTAGTACATTTGCATTGGTTTAGAAGAACTAGCAACATAACCGAAAAAGATATAGAATGTTAATATAGAGAAAAAAATAAAAGTAATAATAGTAAAATCAAAACAAAACAAAACAAAACAAAACAAAAACCTATAGCTCAGATGCAGCTTCATTCAGTGTTTTAACATGATTACTTTACAATTAGGTATTATTGTGCTGTCCATTTTTGAGTTTTTGTATCTAGTCCTGTTGCACAGTGTGTATCCCTTCAGCTTCAATTACCCATTGTCTTACCCTGTTTCTAACTCCTGCTGAACTCTGTTACCAATGACATATTTCAAGTTTATTCTCGAATGTCCGTTCACATCAGTGGGACCATACAGTATTTGTCCTTTAGTTTTTGGCTGGATTCACTCAGCATAATATTCTCTAGGTCCATCCATGTTATTACATGGTTCATAAGTTTATCTTGTCTTAAAGCTGCATAATATTCCATCGTATGTATATACCACAGTTTGTTTAGCCACTCTTCTGTTGATGGAGATTTTGGCTGTTTCCATCTCTTTGCAATTGTAAATAATGCTGCTATAAACATTGGTGTGCAAATGTCCGTTTGTGTCTTTGCCCTTAAGTCCTTTGAGTAGATACCTAGCAGTGGTATTGCTGGGTCGTATGGCAATTCTATATTCAGCTTTTTGAGGAACCGCCAAACTGCCTTCCACAGTGGTTGCACCCTTTGACATTCCCACCAACAGTGGATAAGTGTGCCTCTTTCTCCGCATCCTCTCCAGCACTTGTCATTTTCTGTTTTGTTGATAATGGCCATTCTGGTGGGTGTGAGATGATATCTCATTGTGGTTTTGATTTGCATTTCTCTAATGGCCAGGGACATTGAGCATCTCTTCATGTGCCTCTTGGCCATCCGTATTTCCTCTTCTGAGAGGTGTCTGTTCAAGTCTTTTTCCCATTTTGTAATTGGGTTGGCTGTCTTTTTGTTGTTGAGATGAACAATCTCTTTATAAATTCTGGATACTAGACCCTTATCTGATATATCATTTCCAAATATTGTCTCCCATGGTGAAGGCTGTCTTTCTACTTTCTTGATGAAGTTCTTTGATGCACAAAAGTGTTTAATTTTGAGGAGTTCCCATTTATTTATTTCTTTCTTCAGTGCTCTTGCTTTAGGTTTAAGGTCCATAAAACCGCCTCCAGTTGTAAGATCCATAAGATATCTCCCAACATTTTCCTCTAACTGTTTTATGGTCTTAGACCTAATGTTTAGATCTTTGATCCATTTTGAGTTAACTTTTGTATAGGGTGTGAGAGATGGGTCTTCTTTCATTCTTTTGCATATGGATATCCAGTTCTCTAGGCACCATTTATTGAAGAGACTGCTCTGTCCCAGGTGAGTTGGCTTGACTGCCTTATCAAAGATCAAATGTCCATAGATGAGAGGGTCTATATCTGAGCACTCTATTCGATTCCATTGGTCAATATATCTATCTTTATGCCAATAGCATGCTGTTTTGACCACTGTGGCTTCATAATATGCCTTAAAGTCAGGCAGCGCGAGACCTCCAGCTTCGTTTTTTTTCCTCAAGATGTTTTTAGCAATTCGGGGCACCCTGCCCTTCCAGATAAATTTGCTTATTGGTTTTTCTATTTCTGAAAAATAAGTTGTTGGGATTTTGATTGGTATTGCATTGAATCTGTAAATCAATTTAGGTAGGATTGACATCTTAACTATATTTAGTCTTCCAATCCATGAACACGGTATGCCCTTCCATCTACTTAGGTCTTCTGTGATTTCTTTTAGCAGTTTTTTGTAGTTTTCTTTATATAGGTTTTTTGTCTCTTTAGTTAAATTTATTCTTAGGTATTTTATTCTTTTAGTTGCAATTGTAAATGGGATTCGTTTCTTGATTTCCCCCTCAGCTTGTTCATTACTAGTGTATAGAAATGCTACAGATTTTTGAATGTTGATTTTGTAACCTGCTACTTTGCTGTACTCATTTATTAGCTCTAGTAGTTTTGTTGTGGATTTTTCCGGGTTTTCGACATATAGTATCATATCGTCTGCAAACAGTGATAGTTTTACTTCTTCCTTTCCAATTTTGATGCCTTGTATTTCTTTTTCTTGTCTAATTGCTCTGGCTAGAACTTCCAACACAATGTTGAATAATAGTGGTGATAGTGGACATCCTTGTCTTGTTCCTGATCTTAGGGGGAAAGTTTTCAATTTTTCCCCATTGAGGATGATATTAGCTGTGGGTTTTTCGTATATTCCCTCTATCATTTTAAGGAAGTTCCCTTGTATTCCTATCTTTTGAAGTGTTTTCAACAGGAAAGGATGTTGAATCTTGTCGAATGCCTTCTCTGCATCAATTGAGATGATCATGTGATTTTTCTGCTTTGATTTGTTGATATGGTGTATTACATTAATTGATTTTCTTATGTTGAACCATCCTTGCATACCTGGGATGAATCCTACTTGGTCATGATGTATAATTCTTTTAATGTGTTGTTGGATACGATTTGCTAGAATTTTATTGAGGATTTTTGCATCTGTATTCATTAGAGAGATTGGTCTGTAGTTTTCTTTTTTTGTGATATCTTTGCCTGGTTTTGGTATGAGGGTGATGTTGGCTTCATAGAATGAATTAGGTAGTTTTCCCTCCACTTCGATTTTTTTGAAGAGTTTGAAGAGAATTGGTACTAATTCTTTCTGGAACGTTTGGTAGAATTCACATGTGAAGCCATCTGGTCCTGGACTTTTCTTTTTAGGAAGCTTTTGAATGACTAATTCAATTTCTTTACTTGTGATTGGTTTGTTGAGGTCATCTATTTCTTCTTGAGTCAAAGTTGGTTGTTCATGTCTTTCCAGGAACCCGTCCATTTCCTCTAAATTGTTGTATTTATTAGCGTAAAGTTGTTCATAGTATCCTGTTATTACCTCCTTTATTTCTGTGAGGTCAGTAGTTATGTCTCCTCTTCCATTTCTGATCTTATTTATTTGCATCCTCTCTCTTCTTCTTTTTGTCAATCTTGCTAAGGGCCCATCAATCTTATTGATTTTCTCATAGAACTAACTTCTGGCCTTATTGATTTTCTCTATTGTTTTCATGTTTTCAAT
The DNA here is from genome assembly GCF_023851605.1 of Tamandua tetradactyla. Classification (NCBI taxonomy): domain Eukaryota; kingdom Metazoa; phylum Chordata; class Mammalia; order Pilosa; family Myrmecophagidae; genus Tamandua; species Tamandua tetradactyla. The sequence goes on from NC_135328.1 coordinate 6,250,239, forward strand.
TTCATTTATTTGTGCTCTAATCTTTGTTATTTCTTTCCTTTTGCTTGCTTTGGGGTTAGCTTGCTGTTCTTTCTCCAGTTCTTCCAAATGGATAGTTAATTCCTGAATTTTTGCCTTTTCTTCTTTTCTGATATAGGCATTTAGAGCAATAAATTTCCCTCTTAGCACTGCCTTTGCTGCGTCCCATAAGTTTTGATATGTTGTGTTTTCATTTTCATTTGCCTCGAGGTATTTGCTAATTTCTCTTGCAATTTCTTCTTTGACCCAGTCGTTGTTTAGGAGTGTGTTGTTGAGCCTCCACGTATTTGTGAATTTTCTGGCACTCTGCCTATTATTGATTTCCTACATCATTCCTTTATGGTCCGAGAAAGTGTTGTGTAAGATTTCAATCTTTTTAAATTTGTTAAGACTTGCTTTGTGACCCAGCATATGGTCTATCTTTGAGAATGATCCATGAGCACTTGAGAAAAAGGTGTATCCTGCTGTTGTGGGATGTAATGTCCTATAAATGTCTATTAAGTCTAGTTCATTTATAGTAATATTCAGATTCTCTATTTCTTTGTTGATCCTCTGTCTAGATGTTCTGTCCCTTGATGAGAGTGGTGAGTTGAAGTCTCCAACTATTATGGTATATGAGTCTATTTCCCTTTTCAGTGTTTGCAGTATATTCCTCACGTATTTTGGGGCATTCTGATTCGGTGCGTAAATATTTATGATTGTTATGTCTTCTTGTAAAATTGTTCCTTTTATTAGTATATAGTGTCCTTCTTTGTCTCTTTTAACTGTTTTACATTTGAAGTCTAATTTGTTGGATATTAGTATAGCCACTCCTGCTCTTTTCTGGTTGTTATTTGCATGAAATATCTTTTCCCAACCTTTCA